>NW_027255927.1:359400-718800 GCF_043229965.1 Drosophila suzukii | reverse complement strand
TTTTCCTTCGACGGATCACGAAATGCTTTACTTTGACTATCAGAAAATTCTTTGAAAAGTTGCTTTAATTCATCATTCCACCATGCCTTTGGAGTTTTGTTAGCTCCAAAATAATATGTGGCTGCCTCGATTTCACTCGTCATATTTTTAGTGAGTTGTGATATTTTACCACTTGACTCTATTTTTCCTAATTTGTTGAATAATCTGCTTTTTGCTAAAAACTTTATAGGTAACTCAGCATTTATTTTGTAAACAATTGAATCAGTACAGTAAATACAGTGAATCTAGCACTGATTCCGACACTGAGTCTATGTTTCTTTTATAGGTTGCACTTTTATTGTTTTCGAGTCTGTCTCCAGCGCTTGACAGTACCCTTTTTAGAAAAATGCCTTTCCTGTTATTTTTGTTGTCTCCAAAATCACAACATTTAGCATTGAAATCACCGGATATAATAACTTTGTAAAAATAGTCAAGTTTTTCCATTAAATTTTTTACTTCATCTTTAAAACTATTGAGAGAAATGTTGGGATCAAAATATACAGAGGTTAAAAGCAATCTCACAGCTTTTGTTAGATTTAATATTATTTTTTTAATTGTAGGCTGTTTTTGTATGCAATTGCAACTCCTCCGAAGCCATCATCTCTGTGCTTTTCAATTATGTTAAAATTAATTATATTGTTATATAATAAGTCATGAGAAAAAAACTCCGATAGAATGGCAGTCGCAGTTCTCATTATTAAAAAAAATTTAAGTTTGTTTTTATTGTTTTTTAAGGATTGAATTTTGACTCTCATTGTGTGAAGTCACAAAAACCTCTGCCAATAATAGTAACTTGTTGTCTTCTTTCTCTCGCGGTATTTTGGCTATTTTGTTTGGTATAATTAAACTACAAATTATCAGATCTATGATTTCATTTGTAGTCCTAATTTGAGATAGCAGATTAATGATATGATGAATTTTATCCTCAGTGGATAGACCAGGGAAAAAAGGAACATGGTCACTTTTGTCATTTCGTTACGGCTCTAAATGAAAATGAGGTTTCTGCACTGTACGTCTTTCCACCAATCTGCTAACGTAGCTGTTATTATACCCGTTACTCGTAGAATAAAAGGGTATACTAGATTCGTCGGAAAGTATGTAACAGGCGGAAGGAAGCGTTTCCGACCCC
Source organism: Drosophila suzukii (assembly GCF_043229965.1). Classification (NCBI taxonomy): domain Eukaryota; kingdom Metazoa; phylum Arthropoda; class Insecta; order Diptera; family Drosophilidae; genus Drosophila; species Drosophila suzukii. The sequence goes on along the minus strand of NW_027255927.1, from coordinate 717,632 downwards.
ATAAAGTATATATATTCTTGATCAGGATCACTAGCCGAATCGATCTAGCCATGTCCGTCTGTCTATACAAGCTACAATACTGGGATTAGGCATGCAGATTCCTGAGATTACTGCGCAGCGTAAGTTTCTTTCAGCAGAGTGCCACGCCCACTCTAACGCCCACAAACTGCCCAAAACTGTGGCTCCTACAGTTTTAATGCTAGAATAAAAATTTTAACTGAAATGTATTGTTCTCGTCAATACCGATCGATTGATCCAAAAAAAAATTTGCCAAACCCACTCTAACGCCCATAACGCTTAAATCTGTCTACCGCCGGTAGGTGGCGTATTTTAATCTCGCTTTGCTGCTTGCATATCTCCATTTCCCTTTGGTCCCTTTAGCTGAGTAACGGGTATCTGATAGTCGAGGTACTCGACTATAGCGTTCTTCATTGTTTTAAGACTGCATTTACCTTGAGAAATTGGTTCTGTGGTTGATTATCCTGTGTTTTGAGGGGAGGTAAGTTACCATCATAATTCTCCAGAATAGAGAAATTTTGAGATTCTGAGAAAGTACTTAATACCTTCATTCTAGCTATCGTCTTGATTGTCATGATTTTTTAATGTCCTGTTTCTTCGCCCACACTGGACAGATTTGTCTTTCCTTGGCAATGTGGCTTTTAGCATTACACAGAATGCACTTAAGCACCGAACAGGTACCAAGACATTCCTTATCACCACATTTCTTACAACGTTCTGATGACCTGTATGTTCAAGCAGTGTGTGCCAATCTACCGCAGTGCGAACAGATTTCTAACAAAACAATCCTTTCAGGTAAATCAGCTCCGTAGAAGCTGACCTTGACCTGTGGCAAACACCGTTTTAACGGCGTCCGCCATGTTAGTCGCTGGTTTTACCAGCCTCCCAAAAACTTACCAGAATACACAAGTAATTTTCCTTTTTTTTCACAATCCAATCACAATTCCAATAAGTTAAAATTTTGTATCTAGCATGAAAATTGTGGGCGCCACAGATTTGGTCGGCTTGCGGGCGTTAAAGTGGGCGTGGCAAACGCTTCCTTCTGCTTGTTACATACTTTCCGACGACTATAGTATACCCTTTTACTCTACGAGTAACGGGTATAATCATCTTTATGGCGGAAGAAAAACCCTGCGATGAAGATTATGAGTCCGTAGCTCTATTTATTAGCAGACCTATTTACAGGCGACTCTTGTCATTTTTTGGGCTAAAGGCCCTGCCTCCATACGTCACACGTAAGATAGCAGGAAGGGAAGTAAGACTACTAATCGACACATACACCTCTAAAGATATATCACTCCACTTCTGGGGCTGAAATACATTGTGTCAGTGGACACCCCATTCAACGAAAAGTCAATCGACCTTACTAAAATAAATAAAACATGCATGATTTCGGTGTTCACTATTAAAACACCCTTTTTTAATTCTTAACTCTTTTAAGGACTTTGACGGCAATCACGTAAATGCGAAACTCAATTTTACTGAAAAAGTTTACATACCAACAACGGAGCAGAAAAGATTCAGTTTAACAAGGCTGAAAATGTAAGCTTCATCAAAATCGGTGATGGTGACGTTCCCCCCCTCGTGAAAGCGGCCGTTGATCAAATGATAATAAAAAGCCTCAAAGCCTTCGCTGACCCAGACGAGGCGCTACCCATGTTAACGACATTAATTGGGTACAACAAAAATTTTTGGAGCAGCGACAAGATGTCATTGTCCCGCGGCGTGACACAGAAGTGTCTACATAGGTTAGGCACAAACAGATGAGTCCTGAACTTAAGGAAGAGTAGAAACAAATTCGGTTGAATCGTGAGTCCAACTAGATGGATGTCATTCAGTAATTTGTAGGAGTTTGCTAAGCACCAAGCGTTAAAGAGTACCCATAAATTGGTTGTGTGGTATGTAGTAGTGGGGTTCGTTGAGGAGTGGGTAAGATACTAACTCCACGTGACCCAAACGCTCATACTCTTTCATGAATTTTTTTTATTCAGCCGGAAGACTTGTGTTTCGGTTTAAGCGACGTTTCAATTATGCAAGACAACCGTGCCAGCCAACTTGACAGCCAGATTTTTGGAACAATGATTCGCATTTGGATTGCGCTGGAGTAAGTGTTGACCCCGTAGAGGACATTTCTTCAACGCGCCATTAACGTTCCAAGTTTCGGTTGAATAAATCCTCTGACGATAGAAAACTATGGACTTCGACGGAATGGCCTTTATTGCCAGTTCGCCCTGATACTACCTATCCAAGGATCGTCTTTTGCAGGATTGGGAGTTGAGGAGCCAACTTGATTTGCCCGATGGTCGTGACTGATAAAATCTCTTATCAGCCTGCGGAGCATTTTCTGAAAGATTCCTTGATGAGATGTCGAGAGCTGCTTCGCCAAGTCGTGGCCTGACCACGATTGAAGTACGATGCGAGTGCGAGTATGATGAGAGTGAAATAATCGCCAATGCTTCGGATGTCTATGTGTCCTTTGCTAGCTAATATGATTTGGTCGTGGTGGGTATCCACGTGTGCGTTACGCTTCAGCAATATGGTGATGATTGGCCGTCTGGATTTCTTGATTTCTGTCCCGATGGGTCGAAGTGAAGCATTGTGTGATGCAGCCGTGAACATGTTTTGATCCTTTTTGAGGATGGGGAATTTGATGGCTGTTAAGTTTTCCCCGGCAATTTGTGCTCATAGATTTTGTCCGGACATCTTCGAGTCGTTAAACCGGAGTCATGACTTGGAGTTGTGAACATCTGATCGTATGATCCCTGCCAGAACACATAGGACATGTTTGAGTGGAACACGTAAAGCTATGCCCCATACGTGGAGCTTGCGGTTGTTCAAGAGGGTAGTGTTGAGAATGCTAGAGATTAATTTCAGAGCTGTCGGTTTGCCATATTCGCTTGTTTTCGAAACGCTCAAGCCATCGTTGATGAGTGGGGACTTCGAAACTAAGGAATGAGCTTCACCACTAGTTCTTGAATTGAAGTGTTAAAATTTTTAAAATGGCGTTTGTCTCGGTCTCCCGGATATCGAGAAAACCTCTGTTCGGACCTTGTATTATATTCGTATTGACTCATTTATACTGTATGAAACATTTCTGTAATCGAACCTTGTCCTAAGCCATGTACTTTATCAACATTCTTGTAAACATTACCGATTCGCAACATGTATCTCGAATTTTTTAGAATGTTGAGACCCTTACCATTGGTACGAAGATATGATCTTCCCGATCAATAAATGACTTGAAATCGAACCAACAAACTGAACTCACGTCTTCGGTTTCAACCTAGGTTCGCTAGGAAACGTACATTTTGGCGAGCGTGACGGGACATCGGTTCTGTAACAAAGTTATAGTTCAAGTTCAATTCACATACCTCCGCGGTTTGTTTGAGAAAGGTAAGATTTGGCCGTTCGGGTCAACACATAACGTTTGTGCTAGACTCTCATTTCAAGCAAGCGTCCCAAATCCTATCCAACATTGAGCGATTTGACCCAGAAAACAAGGAGAGAGAGACCTTTGATCACCACCAAGGCAGTCATTCTCAGCAGTTCCTCCAAATTAAAAGGGGAGAGAATAGAAGACTCCAGCTTTCTGAACTCTACTGCTGCGCAATCGCATCACACTCACACAACACACTCACATTGGACTACCCAATTTTGATGGAAAACACAGCGATTATAGCCGACTTATGACTGCGTTCACGAACTTAGTGGACCATGACTTCACAATTGACTTAATCGACAAGTTCCATTTCCTCCTAACTTGCTTGTCGGACACCGCCGTAACTTTATCACCGAGGAATCGGCAAAGCGGCTCCAGCTTACCCGTGTTCGGCAGCAGTATGAGATCTGTGGCATTGCAGATGCGCATGACAAAATGAAGTTTTTAGTCACCACAATAATAAAGTCAAGAACTGGACACGGAGAGTGGTTTCTCGAACTTGCCACAACCAAATCCATCACTCAGAGCCAACCGAAGAGCATTGTTGAAACCAACGGATAGAAAATTCCAGTGCGAATCGAATTGGTAGGCCCCTTCTTCTACAAACCAAGCAAGATCGATATTTTAATCAGTACCCAGAGTTTTTCGAACTCTTCGGAGAAGGATAAATACCTCTCGGTGAAAATTTAGCAAAATTCTTCACTTGGGTGGCTTGTTGGCGGAAGAATCGACGAGTCTAGGAGTGAAAAGGCTCACGCAAGAAGGAATGTATTCGGGACATCAACGTCAACTTGCACCGTTTTTGGGAAGTCGAAGAACTGAACACAGATCAGCCGGCTCTCACAGAGAAAGACAGGTGACAGTCCTGGGTTCCGGACGCGTATAGGTATGCCTATCGTTTAAGCACCCTCCAGAAACTCTAGGCACTTCGGTGGAGATGGCCAGACATCGGTTTTTGCAACTGGAGAAGCGTCTGGAGCGCGATCCTTTGCTGACGGAAATGTACTGCCACTTCATGAGCGATTATCTCTCGCCTAACCACATGCAGATTAGAATTCATGTTGATATTTCCCAGCCACTCTACTTTATTCCCCACCATGGAGTTCTACCTCCAGATAGCTCAACAACGAAGCTACGTGTAATATTTGACACGTCAGCTACAACATCGAGTAAATTATCGCTAAACGATATTGTTATGGTTGCCCCAACCATTTAACAGACACTCTTACTTACACTCCTCTCATTTCGCCCTTACAGATGTGCTCTCACTGCAGACATCTCAAAAATATACCGACAATTTATAGTACACCTTGACGATCGCAAGTTTCAACTGATATTTTGGAGATCTTTACCAGATCAGCCACTATCAGCTCAACACAGTGACTTATGGAATGGCATGCGTACCATTCCTAGTAATAAGGAGGCTTAAATTTGTCGCCCAACGGAAATAAGAACAGCATCCTATTGGTGCGTCTGCTGACAGGGGCAGACTCCATTGAAGAGCTACAGAAGAAGGTCCACGAAGTTAACAAGATTCTCGCGGAAGAAGGATTGTCCCTTGCAAAATGAACGCAAGTCACATCATCGAAACAAATACGGAGTTCTATATCAAGCCAAAAAGAAACAGCGTGACAAAAGCTCTTGGCATGTCTTGGAAGCCACAATCGAACGTATTCTGTTCTCAATACGCATTGCCATCGGGCGGAGACGTTACCAAGCGGCGAGTAATCCTAGCAATCTGTAGGGTACAATGCACGCACGCACGCATAAGGGTTAAAATTTTGGCTGTAAGTTGTTCCTCACTCGCATGTATAAAACGTAAATAGCGGCATAATTCCCGAATTTGCTGGAACATCTGGCGAAAATCAGTGTGAGCGACGAGACGACGGAAAATATCACGCCACAACCCCGTTATTTTCCGTCTCTGCGCTCCCTACTTAGATTCCTGGAAGCGAAGTCAGCCACGTAGGCCAACTTCTGTACACAGCTCGAACACTTGAGTTTCTCTTGCTAAGGCCAGCAGACGTGCGCCAAACCCCACAGTCAATATATAATTCGAGACGAGTCCACGTGAAAACTGACCGACAAACGGTACCGAAGTGCGGCAAGGTGCATCCTGTACAGTAATAGCTTATTTGAATAGTGCAAAACCATAGTCTGAGGTAAATATCAATCATAATTTTTCTCGAGGACCGGTCATATAATATCGGAAGTGTTTTGGTTTCAGAACACACCCCCCCGCAATCGATCTCTTAACAGGCGCTAAGTCCCTGCCACTCAGTGTATGCTGGCGCTGATATCGTCGAACGATTGCAGAGCGGGGGGTGGCTTTTAGGACCCTGGTCGGTTGCCGTCAAATTTCCGCGAGCGTATTCATAAACAGTCAGAAGGGAATTTTCTTCGACGTGATCAGGAGGTCGGATCAGCCATCCAGCGCCCGCATCTCGGCTTACGTACCGGCAGCGGAGGCGCCTTCATGAACAATAAGCAACGCAAACCTAGCCAACACCTACACATCAGAGACCCGCTACCTCAACACCACTAGGGCATGAGGCCTAAGTAACAGGAGGCATCGGCCGCACGGCGTTGCCAGATGCGATTCGGCTGCTGTATGCTCAGCGGCGGCAACCTTGCGTAGTTTTTAGTTTTCCTTTTTCTATTCGCTGTATTTGAGTAGTCTTTGCATAAGTGTACTTGTACGAAATTTCTAACGATAGTTTTAAATACGTCCATTAGGTAAAAAGCTTCTTATGTAAACGGGAAGTGCATCGAAGTTAAGGTTATACACATCACACATATACATATACATCATGTTCTAATCTACCCTCAAGGGATCAACGAGAGCTTCATTGGGCCCAACGAACGCTTCGATGGATTTTCCTATAAAGTACCAATCGTGAGTAAACCCTTAATGAATATTGTATGAAAATGTTTGAGCCTTAATTATTGTCGATGCGAATTCCGCGATAGCTAAAACCTCTGGCGTAAATATGTAAATAAGAATTTACCTAGTTAACTTGAATTACGTACCGCTTTTGAATTTGCAATGATTTGCCATATATATATGTATATAATGTACTAGTGATATAAATCTTGGAGTAAAGCTATAAGTAAACGACACCACCCTGTGCTTAGATTATCTAAAACGAGCGTACTGAGCGTAAACTTATGAAATAAATGGAAACAATGAATTCTTTGTATAACGCCCCGAAATGATCGTGTAAATTCTTTTTTTTTATGGATCGTCACCGGAGCTACATGATGTTTGAGGGCTATTAGAATATAATCTGATGTCAGATAAGGGGTAATCTAATAGATGTCAAGGTTACCATAGAAGGGTGGGTAAAGAACAGGGGGGCTAACAACGTCCAAGTCTCCCTAACCCTTGATCGATTGGAGATCTGTTCCTGTTGGCGTAACTCAGCAGTGGGTACAGCCGATTACAACAATTTAGGTACATCTTAATAGTTTCAGATAGTGCACATATTTTCTTGTTTTATGTCGTGGTGTAGCGGAAGTAGAAAGAACCCACTCATATCCGACGAGCATAGCGCAGAGCATCGCTAGAAGTGCAGGACCTCTACGACCAGCATACCGAGTGGCGACTTGAGAATCGGTAGGATTCGAGTTGAACGCTACAAGTCTTAACGATCTACTCGGCCTGCTCAGCCCAGTAGTCGTTCTCTGCAAAATCTTCGTTCAACAACTCTGGTTGCAAGGAATGTGATGTGATGACACATTACCATCTAACCTCAACGTGGACTGGCATCGAATCGAATTGTATCTCCATAACTTTAATAATATCGAAATACTAATTCGAATAATCTGGACAAATCCAAGAGTTTTCAAATGCGTCAGAACATGCATATGGCTATTGCATTTATCTGCGCACACGGATCAAGGGCAAGTTCATATCACGGTTGACATTTTCGAATTCAAAGGTCGCGCCAACCAGGGTCACTGTTCGTACCCAAAGGTGCTCAACATGACCACACCCAACAAATCATGAAGTATCCAAGTTGGGAACAGTACCAGTCGCTCAGTAGCACCCACTGCATATCAGAATTACTGATCAGCATATTATATATTGCACTAACTTACCGTCTCACCGACTCAACGGCACACTGACCCGCCAATGCAGTCAGCACATGTTGCAGTGTCAGTACCAGGCGCTCAGTAGCACCCACTGCACATAAGAAGTGCTGATCAGCATATTATATGTCTCACTAACTCACCGTCTCACCGACTCAATGCAGTCAGCACATGTTGCAGTGTCAGCCGAGCCAAATACACAAACTGCTACCATAATCATAATTCCGTGACCTACTTTAGAATATTGCTTGTTTCACTAATCATTACACTAAACTTCCGTGTTCCAAATAGTATATAAGCATGTATCAAGTGAAGAAAAATCATTTAGCAACGCACCTCATAACTCCGCGGTTCTACTTCCTACCTCTGGGAATAGGGCTCGTAATACACTATCTCAACTAACAGCTAACCTACGTTAGCTCAACCTCAGCATAGCTCAGCATCGCCTGTGGTCAGGCATCGCAGTAACCATCGTTACCGTTGCCGCGACGCGATCGTCCTGCCAGCAAAGCGTCCCAAGCTTAATCAATTCGACATTCGTTTGGACAGATTCGCAAATTGTGCTGCATTGGATGAACTTACATTCATCGCAGCTCAAATGCTTTATTACCAATAGAGTATCCATAATTCAAGCACAATAAGTCGATGTCACCTGGACATGTACCAGAAAAGATAAATACAGTCGACATCGTCTTGCGCGGATGTGCAGCTCCCGACTTACGGATCCGGAATGCTGGCCACAACCACCTCTATATTTGAGTTTGATGATCTATACTTAGAGGATCTATACTTAGAGGAGACAACAAAACAAAGATACCGTCTTGCTAGAAGTTGTCTTTCGAGTTGAATCCAATCGGCGAAATCTGAGGGTTCCAACCAACAGGAAATTCTCAGTTCAAAACGCAATGACCATCGCACCCACAGAACTGAAACAGGCCTTCTCACACATCGTTGCAACAATTCAAAACGCTTTGTTCTCCAAGCAAATCTCCCAGCTCGCCACGAATCAAGAAATCAAGGAAAAAACTATTACACTCACCGTTCTACGAGGAGGAGGTCAACTCACTAGAGCACCAATTCCAATTGAAACAAGATATCCCTTGCTTCTTTTGTCAACCATCTGCTTAGAACCAACATGCACCCGGGAGCCAAAGCGCTCGTCGGACAACTTCTGGGTTGCAAATTCTAAGCAGCTGGCATCGTGTGTAGTAAGACAGTGCATCCACTGCTACAAGTAATAGTTCAGACTGGCTAGCCAAATAATGGGTTCGCTTCTTTTTGACCGGCTGCAGACCGTCCGACCATTTACTGTAACTGAAGTAGATCTATGTGGACCGTTTCTTACATCATATCCATACGCAGCAAGCCATATAAGACGTATTTGGCTATATATGATTTCATCTCATCAAAGGCGGTACTCATAGAGCTTCTCTCAGACCTTTTAACTAATACTTTCATTCTTTCGTTGAAGCGTTTTGTTTCTCGTAACGAAAAATTTCACTGGAGCCTGTGTCCAACTCAACCGCTTCAAGCAAGACCTCTTTAGCAAGCACAGTAAACAGGACCTGGAAACATTCAGCAACGATAATGGGGTACAATTCTGCTGTATCCCGCCTCGAGCTCCACATTTTGGTGGGCTTTGGGAGGCAGCGGGGAAGTCTACGAGGAACCTACTAATCAAGTGTAAGTTGGATACCGGGATGACATATGAGGAACTGCAGGCGATCGCAATCGAGGCAGAACCCATCTTCAATTCTGGACCAATTGCTGGACATTCAGAGGATCCCAATGACACGGAAGCTCTTGCCCCTGGTCATCACCTTACTGGCCCGTCCCTTAAAGACAGCAAGTTATCGTATCTTACACGGTTTCAACGCATTGCATACACGAAGAGACACCTATGGTGCTTCAGATGCGTTTGAAGTGGACTTCTCCAATGGCAGACCTCAAACTTGGTCAGGTGGTTCTTATACATGTACCTTGTTTTATATTCGTATTGAATCATTTATAGTAGTGGAAGTTAATGGAGCTTGAGAAATTTGGGAGGAGCCCTGTTGCATTTGCTTGAGGATCTGTGCTGCAAATCTTTCGTATATGGAGTACGTTTGATTATATCTTGCCTTGAAAACGGATTTGCAATCGGAGACTGTGTTATATGCTTCATTTGCCTTTTTGCCACAAGGAATTGATATGACCACGATGAAGTTAGCAGGCGGTTAAGGTTAGTGGAGACGCACGTGGAACGTTTATAGTGGCCTCAAATTGGATCAGAAGTTAGTAAGATTTAGAAGTAAGTAAACGAAATCGAACTAGAAACAAATTGGAATTTAGGAGCCACTCGAAATTCGTACAAATATACGGTCACACTGACGCTCGGATAGGCAAATACGATTATCGGATGTTCGGGTTTTTTTTTTTTAAATTACCGACCTTAATTTTGTTTGGTTGGAAGGAACATTTATTGTGATTTTTTTTATTGAGTTGGATTAAGAACTAACTTAACTAAAGTTAAATATTTGTTATGTATAGCTAGGCGTCGCTCCATCGCTGCCACGGTCTCCACCGATGTTGTCGATTTTGCTGACGTTCTTCGTTTTCATTGGCTGCTGCTCTTGTTACCGTCGCTGTCACCTTCGCCGTTGTCCAATCTGAATTGTAACTGGCCGGTGCGTTTCCATTCTTGTATTCGTTGGATGTAGCTAGCCGAGCTTAATTAACTTTGAGAATTCGATGTTCTCTTCCCTCGATCGCTATCCAAGAAGATGTAGTCTAGGCGCAACTTAATTCGGGTGAGCTTTATCGAGGACATTGTACCGCTGTTGGCTGAACAATCAATGCTTACTCTTACTTATGTCTAGGGTTAGCTTCTAAGATGGTTAGGGCTAACTTTGTTGAGGGCATTTGACTGCTGTTGATGTGCAATAAAAGCTTACTTTTTATTTCATGTGGTATTAAATATATTTTTGGGAGTTAACTTTTGCATCCTTCCGACTGTACCCGGTCGCGAAATAAAAGATTACAGGGCCGGAATGTGGACGCTTTTCCTTCGTTTCTGGTGCGGAAGCTGGTACTTTTTTCGTTGATCTCCGCATTCGTATGAGTTCCACGATTGATCCTATTATTAAAAGTAGTAGAATGATGAATGATCCGTAGTTAACGGAAGATTCTTTTGTTGTTCTGCTTCATAGTTTTTCCAGCGTTTTTATATTGTTTATGTTCAGTTCCTTTATCATTTGTAAGGAGAGAGCTTCCTTATTTCTTTTTTCCCATTATTTGGAATAAAGAGGTTTCTGGTTAGACTACGTTCATTCTCTCGACTTTAAAGTAGTTTCCCCAATAGTTTTAAAGCTATTTGTTTAAACATTTATATGTATTTTTTGGGAATTACAAAATTTGTTTGGTACTTAAAATTAGTTTTGCCCTTTGATGTAAATGTATTAAAACTGTTTTATATCTGCAAATTAAAAATTTTTTACAAACAGATACCAGTGGGTATAACAAGGAATTCATATTTAAACGAATCCCATTCCCCCTTCAAAAGCAAAAGCATACATGATAACAGACACAGAAATGCAAACATCTTGTTTTCAGTATTCTTATTTTCATTAGGTCGACTTTTACGTAGCACGTCCTGGTTCTAATAAAACCCGTAGGTCAACATATATCCAATATATTATTCAATATATAACTGCTGGCTGTATTGCGTTACATATAGCCGTGACACAAAGAAGTAAGGGAACCGCTTCAAAAATAATCGTAGCAGACGGTGGCTGATGCTGTACTGAATTAGCGCGTGCGAAGCAAGTGCTCGCGTACCCTACATGTGCGCTTAAAGCTTATGTTGAACGGTACAATTTCAGCCACTCATCTGCTGATTGGAACATTATAGCGAGCTCATTGGATCTGTCGACGCTGCCGATCGTTAGGGGTGGCTGCTTGGCGTACCATTTTCCTCGGCGAACTAAGTCAGGAACGTACTCCCTGACCCATCGTTTCCAGAAATGGTCGGCGAATAGTTGAGTCGACTGCCACATGCATCAAACCGAGAGATTGTTGTAGAAGATGGGCTTATATCCGCTTGCTGACCCCAGTAGCAAATGGTTGGGTGTGATGGCTTCGTCGTCGTTGGTGTTCAGCGATACGAATGTGAGCGGCCTTGAGTTTATTATAAATTCGATCTCCCAAAGTGCGCTTTGTAGACTCTCGCTAGTGAACTTCATCGCTGGGCAGATGGCGGACAGGACCCTTTTTATGGAGCGTATAAGGCGCTCCCATTCTCCCCCCATATGAGGCGCTGCTGGCGGGTTGAAGTTCCACTTAATTGTGTCGAATAAGGGAATACTATTTGCTATTTGGGGCACAAGTTTTCAGCTCTCCCTCGGGTCCGTAGCAGGTGGTCATCGTCTAGAAACACATTAAGACAAAATAGTTTTGAATTTGCGTTTAGAGCTTTACCTTTGGAGAGTAAACATATTTCTTTTCGGAACTCTGATACTTGCGCGTAGCATATCAGTGTTGTTTGAGCGCGTCGTATCATCTCGGCGTTAATGCTCGTAACCGGAGACGTTTTCCGCGCTGTTGCTTTCAGCTTTTCGATGTATAATACAAACGTTGCTACCGCTCGATATAGCCTCCGCCAGTCGGAAAAGTGTTCTGCGTTCACGATGGGGTCCTGCTTCACTTCGATTTTGGTTGGGGCTCCTAGGTCGGTACAGGTGGGCCAACGAGAGCGCTCCTGGAGAAGGTACTCCGGGCCATCAAACCATTTATGCATGGACGTGAAACTCAAAGTCTTAGTGGCGATGTCAGCAGGGTTTAAGTCCGATGGTACCCAGTTTCATTGGTCGACATTGGTGAGCTTCAACACTTCTCCTACTCGATGCATTACGTACTGCTGGAACTTGCGCGGGTCCATTTGCAGCCATTTGAAGACTGATCTGGAGTCCGTCCAGTAGTAATGGGAGTTAACTGATAGCCGAGAATTTGTTTGAATTTGCTGGCTAAGCTTGGCACCAGAGACTGCTGCCTGCAATTCCATACGGAATATGAACAGCGGGCTTAGCGGGGCAACTCTAGTTTTGGCTGCTAGTAGGCTAAGATAAACGGAGTTGTCTTGGTTGATGCGAAGATACGAGACTGTTGCATATGCGAGTTCACTCGCGACTGCAAAGGTCATGGATGTCCTCGTTGGTCCTGAAGAAGCATCGCGGAATCTTAACCGTGGCGATTAGGGTTAATGCCTGCTTCCATCGCTTCCATCTTGGGAGCAGGCTTTCTGGTATGCAGTCGTCCCAGTCGGTGGGGGTCCGCCACACTTCTTATAATAAGAGTTTCAGCTCTATAGTGTAGCAGGCGATGAGGCCGAGGGGGTCGTACATTGACATAAGTACTTGGAGGAGTTCCCGCTTCGAGGGTGCATCGTTTAGGTCGTCCGTTTCCGGGATCTAGTATAGGCCGAGGACTTTCTAGGCGGTGGTGATTTCGACCTCCGTTGACGATGATTCTCCGCCTAGTTCGATAAGCACAGTCTTCGAGTTCGGTGCCCAGTTGCGAATATAGAACCCTCCTGCGGCGTGAATATGGCAAACTTGTGTGGCGACCTCCTTATTGTCGTTGCCGCTGTAGATAAAGTCGTCGGCGTAATGGTAATTTTTCACGGCTTGTGTGGCGGCGGGATATTGCTGTTGGAACCTATCAGCGTTTCTGTCCTGTATAAAGTGTGCGATACATGGTGCGCAGTTTATGCCAAATGTGAGCGCTTCTATCGTGTAGACGCTTGGATGGTGTAGCTCGTCGTCTTGGTCGTACCAAAGGAAGCGTTGAACATGGGCATCTTCCGGCTTGACTCGAATTTGATGAAACATTTCCGCGATGTCACCGATGAACGCCACCTTTCCGGTGCGAAATGAGATCAGCAGATCCACCAATGATTTCAAGAGATCAGGTCCGGCGTGTCTGAAGTCGTTCAGGGGTTGTCCCCCTGACTGCGCCGCTGCATCCCAAACTAGTCGAACCCTAATTGGTTTGTTCGTGTTCTTCCAATATCTCGACTGCATTTAGCTTACGGGCATATTTATTTTGCACGAGATTATCGATCTCCTTTTGGGTTTGAATCTTTAGTGCTGGTTCCTTGATGAATTTCCGTTGTAGGCACATCAGTCGTCTTAGGGCGATAGGGTAACTATCTGGTAGAGCTGCGTTCTCGCTCTTCCACAGCAATCGAGTTCATAATGGCTAGCTCACGGGAGTTAGCTTCAGAATATAGGTGGGCACGTCGAGGAGTCTCTACTGCGAAGGTTTGCTTAATGGCCTCGTGTAAGGCGGTGTCGGCTTTTTAGCATCTGCACTCATGGATGTTAACGTGTCCCTCTGTGTTAGTTTTTTTGCTAGGAGCGATTTGCAACGTCCATCCCAGTCGAGTTTTGGAAGCAATTGGCTGGCACCACGCTTCCTCCCGGATTCTAAGAGTTACGGCTAAATTCCAGTTATCCGCTCCAACGATTATAGTTGGTCGCCCGTTGGTATATGTGGCAATTGGTAGTCCTTTAAGGTACGGGAACTTCATGGCGAGCTCCTCCATGTTTGCGGACTGCATTAGCAAGTTTAGGCTTCTGACGCTGCGAACATCTCTCAGTTTAAATTTGGCTCCGTTCTGCGTGTTGGTGACTCGTAAAGTCCCTGTTTTAAAAGTTTCTTCGACACGGGTTGTATTGTCGGTCCATTTCAGGCAGAATGGGTATGGTACGCCTGTCACCCCCAGCTGCTGGAAGATAGTTTCTTCGATCAGCGTTACTGATGATCCTTCGTCTAGAAAGGAAAAGGTGTTCATTTGTTGAGTCTTATAATCTTTTTTGATTGGTACGATACGGAAATTAGTTTGAGTACATGTCTATGGGCGAGAATGTGACCGCTCGGAGTTGCTCTGCGTGCAGTAGGGGATGGTGACGTTCGCGACAGTTGTTTATGTTGCATGTCTTCCTTGAAAGGCACTGGCTTCGGTGCTTGATGAGGCAATTGAGGCACAGGTGATGGGTCCGGGACACGTCCCATCTCTCTGCCGTGTTCATAGCGGAGAAGTTAGGGCAGGTTTGGATCTTGTGGTCTCCGGCATCGCATATCACGCATTTCCCTCTAACACGAAGTGGTTCCTCACTCGCCGAATGTTAATTAAGGCGTTCGCTGCGCCCGAAGTAAAGTGGGGATGATACTTGACTAGCTGCTTCGGCAATTGTGTACATCCATTCGCTGAATACTTTCACCACCGGTACAGCGGTTTCTTTTGGGTGCATGGCCCATTGCAATTTTAGCTGCAAAGGAAGCTTTTCCACCAGTTCCTGCACAAGGAGTGGGTTGCTCATGTGGGCGACTAGCTCGCAGGCTTCCATCGTTGAAAATATGTTTCTTACGCAGAGAGCGTACTCGATCAGAGGTTATAGTTTGGCCTTTGGAGGCGGCATTTTATGTGCTTCATCAAGTATTGTTTGAAGTACATGCTCTGGCCGACTGAATTTTTTCCGGGACCATCGCTGGTAATAGTAATTTACTTTGTACTAGTTCTCGGGCCCTACCTCTTAGGCTTGACTGTAGGCGCATGAGATTCTCCGCGTTGGAGTAGCCGGCGATCTCTGTGGTAGTCTGAAAACTGCTATAAAATAATGGCCAAGTTTGGGGGTTGCCATCGAATGCTAGCAAATCCCTTGGGATCGCTTGACGAGCGGCAATCTGCGAAAGTGTTTGTATGCCAGAAGTCAGCATTATTTTGTTGGCTGCGTCTGGTCTCACTAGTAGGCGCCCTGCGGCCACGACTTCCTTTGGCCTGATCAGCTGTTGCTTAACCGGGGCAGGACCATGTGAGGTTAGGTTCAATGAACCGCATAGCGTTTGAGCGGGCTTTTCACCTACCGCTGAGATGCCACCCACTGCCATGCTAGTGGTCGTGACCGTCGTCGACGCGAATTGCGAATTTTTGTTGATGTGTTCCAGAGGAGAAGCTTGATATGACGGGTTGTATGGAAGTTTCGCCAATCCGTTTCCTTGTGTCGGTGATGAGGAGTCCTGGGGTTTGCGGAATGACATCGGCATAGATGGCACCACTTCTGCGAGGACGTCGCGTATGATATTCTCGCAGTCACATTGACAGCTGTGATCATCATCAACGCCCACGCACTCGCTGTGGTACCAGGGGTGGCATTTGCTGCACTGAACCATTCGATCACAATCCTTATGTGCACATAGCTTGCAATGGTACACTCCACTTGATAGGTTGTTGTTATCCATGTTAGGAATTTATGTATGTCGGGCAGTTCCCCGAATATTGTTATTTTCACTTGGACGGGACTAATGGACTATTAATTCGGGCACCACGTGATCCGCGTGACTAGTTACGTAATTTATTACGATTATTTTTAAAGATTGTTGAGGCCAGCGGCACCCGGTGCTCGACTTTTACGTAGCACGTCCCGGATCTAATTAAACTCGTAGGTTAACATATATCCAATTTATTATTCAATATATAACTGCTGGCTGTATGGCGTTACATATAGCTGTGAGACAAAGAAGTAAGGGAATCGCTTTAAAAATAAGCGTAGCAGACGGTGGCTGATGCTGTACTGAATAAGCGCGGGCGAAGCAAGTGCTCGCGTACCCTACAAGTGCGCTTAAGGCTTATGTTGAACGGTACAATTCCAGCCACTCATCTGCTGATTGGAACATTATTGCGGGCTCATTGGATCTG
The DNA here is from genome assembly GCF_043229965.1 of Drosophila suzukii. Lineage (NCBI taxonomy): Eukaryota > Metazoa > Arthropoda > Insecta > Diptera > Drosophilidae > Drosophila > Drosophila suzukii. Next base: position 701,349 of record NW_027255927.1, on the reverse strand, counting down.
TCTATTATAACAGATTTCGGCGGCGACAGCGTCTTTAAAAACACCCCTTAAATACTTGGTCATACTTGACGGCTTGGCTATTTCAATATGCCAAAACGCGAGACAGCAATATGTGGAGGCCATGACGTCACAATGAATAAGGCGGAATTGGGTATCTTGGTTAAGGTTAAAAAAAAAATACAAAAATTCAGTACGATGTAAAAACATATTAAGTTGTCGAAGTATATCAAAAAAAAAAGGAGAGAGACGTGGTTACTACTCATGACCCGAATCACTAGTGGAGTCATAATACATCTCCAGAGGATCGGCGTCCGGCACTGGAGGACCAAGCAGGGCAACGGCAAGCACAGCCAATCGAACAACAGCAAAACGATTGTTAGGATGAAGGAGCCGTCGTGGACCGTCACAGGCCGATTGAAAGGATAACGCAGACCATCTATAATGGGGCCACATGGAGTACGGATCGAGACCGCACGGCGTTTACGACGTACATAAAATCTTGGGATATTATCCAGTAAAGACCAACAGGTGGGAACACAAGTATAACGCAGCGAACCGTCAAGATCCAGAACGACTTCGCAATGATCTTTAAGCACCATTGCGACAAACTGAGACCCAATAACACAGAACACCGCAGTTTTTATAGATAATTAACGAGACCTCAGCAAAATATATATATATACATATTTAATGGTAGAATAAGCAATTTATTAAATATTAAACACTGACAAAGGCAGATCCGATATAGCATTCAACACCGGAATCTGATTCATCATCCCAGGATTACACGTCAGCACGCAAAACAGGACTGTCACTACGGTGCAAGGCCAGGACAACGCTCCTAAAAACCAGAACAGACCCATCGTCCAATAGGAGAATGGATTCAGGATAAAGTTGGACAACACGACCAGCTGGATATTGTAGGTCACGCCAAACAGACCCAATCGGGCTACGGATCCACAGTTGTATTCCACTACGAAAGATGGTAGGACCATTTGCATAAAGAAGGTGCAGTCCTTGTGGGAGTCGAGTAGACTCATCCGCACATGCGAACTGAAATACGAGATCCGAGTAAGGAACGAGCAACATGTCGACAACTGACAAATAGTGGCTACCCTCCGCTTTTATTGACGAACCCGTCAATGGGGGGGAGAATGTTCGTAACCAAGGTTACTCGACTCGGTCTAGCATGGTTACGAACACGGGTCAAACGCACGCAACCCCCAACACGACGGAGTTGCAAATTGACAGCGAGCAGAACATACGACCAATGCATTTTATACGAAACAGCGACCAGGCGCAAAGTAGCAGCACAATATAGTGCCGACGCTGCAAGTATGGGACAGGCGGTCAAGACTCAGTGGGTCAGCAGCAACAAGCAGCACACTGCTGACATTGCGACCAACGAACCAGAAGCTAAGCTAGGCCAACACAAATGTAGGTGAAACCCCAACACGAGGCGTAACTTATCAGATATATATGCACCCAAAACTTCCGGGTCATGATAGTATTTAAGCTCTGATCAACAGCTCAATAAAGTCAGTTACAAATCTAAACACCCACAAGTCTTATTACTTCTATCACCTAAAGACTCTTGTCAACTCACCCTAACACAGTTCATCGATCGCCTGTGGTCCGGCACCATACTACTCTAGCTATCTGTGTCGCGACGCGAATCGTCCTGTGCTCTCTAGTGTCCCCGTGCTAGCGACAGGTGTGTCAGTATCCTCCTTGTCCCGCGGCATGACCTCAACACACTGTTGATCCCCGGTTACACGAGCATTCGGTTACTCTCCTCACACGGTCCATATCGCCTGTGGTCCGGCACCGTGCTACCCATAGTCACCCGTGTGGCGACGCGATCCGACTGCAATAAACAGCGTCCCCGTGCCAGCAGCAGCGTCCATACACCTCCTCGACCCGCGGAGTGACCCGACCTTGTCTATCTAACTTAGGCAAGAACAAAAAATATTATCATCGCGATATTTTTTGGGCAAAAAAAGACGATTTTGAAGATATTTTTTATGATATTTCCGATTTTTTATGTTTGGTCACTCTTAAGCCAGAAAGCAAAGTGAGAAGTGTATGTGAAAATGAGTGCGGCAAAAGATTTTTATACAGAATTAAATGCTACTTCTGCGAAATGCACACAGAAATGCTCTCAGTGGAGAAGCTTAATATTTGTCGCGATTTTGCCATGTTCTCCAACCTTAGTGATTCCTATGATTTCTATGATTAATACAAAATTAAAAGAAGCTAATATGGTTACCGCTAAGGGAATTCTAACAAAATGTACCCTTCTACAAATATCTCAAAAGCGATTGAGTGGTTTGCTGCAGAATAACGTACTCATGAAAGCCACAATGCTTGATCCTCGATTTAAAAAAATGTATTTCGATATGCCTCTTCACGTAAAAAATGTCACTGATGAAATCATAAAGCAGATGGTTGAAAAAAAGCAATCAGAAATACTGCCTTCAGCTGTAGGGGAAATGGATTGCGGAGAACAGGACAAGGTCGCTTTTCTAGATCTGCACAACAGGACCATAGAGCTCCGAGACTCTGTAGTCCAGAGTTCCGAAAGAAACGAAATGCTGCTTTTCTTTAGTATGTCATCTTGTAGTTGGGAGACAAGTCCTTTGGATTTCTGGATCTCACAAAAATCAACTATGCCCATGCTAGCGAAACAATAAGTTCAAATTTATGTAATCAGTATCTTTATAAATATCAAAAAATTGAAAACAATGTGCTGTGCCATATCCCTAATAATTTTGTTATTTTATTTATTTATTTATCTAATGCTAACAAATAGTATTAAACTAAGCGCTAACAGTGGTTTTTTTTGGAGCCATAGCAGCTTAGGCCTTCGGCTCGGGGCTTAAGTTGTGGGTTTACTGTGAGATTATATACATATTTACAAGATTATACTATTTAAGGGATGCTTAGGTTCTAATTTTATTTACATTGATGTTTATTTATATTTTGTGCATTATTTTTGAATTTTTTAGGAACTTTATGATGTTGTGGGAGTTTATGTTTAAGGAATTGGCTATTATTTTTTATAAAAGACCTATAAAAGACCCAAATTTACAGCAACAGGACACCATTTTTCAAATTTAGCTGAACATTAAAAAATATCAAAAAAATCGATATATCGATATTTTTTACGATATTTCTTAATATCATCGATACGATATTTTTTCAAAATCCAACAACCCTACTTTACAGTATTCAATTGATCAACAACTAAATTGAATTAATATAGAATATATGTATCGAGAAAACGAATTTCTAACCTATTACTATGTTTATGCTAAGGGTTTCATGATTTCTTGAAAGCGTGAAATAAAATTTGATCCTGTTTATGCGACGCGGCCGAATTCATGCATTTTACCAATCTCAGCTGACAGCGATGCCGGACCGGTGGAAAAAGGTGTTAGCGATTATTAAACCGATTATTTTTTTCGATTCGCATGAACTAATCTTGCTAGTATTAAAGATAAAGTGTGTGCAAGCCAGTATAACATTTTTTCTACCATTAAAATAAAAGATAAAAACTAGTTTCTATTGGCACTGAATTAAAAAATAATTTGTTAAAAGTAAGGTGTATTTATGTATTTATATCGATTTGGCAACTCCGATAATTATATAGAGTTACCGGAGTTTAATTGTGACCATTTCACGCTATCAGGTTGAATTCATAGTCAACTTTCGTGTGTTGCCGAATTCACGAAATGGCGTTTATGCACACACGAATCGGCTGAAATCGCGAAATGAAAGCGTGAATTCGGCATCCCATAAACACAGTATATATCCACTTAAACATTTCATTTTTTTTGAGAAAGAAATATAGTTTTCCTTATTTATTGGTATTACGGTAATTTCACCGGAAACCTTTCCCAACTCTTGAATAAATAAATTACGGTCGTATTTCGAAAAATTATGAAAAAATAGTGGTATAAATTTGTTTACTTTGTAATCCAAGTTACATTTAGAGTGGGCTGCACCTCTAAAGCGACCTGTGAAATGAAAATGATTTCTTACCCTATCAGTCCCTAAACCTTTCTAACATATAGAACAATTCAATGAATTATCAAATATTTGCTGGTCATCTAAAGTCATTCTCATAGGAACTGTTTTATGTAAGTACTCATCACTCAATTTAGTTAAGTTTTTTATCAACGAATTTACAAAACTTATTCCTGAATTTTTTCCTGTTTCTAAAAAAAATGTATGTAGTCTAGAATCGAAAGCAAACTTTATATAATAAGCATATGATATCGAAATATGTTCATTAATATTAAATAATTTGGAGCTCAATTCAAGATTTTCTGTTTCCAGAATGCATTCAAAATCCGCATATACAACGAATGGAACTGGAAGCTGATGTTGAACTTGGGTAAATTCCAGGGTATTATTCTGGGGGTGCGGCATCTTTGAGACCTTCTTACTACAGAGCGTCTTGTGTTTCAATGCAGCTTCCTGGGTTCCTCCTCTAATTTCTTCTTTGAGCAGTCATTAATCTTTGTAACAGAAATATGTAAAAATTATTTAATTGCTTGGACAAGTTTGTCCGTTTAGCTCCAACGCCCGATTTTGTTCAAACTTTCCATAACGACGTGTTTTTGGGTCCTGGTTTTTGGTTTTTATACCCGTTACTCGTAGAGTAAAAGGGTATACTAGATTCCTTGGAAAGTATGTAACAGACAGAAGGAAGCGTTTCCGACCCCATAAAGTATATATATTCTTGATCAGGATCACTACGCGAGTCGATCTAGCCATGTCCGTCTGTCCGTCTGTCTGTCCGGATGAACGCTGAGATCTCGGAAACTATGGGAGCTAGGCTATTGAGATTTGGCGTGCAGATTCCTGAGCTTCTTACGCAGCGCAAGTTTGTTTCAGTAGAGTGTCACGCCCACTCTAACGCCCACAAACCGCCCAAAACTGTGGCTCCTACAGTTTTGATGCTAGAATACAAATTTTAACTGAAATGTAATGTTCTCATCAATACCTATCGATTGACCCAAAAAAAAGTTTGCCACGCCCACCCTAACGCCCATAAGCCGCCCACAAACTTAAAAAAATCGTAAATATGAACGTGGATATCTCGGAAGCTATCAAAGATAGAGAATTGAGATTTCAGATCTAGATTCCGTAGCCTTATACGCAGCGCAAGTTTGTTACGCGAATATGCCACGCCCACTCTAACGCCCACAATTTCTATGCTAGATAAAAAATTTTAACTGAAATGTATTGGTCTCGACAATACCTATCGATTGGTCCAAAAAAAATTTGCCACGCCCACTCTAACGCCCATAACGCTTCAATCTGTATACCGCCGGTAGGTGGCACATTTTAATCTCGCTTTGCTACTTGCATATCTCTATTTAGCTGAGTAACGGGTATCTGATAGTCGAGGTACTCGACTATAGCGTTCTTCCTTGTTTACTTTTCTTTTAGACTTTATTATTTTAATTTTATGTTTTTAAAAATTTTAATGCCGTTCAACGAGTGACATCGATATCGATATCGACACGCCGATATAACAACAAGCATTCATGCGATATATCGGGCAAAATGACATTTATTATTTTCTAATCTTGTGAAAATGTAATCTTATTTAGCGTTTTTAACAAACACTGTTAGTTTTACAGAAAAATTGTATAAAACGTTAACTATTGCTTTTTTTTTAAATCGAAACTAGGTAGTGGTATAAAAGATGAACCAGCCATCGGTGTATAATGATTCACATTAATTTCCAAGCGAATCAATTTAATAAGAGACCATCCACTGTCTCTCTCTTGAAATTATTTTCATGTTATGTTCATGAAAGATACATTCTAGATCAGAATCTTTATTCATTATCGTCATTTTACTTTGAAAACTTGGTTGCCCACTTATTCTTTTGCAAGAAACACTTGCAGGATTGACAAAACTGATTTTGGTTATTCATTTTATTTTATTCTTTTTGTTTAAATTTTTTTTCACGATCACTTTTTCACTTTTACTTAAGTTGTGTTTGACCTAGCAGAGTGTCCCACTTCAAGACTATTTTTGGTACACTCAGGGAAAAAACCGTTCTCAGCGTTCTCGATTTCAATACTTTCGATCTCAAAAGTGAGCCAAGAACGACTCATACTAAAAATACTAAAATCGTCATCGAAATCTTCTCGGTTTGAGAACGGGCCTTTGAGAATGGTCGATATTGATTTCAGTATGAATCGTTCTCGGTTTCAATATCGAATCGATCTCGATTTCGAGAATAACCGTTCTCGGTTTCAACATCGAATAGATCTCGATTTCGAGAATAACCGTTCTCGGTTTCAACATCGAATAGATCTCGATTTCGGTATGAATCGTTCTCAGTTTCAACATCGCATCGATCTCGATTTCGGTATGAATCGTGCTCCGTTTCAGCATCGCATCGATCTCGATTTCGAGAAGAACCGTTCTCGGTTTCAACATCGCATCGATCTCGCTTCCGAACCCATTCCCAATAAAAATGCCAAATTTTTTAAATTTATATATATTTTAGCCTTACGGCTTTAAAGTCATAATTAAGGGTATATACATGGAGGGGAGGCGTTATAAAGTCTCTTAAATTAAAAATGTAGTTTCCTAATGGATTTTTTACAATGTATGATCTTAAATGACAATTGTATTCTACTTCAATTTTTTCACAATAAACATAAACTTCACTTACATTTATTTTGTGAATTAAAAATTGCTTATTTTTAAATAACATAAAATTATTCTTATTTAAACCTAAATAATAATTAATTTTATAAGTAGTGCCCTTATATTCTAATTGGCTATAAAATTTAAAGCTATTTACACTCCCATGGTTTTTGTTTATTTCTAATGCAAGATTATTATTTAGAATACTTTGCTCTTTTAATGTAAGTCTTAAATACGGCTCAATAGATTTGGCATGGTCCGTCAGAAACTTTGCAAACTTAATTTGACATTTAATGGCTAAAGTATGGGGAGGATTAATTCTTGAATTTACATTGTGAAAATAAATCTTGGAATCCTTGTGTTTGCCTCAAACCTCATGCACCACTAATATCTTAAAGATCCGTACTTTTCAATGGCTGTCGTGTTTAGGCTTTAATTTGCCGAATAATTTAACGTAAATAGTGTGATGTTTTTGCTCTAAGCTTCGTAGCGTTTCTAATTCCTTTTTCTTATAATTTGACTTAAATAAGAACTCTATTATATCAAGTAATGTTAATAACAATTCCCATTCTTCGTTACCGTGTGGAACTCTATCTCCAATCATCAAGGGCAAGAAGTGGGTAAGACATTCTGTTTCGCTTGCAGACGTTTTTAAATTACATGTTTTTAGTCGATTCATTTCTATTTTTACAGACGAATTGCCAACTTATGTTTCTCCGTACGGAAATAGCGATTTTCTGCTATTTATTTCATTTAAAGTGATTATTATTTTATTTATTAATGAAATAAGAATGTGGCAAATATCATATTTACATACGCCTTCGAAAATATCGTGCATAATGTCGAAACAAAAATTATTTATAACTTTAAACGACAATAACTCGTTGAATATGCAATTTTGCTTCAATCCACTTTCTTGAAAATTATTCAACTGTAAGTCTTCGTAATAAGATTGTTCAGTTCGTAAACTTTCGACACTTTCGGAAGAATCTATTTCCATTTCGCGTTTCGTTCTAGAACAAACGCGGCAATATCGCTTTGAATTAAATGATTGGACATAACCAAGTATGCTGTTAACAGCTAAGTTGTCGCCAACAATTAATGACAATATAAACCGCACTTTTTGCAAGCCGTTTTTAGTTCTTATTAATATTCCACTCTCAAGAACTTTAAATTCTTCAACTAGATGGTAAAATGAATTTTCATTTCAATGCGGCATAAAATATGTATTGAACTTTAGAATGTAAATATTTTGGCATTAAAGGAAAATTAATGTAGCAGCCACATATGGAGAATGTATGGCTTCCTAATGCATTGTTATTTTGAAAGTCATCTAAGTATAAAACAAATGGCACAACAATGTCTTGATCAAATTGCTTTGCTATAGATTTAGAGACTTCTCCAGATGAGAAATTTGTTAAGTCATTACTTTTTAAATTTTGTTGTATGTTGCTTAATGTTAGCTCCAAAATATTTGGTATCTCGAAAATTATTTTTACTGTAAAAGCCAAAGGCATTATAAAAACGTCATTTGACTTCGGACCCAAGGTGGGATTTCCTTTCAATACTAATTCTGTTGTTTTATTATCAATGGAAATTTTTTTTGGCTGCCTATATAGATATGAATCGGTTAATTATTTTAAAAATGTGCGCTCTGTCTTACAACCTTTAAATGGATCTTTGCAAAAACCAAGAATCGGATTAATTCTATCCACTGTTTCCAGATTTATTTGCTTTTCAATAACTGTAGACACAGAGCTAAGTAAAATTACAATATTGTTTTGAATTTGCAATACGTGTTTCCTCGGCATAAAAGTTAGTTCATATAAACTTAAAGTAAATTCAGGCGATTTTTGTTTTAAATCGTCTATGATTGATTGTATGCTTTGGGCTTCAAAACATAAACTTGTTTGTTCTTCCTCATCCTTTTCTTCAACTTCTTCAACGGTTTGATTATACTTAGAGAATAACAATTCTTCACATGAATTTCTTCGACTTGGAATTGATTGCGTATGTAATCTAATTAAGTGCCGCCGAAAACTCAGGAAATTTGTACAAATTTGTGTGCAGCCATCCTGCTGACAAGGCAGCCTCAAGGATGTTCTTGCTAACAGATGCTAAATCTTTAAATGGGATATTAAATTGTTGGGCGTTGGAAATAATTTTCGACAGCGATAGCAGATATACATGTTGAAAAAATTAATTTTTATTCATAAAATCGATTAAATTTTGTAAATTCGATGATCTTATGTCATAAGCGGTGTCTATTTCGAAAATGATCTTTTGAACTGCGTACCAAGCTTGCTTTGAGGCTTTCGGGTAGCTCAGCGAGTAAGACATGAAACACTTAAAACACAAGTCTATGCTGTTCAGGAAGGAGTCACACTTTACCAGCAACTTGTCAAAGTAAACAAAAAAATCTAAGAACTCCAGCTCAGACGATGCGTGAATAATTATAAATAGCTATATTGTTGTTCCCTCTAAATACTTTTCCTGACTATATTGTTGATACGACGTTCATAGTCATTCAAGATTGAAAGCCATAGTACCATCGAAAGTTGAGCATCCGCTATTGTCAGTTTTTGGTTCCTTTTCCCGTTTTGATTCAAGATCCGAGATGTCGGCGGCAAGACGGCATTAAGCAAAATAAGGGTCAAGTAATCCTGGGCATCTGTAAAAATAATAATTATGTAGTTGTGACAACATTTTTTGCTTAAGCAGAAAACATACCAACGTTGGCGCGTTCTACATCAAGTAGTTGTCGCTTGCAGTCTTCGTTGTGGATGTGCCGTTTGAAATATATCAGAATTTTGTCCTGTTATAGCTGTTCCACCTATCGAACATGAGATTTGTCTTTCCTCGGTAAAGGAAATGAAAATCAATCTCGATCTATGGAAAAATATACAATACATAAATCACTCTTATAATTTTAAAAAGAGAAACAGTAAAGCAACAATACAAACGAATGCAAGGGGACAATCACCACTAAGGAACCTAACTACACAGACAATCAAATAAACTCATGTATTTAATATTACCAAAGAAGAAACTTTAGAATGACCTAATTTTGGCCATTCTTGCATGAATTCTAAATTGCTTAGCGACTTTACATCTTCTTGGCGAATTTTACATGTTTTTCCCAGAGTCTACAGACTTCGCTCCAATTCGATGAGTCTAACTTTAAAAGCAATTTTAATGATAGTGATAGTCCCTTGTCGTCGTCGTCAAAATCGTGTAGAATATTTTCATCATCTTTGCTAGATAAAACCTTTCGACGTCTGTTCTTATACTTAGAATATAATTTTCCACTGGGGCTACTATGTTTTTTTCCCCGAGGAATAAAATAATAGTCCTTAAGATAGAAGCAGAATGTTTAAAAATAAAATTAAAATGGTTTTTGATTGTGGTTTAAGTATTACCCGGCTTTGCGCTTCGCAAGGAAAAATGCTTATAATCTCGTCCAACAATTTTGAAAAATCTGCGGTTTGAACAACAATGATGTTGCGGAAAATCTGTTCAGTGATTATATTTATTAAAAAATTCCTTTGCGTTTCTGTCAACACTTTATTGTTAAGTAAATCGCGGCCCAGTTCTGACGATTGCATTAAGGAACACAAGCTCTATGAAATATATGAAATATTTTGTTAGCTAAGATTATATAATTTGTTTTCGGAAAAAGTTAATTTAGTAAGATGAGATTGCCTGTCTCAGCACATTATTGGTGCTTTCATATACAAACTTTTTATTCCTTAACTGGAACTGCGTTTGGCTCTTGAGACTGTAAGATTATTTTAAAGAGAAAAATGTAACTTAAAATATCTTAATTGTCAAAACAGAACAGATACGAGCGCAATTACTCTTAAATGTATCATCACTTTTGTGGAACAAAATGTATTAAGTTTGTAGGTCAACCGAGAGAAAAAGTTGTTATATTAATTTGTAATATTGTTAAGATATCTGAAATAAACAACATGGCATCCTTACTTTTTTTGTTTATATTTTAATTAAGGAGTTATTGTTAAGTAAAGTATAAATCGTCTGCTGTATCATGAATTTAGTGGCACACTGTATATTTCTTACCTTTACTTTTTTCCACTCCGTCAACCCGACCCTGAAGAGCACGCGGACATGACAAAATCCACGAAGCCTGCAACGCAGCTGTGTGTCGTGCTACACTTTTTGTAGCGCCGCACAGGCAACAGTTCTAACGTTACCTTGCAAGGCGAGCAGAGAGAAACAATGATATTGCAAAAATGCAGGACATAAGTTGACACAAGAGAGGACAGAAGAAAATAGCATTCCTTATACTCTGAGATATACCAATCGCTGACATACATATATCGTGTGTCTCTGTGCGTGCATGCAAACTTGTAACTAAGTCGAATAAAAAACTGCGCTGCGTGCATAGTTATGTTAACATACATACATATGTTCATAGAAATCTGTGTTTGTTAATAGCATCCAACTTACTTCATTATTTCACACATTAGCTTATAAGCCAATAATTATTAGTTTACGTTACGTTACGTTTATGTTTGTGTATATATGTATGTATGCAAAACAGACATTACAACACATTACCGATTTCGTTTTGGTAAGATAACCGAGTTCGAATAAAAATCAAAGATAAACTAACACGAATTGTAATAAAATCATTTTACTTACGCTGTAAGTACGGAGGGGCTTTTATTAGCTTTAATTCCTGAAGCAGGTCCTCCAATTTTGCTCGTCTTCGTTGTCACTCATTACACTGTTAAACCGCACAGTTTCACAATATACAATGAAGTGAATTTGCAGCCATATAGGCGCCGCTTACTTCGATAACTTCGACAACGGTAACTTTAAGAGAGGAGTTTGGTCTCTCTACTCTCCTCTCCTGTCAGTCTCATTTTTTCGACGTCTTCCCCTCACGTCCCTCGTCAACAACCACAGAACCGAGATAAATTTTAGTTCGGAATACTAAAATCGACATCTCTTCCGTCATGAAACCGAGAAGAAAAATGTGAGAAGACACAGTACTAAAACCGAGAAGAACCGATCTCGGTTTTTTTTCGTTCTCAATTTTTCTGGGTGTACTTTTATTTTTAAGGTGGTGGCCTGCGACAGTCAGCGGTCGCTGTCGGTCGGTCGCTTTGAAAGAATGATAAGCCTACACATAAGGGCCACCTTAGACCCGACACAAATATCAGAAGCACAACACGCTTACACCAAAGGTAAGTCAACCGAATCGGCGCTACACTTGGTGGTAAGCAGCATCGAGAAATCACTCAACATCAAGGAATACACACTGATCGCCTTCCTGGATATAGAGGGAGCCTTCAATAACGTGCTTCCCAATGCTATAACAGAATCTCTCACAGAACTAGGCGTTGAGCCGCCAATGGTGAGGCTAATCCATAAATTGCTGATAAGCAGAATGGTCACAGCCACACTAGGGACCTCAACCCAGACTAAACTAGTGAACAGAGGCACCCCGCAAGGAGGTGTACTATCACCCCTCTTGTGGAATATCGCAGTAAATAAACTACAGCGGATTCTGGAGGGAGGAGGTTGTAAGGTCGTGGCATACGCAGACGACGTCGCCATCATCTTTAATGGAAAACATCCACAAACACTTTGCGATCTTATGACCGCTAAACTTAAAATACTATCGGAATGGACGATAGCGAACGGACTCGGGGTAAATCCCTCGAAAACAGAACTTGTTCTATTTACAAATAGGTACAAAATTCCACAACTTAACCCACCCATCTTAAACAATTGTAATCTCTCCTTTAGCGATCACGCCAGGTACTTGGGGCTAGTACTAGACAAACGCCTCAAATGGGGCTTAAACAACCAAGAGAGAACCAAAAAAGCGACCATTGCACTTTACTCCTGTAAAAAAGCAATCGGGCTAAGATGGGGCATGTCCCCAAGAATAGTTAACTGGATATACACAGCGGTAGTCAAGCCAATCCTACTGTACGGAGTGGCTCTGTGGTGGACCGCCTTGCACAAACAATGCATACTGACTCCTCTAAACAAAGTACAGCGAATGGCGGCTTTGTGTATTAGTGGAGCCCTTCGAACCACCCCGAATGAAGCGCTGAACGCGATCTTGAACCTCCCTAGCCTGGACTTTTCCGACACAAAAGGACTTGGTGCTCTGATGTTACCGTTATGAAAGTTGGAACATTGCCCCTGTTACACACGAATCGTTTAGAATTTAGAATAAAATCAAAAAGAGACTCACCTCTGTCGTTATTGTTTGATCAACCCCACTGGGTGTGATGGGCGTTGGCGTCACAGCCTATTACCAAACCTTTCCTGAGCTTTTGGCATTCCTCTGCCAGTCCTCTGATATCTGGGGGGTTTTCCTTTTCAAAGGCCAAGTAGGCCGATTATCTCCGTTGCTGTAATTGCAAAGCAGAAATATACTAAGATGCCTTTTGGCTAATATGCAGGTTCGAATTTTACCTTCTTTGGGGTCAAACATTAGCATGTATTAATTTGTTCCTAGTCCAGCATCCTTGCCTCCCACTACCCAATGTTCCTATACTATGACTAGGTCGCCTTCGCGTTCGGCCAGGGGAAGCAAACGAGCAGCTGACGCTGCTTTTATGTGGTGCAGGCTTATTTGTAGAAGTCTTATTGGCATCTACAACTGCAACCTCCACCACAGTGACGTCGGCCTCCTCTGTGTCGCTGAGGTCCAATTCCTCGATAGCCGGTCCGAGCGCTTGCATCTCTCTGCTCAGCGATGAATCGGTAGTTTAGCCGTCCTCCGGCCCGCCAGGTGCCTCCAACTCCTCAGCAAGCAACTGCTCGGCTGGGTTTCCGGCAGAGCTTCCAGCGGCGTTGGAGACGCCCTTGTAGATCTTAGATTTATGTGGATTGCGCTAAACCCGAAGCTCAGCACTCCTGGAGCAGTCTCAATTGGTGCAACTGACTCCTTGTTTAGGACCAACACCTGCTTGCCTAAACGACTTTCCAGTCCTTCGTGGGGAGGTGCGGGTTGCATTCTTGCAACATGTAGAGGATGTCCTCTGGCGCCTTGATCGCTGCTGGGAGCCAAATCCGATCTGGGGACATCACACCAGTCTAGTGCGACAATGTAAGCCCCTTCGTTGACCTCACCGAGCTTGCTCGTCGCGTGTTTTTATAGGTCAGCCGACCGCTGACTATCGCAGGTCACCACCTTGACGCTGCCCTGGTACCAGCCCGCGTACATGCAGCAGGACGAGGTGCCTGGCTTCTCCCCCACCATGCGCAGGCAAATAAGGGAAAGGGGGGATTTCCCCGGATTTTTCTTGTCTATGAAACCGAGTAAGATTCGATCCTTGGTAATCTCGGCGAAAGAGACCAATGGCTGGATTTTGGATCTCTTCGCCAATGGTCCGTGTAGATTGAGGGATCGCTGCCTTTTCGCCTGAGCTCCTTCTTGGGTGGGCTTATCCTGCCCGTAATTAGGAAGTACCTTCCTTGCCTATTCCACCTTCTTTAACCATTCAGGCGAAGGTGTGGCTATATTGCTCCTGTCATGAGAGCGCAGAGTCTGGGCGGCAGTCCGCCTTTCTGCGGAGGCGCCCGAGCGCCTTGGCTGTGCCCACCGCTGTTTTAAGCGCAGAAGCGCCCGTGGCGGAGGCATTCGCGGCTGGCTTTCTCCCACCCGTAATGCCCAGTTTGGGATGCGGCCCTTTCCGGACCGTGCTGGTGCGGATGTAGGAACCAGTGTTCAGAGTTTCCAGAGGTTCTTGAGAGTTCCTGTCTCTGTGTTTTGTTTTTGAGTTTGCGGAGAAGAAGAAAGGTCCGCCCGGGCAGAGATCCGCGATGCCCGTGTAAGGCGATAGTTAGAACAGGGGGTCGCCATGTCCCTGAACACACCGCTTGAGACTGGGCTAGTTTTTGATCCGGGCCCCCAGCCAGGCTGACTCTTAGCACGGTCCGTATTACACTGTAGTTCGGCCCGGAAGGAGATGTTGTTTTGCGAAGGGAGATAGGTAGGTGTTGTGTTGGGTATGGGTTTGTGTAAAGCAACTATTTAGATGCGGCTGAACAATTCGCATCGTCGGTATTGCTTCCTTGCAGGATTTCCGCTGGCTGTCCGAGACTGTTTATTTACTGGGGTTTCCGTCCACGATTCCGGGTTTGACTTCCCCCACCAGCTTGTTCACAGTTGACCTCGAGAGAGGTCGTCCGCTATTCGCAACCCGCGACCCGCTCAGAGGGAGATGGAGATATGCACGCAGCAAAGCGAGATTGTAATGCGCCACCTACCAATAAAAACTTACTTAATAAGTAAGTTGTGGGACAGAAAAAGTTCCTCGGATAATATGCTTAAGATGGAACGATTTAGCCTTCCATTTTTTTTTTGATTTACCTTCAGCCTTGTCTAAAAATATAAGAAAATGAAAAAAATATCGAGAAGAAATTTGCAAACTTTTGTTTTCGGTCACTTGATTTATTTTATTTTGTTATAAAAAATTATTTATGTATTTTTTTTATTATTTATTAAATCATTTATTTATTTTGCAGATGCGGAAAAAATACCACTTTTCCAGGAACGGAAAATTAGAGATGTTTGAGATTTTTATTTAAATAGCCATGTTTTTTTACTTACACAAAAATAAAAATTGTGCTTTAATGTTATTAATACAAAAAATCATAAGTTATAAACAACATCAAACATCTCTTATTTTTGGTCCCAAGGAACTTAGCACTCAATAAGATTTTCAAATTTTTTCACAGATTCATTCATTTGTTTATTTATATGCATCATTTGTTGTTTTTCACGTCAAAAATTAAAATTTTTCACAGCTATTTTTTTCCGCCACGTGTTTTTTTGGGAATCTTGTATTTTCCATTTTTTTAATATACATTAACTTGTTTTTACTCTCACTGATTAAATAAATAATGGTCTGCGACAGACTTACCTGGGAATCGTATAGGTATCACTTTTAAACCACTGGTTTATTTTATTTAACTACGTAATTGCGTGCAATTCTAACTCCTTCACATAAGTAAACGCAAGTGAAAAAGACGAAAAAAGACGCGTGCCTTCAAGAAAAACAACAAGCAACAACAACAACGGTTCCGCTAATCCGTTGTTGTTCTGTTTTTTTGGCATGTCCAGTTTGGTCTATGCATCTTGCACATAAAAGCAGGGTATTTATAGACATATCCGACTATGCAAATCGGTTTATAAAAATATATTCTTAAAACTTCACATATTATTAAATAATATTAATAAACCTATACATTTTTTTTAAGAAATACAAATATTTTAAAACAGAAACCTATTATTTTAAATGGTTGTTTTATCATTTACGAACAGATGTCGCATTATTCAAAAGGCAAGGGTGCACAAAAGTCTATATATTTTAGTTGCTGGGCCTCTTTCCCTTCACACGCACTTTTCCGTCTGAGACATGGCGAGAGAGGAAGAGCCCAAAATTACTTTTTGTGCGTTCTCTTTGCGGACCTGACTTAGAGTGCGTCGCTTTGCCGCCGTTGCGCTCAGCTCTGCCGGCGTCGCTGGCTTCTTTGCCGACGTCGCAGTCGGCTTCGTGATCATTGGGCGCTTAACTCAATTGTGGAACTGCAGGGTATGTATGCCCTTCAGTTCTTCAGTAAGGGACGCGGTGACATGGCTCAAGGCAAAAAGCTTTTTTGTTTTTTTTTTGTGTATAAAACGCTGTGCCGCTGTTGACAGCAGCAGAGAAGTCGACGCAGCGTAGAAGACTCCCGACGAAAACGGTCGTGCAACAAAGACAGACAGATATTCGGAGCTTCCCTCTCTGTCTTTTTCTTATAATCTGCCTGTACTCGGCGCTCTCAGAGACAAATTTCGGCCGGTCCGTTATTATACCCGTTACTCGTAGAGTAAAAGGGTATACTAGATTCGTCGGGAAGTATGTAACAGGCAGAAGGAAGCGTTTCCGACCCCATAAAGTATATATATTCTTGATCAGGATCACTAGCCGAGTCGATCTAGCCATGTCCGTCTGTCCGTCTGTCTGTCTGTCCGGATGAACGCTGAGATCTCGGAAACTATGAGAGCTGGGCTATTGAGACTTGGCGTGCAGATTCCTGAGCTTCTTACGCAGCGCAAGTTTGTTTCAGTAGAGTGCCACACCCACTCTAACGCCCACAAACCGCCCAAAACTGTGGCTCCTACAGTTTTGATGCTAGAATAAAAATTTTAACTGAAATGTAATGTTCTCATCAATACCTATCGATTGACCCGATTTGCCACACCCACCCTAACGCCCATAAACCGCCCACAAACTTCAAAAAATCGTAAATATGAACGTGGATATCTCGGAAACTATCAAAGATAGAGAATTGGGATTTCAGATTTAGATTCCGTAGCCTTATACGCAGCGCAAGTTTATTACGCGAATATGCCACGCCCACTCTAACGCCCACAAGCCAAGTTTCAGCCCGATAGCTTCAAAACTGGCAGACTAATTTACTTAGAAACGGACGGACAGAAGGACATGGCTAGATCGACTCGTCGAGTGATGCTGATCAAGAATATTTATACTTTATGGGGTCGGAAACGTCACCTTCACTGCGTTGCAAACTTCTGACTGAAATCATAATACCCTCTGCAAGGGTATAAAAAGGGTAAAGATTTGGTACCGAAAATAAAAGTTTCAAGGACCAATGCCTTTTAGTTTTAGATAATACAGAAAAGAAAATGTTGGACTTTGAAGAAAATAAGATATATTTCATGGCTCTTAGTTGGTCTTGAAGGGATCCCTATACTATATTTCATTTGGAATAATGGATGAAGACGATAGTATTCAAACAATAGACAATATGAAAGACTTATTTAGCAATCAGCACAGTCTGATTGAGCTAATCTTTAGTCGATTCTACAGGTTAATGTTAACTTTAAGGGAATGCAAACGTGAATTGAGAATATGACGGCTACAATACAAAAATCATACTATGTGTACAAGGAGTCTCTCAACTTCTTTATGATAACCACACAATTAACTAACATAATAGATGAATGCGAGAAAATACAATCTGGAATCATAAGCTTTCCAATAAACCTTAATCATGGTCGACTTAATACTAACTTTTTGAAGGCCAGTCCGTTAAAAAGTGAGATTTCGAAAATAGAAGACAGTTTATCAGAAAATTACGTTTTGCCAGGGAAACGAACTGGCACAGAACTTACAGAAGTTTATACTCTTCTAACAGCTAGGGGCTTATTTGTTGATGAAAGGCTTATAATAAATGCAAAGATACCTTTGTTTGGTCGACATGCATCAAAATTATTTAGAGTTGTTCCAATACCTGTTACAATTGGAGAACGCATGATAATGGTACACGTCGATGTTCAGTATTTAGTTTATAAATTCGAGATAGATGCATATCATCTTATAAAAGAATCTATTCTCAATAAGTACCAATGGTGGAGGAAGTTGGCCTTGGAGTGGTGCTAGCTATGGCAGTTGTGAGTTGAAGCCTCTTAAACCAAATAGAGCTTCAAATGGCATATACAACAAAATAAATTTCGAGAGGAAGTCGTATTGGATAGAGTTAGAAAGAAAAAGTAGTTGCATCTTTAAGGTTGAGGATAATACAAAGGCTAGAGTACAATGCGGCACGACAAGCTTTGAAATAGTAGATTTGCCGGAACAAGAGATTTTAACAATAAGGTCGGATTGCACTGCTCGAGTTATTGATAAGATTCTAATTGATCACCACATTATAGAAACAGAAGATCAGGGAACTCTGTTTTTGTCATTTATAGGAGACATTGGAGAAATACCCAAGTTTGTTAGGAACCAATTAGACTCACCAATTAATAATCATACCCACGAAATAAGCAGCTTAAAAAATAAACTAATTATTTGAAAACTCACAACCTTGAAATAAAATAACTACGATTTCACCAACTTTCCGGACACATGTCTTTGATTTTAGTAATAATAATGATTGTTACCCTATTCTTATATTTAATAAGGAAAATAAATGAAATAAGGCAATTGCATGGCATTGTCATACCGGAAAGCATGGTAAGCTATAGAAAAACGAAGAATAAAACAAGGAAGAACGCTATAGTCGAGTACCTCGACTATCAGATACTCGTTACTCAGCTAAAGGGACCACATTAAGATGGAGATATGCACGCAGCAAAGCGAGATTGTAATGCGCCAGCTACCAGCGATCTCAATGTATGGTTATGTGGGTGGCAGACAGATTTAAGGGTTATGGGCGTTAGAGTTGGCGCGACAAACTTCTTTGGGGTCAATCGATAGGTATTGACGGGACTAATACATATCACTTAAAATTTTTTCTAGCACGAAAGTTGTGTGCACCGCAGGTTTGGCGGTTTGTGGGCGTTGGAGTAGGCGTGGCATATTCAAATATCAAACATGCGCTGCATTCAAAGCCTATGGAATCTAAATCAGAAATTCCAATTCTCTGTATTTGATTGTTTCCGAAATATCCGCGTTCATATTTACGAATTTTTAAAGTTTGTGGGCTTTAACGTGGGCGTTTCAATTTTTTTTTGAGAATAATGCATTTCACATAAAATTGGTATTTCAGCATTAAAACTAAAGGAGCCACAGTTTTTGGCGGTTTGTGTATTGTGTAGGCGTGCCACACTGACGAAACAAACTTGCGCTTTGCAAGAAGCTCTAGAATCTGCATGCCAAATCCCAGTATTGCAGCTTTTAATGTTTCCGATATCACAGCGTTTATACGGACATACGTACAGACGGACATGGCTAGATCGACTCGGCTAGTGACCCTGATCAAGAATATGTATACTTTATGGGGTCGATAACGCTTCCTTCTACCTGTTATATACTTTCCGACGAATCTAGTATAACCTTTTACTCTATGAGTAACGGGTATAAACATGCAAAAATACTTGTCGAATCTTTTAACGAGGCAAACAAACAGGAACACAATATATAAAACGAACTGGTCAAAAATATCAAAATCTAGTTACCTTCAAGTTAAAAAACATCCAAGGAGAGGTATAATTATACCCGTTACTCGTAGAGTAAAAGGGTATACTAGATTCGTCGGAAAGTATGTAACAGGCAGAAGGAAGCGTTTCCGACCCCATAAAGTATATATATTCTTGATCAGGATCACTAGCCGAGTCGATCTAGCCATGTCCGTCTGTCCGTCTGTCCGTCTGTCCGTCTGTCCGTCTGTCCGTCTGTCCGTCTGTCCGTCTGTCCGTATGAACGCTGAGATCTCGGAAACTATGAGAGTTACAATACTGGGATTAGGCACGCAGATTCCTGAGATTCCTGCGCAGCGCAAGTTTGTTTCAGTAGAGTGCCACGCCCACTCTAACGCCCACAAACCGCCCAAAACTGTGGCTCCTACAGTTTTGATGCTAGAATAAAAATTTTAACTGAAATGTAATGTTCTCATCAATACCTATCGATTGACCTAAAAAAAAGTTTGCCACGCCCACTTTAACGCCCACAAACCGCGAAAACCTGTGACGCCCACAATTTTTATGCTAGATAAAAAATTTTAACTGAAATGTATTTGTCTCGTCATTACCTATCGATTGACTCAAAAAAAAGTTTGCCACGCCCACTTTAACGCCCACAAACCGCAAAAACCTGTGACGCCCACAATTTTCATGCTAGATAAAAAATTGTAACTGAAATGTATTGGTCTCGTCGATACCTATCGATTGATCCAAAAAAAAATTTGCCACGCCCACTCTAACGCCCATAACGCTTAAATCTGTATACCGCCGGTAGGTGGCGCATTTTAATCTCGCTTTGCTGCTTGCATATCTCCATTTAGCTGAGTAACGGGTATCTGATAGTCGAGGTACTCGATTATAGCGTTCTTCCTTGTTTATATATATATTGGTCGGGGGGATTGCTGCATTTGACTAACCAGACTCATACTGGTAAGGGCAGAAGAAAATGCAATTCGGCAGTTCTCGGGTGTCGCGTGGCCAGAACAACGGCCACGATCGACCTACTGGTAACCACACTTCAGTAGCTGGCAAAGTGCAACAGCCGGCCGTTGACTCCCTTACCTTAGACAATGAGAGAAGAGGGTAGAATCCATTTGGGTGTCTTGCTGACGGAAGCCGGTAGCTCCGAGGGAAGGCGACTTTCCCTGGGGTAGTCGTCCACGGAGTCTTCAGCCACCAGGTCCAGCTACCGTATCCAACAGTCTTTGAGGAGAACAGAAATGGCAGCTCGAGGGAATCTTATGTGTCGGACCAGCCCCGCTATTGTCATCAAAGAACGTGGACATACTGTGATGTTGTAGCCACAGTACCCGTGGTCCCCATGCTCCTGAAAATTGTTCAGTTGTAGGAGCCATCCGTTCAAAAGCGTAGTGACCAAAAACATACTTCGGAGAAAGTGTTGATGCAATATAAATGTGATAATAGAGCCCAAGACCAATGTAAGCCCCTTCGTTGACCTCACCGAGCTTGCTCGTCGCGTGTTTTTATAGGTCAGCCGACCGCTGACTATCGCAGGTCACCACCTTGACGCTGCCCTGGTACCAGCCCGCGTACATGCAGCAGGACGAGGTGCCTGGCTTCTCCCCCACCATGCGCAGGCAAATAAGGGAAAGGGGGGATTTCCCCGGATTTTTCTTGTCTATGAAACCGAGTAAGACTCGATCCTTGGTAATCTCGGCGAAAGAGACCAATGGCTGGATTTTGGATCTCTTCGCCAATGGTCCGTGTAGATTGAGGGATCGCTGCCTTTTCGCCTGAGCTCCTTCTTGGGTGGGCTTATCCTGCCCGTAATTAGGAAGTACCTTCCTTGCCTATTCCACCTTCTTTAACCATTCAGGCGAAGGTGTGGCTATATTGCTAGTGTCATGAAAGCGCATAGTCTGGGCGGCAGTCCGCCTTTCTGCGGAGGCGCCCGAGCGCCTTGGCTGTGCCCACCGCTGTTTTAAGCGCAGAAGCGCCCGTGGCGGAGGCATTCGCGGCTGGCTTTCTCCCACCCGTAATGCCCAGTTTGGGATGCGGCCCTTTCCGGACCGTGCTGGTGCGGATGTAGGAACCAGTGTTCAGAGTTTCCAGAGGTTCTTGAGAGTTCCTGTCTCTGTGTTTTGTTTTTGAGTTTGCGGAGAAGAAGAAAGGTCCGCCCGGGCAGAGATCCGCGATGCCCGTGTAAGGCGATAGTTAGAACAGGGGGTCGCCATGTCCCTGAACACACCGCTTGAGACTGGGCTAGTTTTTGATCCGGGCCCCCAGCCAGGCTGACTCTTAGCACGGTCCGTATTACACTGTAGTTCGGCCCGGAAGGAGATGTTGTTTTGCGAAGGGAGATAGGTAGGTGTTGTGTTGGGTATGGGTTTGTGTAAAGCAACTATTTAGATGCGGCTGAACAATTCGCATCGTCGGTATTGCTTCCTTGCAGGATTTCCGCTGGCTGTCCGAGACTGTTTATTTACTGGGGTTTCCGTCCACGATTCCGGGTTTGACTTCCCCCACCAGCTTGTTCACAGTTGACCTCGAGAGAGGTCGTCCGCTATTCGCAACCCGCGACCCGCTCAGAGGGAGATGGAGATATGCACGCAGCAAAGCGAGATTGTAATGCGCCACCTACCACCTACCAATAAAAACTTACTTAATAAGTAAGTTGTGGGACAGAAAAAGTTCCTCGGATAATATGCTTAAGATGGAACGATTTAGCCTTCCATTTTTTTTTTGATTTACCTTCAGCCTTGTCTAAAAATATAAGAAAATGAAAAAAATATCGAGAAGAAATTTGCAAACTTTTGTTTTCGGTCACTTGATTTATTTTATTTTGTTATAAAAAATTATTTATGTATTTTTTTTATTATTTATTAAATCATTTATTTATTTTGCAGATGCGGAAAAAATACCACTTTTCCAGGAACGGAAAATTAGAGATGTTTGAGATTTTTATTTAAATAGCCATGTTTGTTTACTTACACAAAAATAAAAATTGTGCTTTAATGTTATTAATACAAAAAATCATAAGTTATAAAAACAAACATCTCTTATTTTTGGTCCCAAGGAACTTAGCACTCAATAAGATTTTCAAATTTTTTCACAGATTCATTCATTTGTTTATTTATATGCATCATTTGTTGTTTTTCACGTCAAAAATTAAAATTTTTCACAGCTATTTTTTTCCGCCACGTGTTTTTTTGGGAATCTTGTATTTTCCATTTTTTTAATATACATTAACTTGTTTTTACTCTCACTGATTAAATAAATAATGGTCTGCGACAGACTTACCTGGGAATCGTATAGGTATCACTTTTAAACCACTGGTTTATTTTATTTAACTACGTAATTGCGTGCAATTCTAACTCCTTCACATAAGTAAACGCAAGTGAAAAAGACGAAAAAAGACGCGTGCCTTCAAGAAAAACAACAAGCAACAACAACAACGGTTCCGCTAATCCGTTGTTGTTCTGTTTTTTTGGCATGTCCAGTTTGGTCTATGCATCTTGCACATAAAAGCAGGGTATTTATAGACATATCCGACTATGCAAATCGTTTTATAAAAATATATTCTTAAAACTGCACATATTATTAAATAATATTAATAAACCTATACATTTTTTTTAAGAAATACAAATATTTTAAAACAGAAACCTATTATTTTAAATGGTTGTTTTATCATTTACGAACAGATGTCGCATTATTCAAAAGGCAAGGGTGCACAAAAGTCTATATATTTTAGTTGCTGGGCCTCTTTCCCTTCACACGCACTTTTCCGTCTGAGACATGGCGAGAGAGGAAGAGCCCAAAATTACTTTTTGTGCGTTCTCTTTGCGGACCTGACTTAGAGTGCGTCGCTTTGCCGCCGTTGCGCTCAGCTCTGCCGGCGTCGCTGGCTTCTTTGCCGACGTCGCAGTCGGCTTCGTGATCATTGGGCGCTTAACTCAATTGTGGAACTGCAGGGTATGTATGCCCTTCAGTTCTTCAGTAAGGGACGCGGTGACATGGCTCAAGGCAAAAAGCTTTTTTGTTTTTTTTTGTGTATAAAACGCTGTGCCGCTGTTGACAGCAGCAGAGAAGTCGACGCAGCGTAGAAGACTCCCGACGAAAACGGTCGTGCAACAAAGACAGACAGATATTCGGAGCTTCCCTCTCTGTCTTTTTCTTATAATCTGCCTGTACTCGGCGCTCTCAGAGACAAATTTCGGCCGGTCCGTTATTATACCCGTTACTCGTGGAGTAAAAGGGTATACTAGATTCGTCGGGAAGTATGTAACAGGCAGAAGGAAGCGTTTCCGACCCCATAAAGTATATATATTCTTGATCAGGATCACTAGCCGAGTCGATCTAGCCATGTCCGTCTGTCCGTCTGTCTGTCTGTCCGGATGAACGCTGAGATCTCGGAAACTATGAGAGCTAGGCTATTGAGACTTGGCGTGCAGATTCCTGAGCTTCTTACGCAGCGCAAGTTTGTTTCAGTAGAGTGCCACACCCACTCTAACGCCCACAAACCGCCCAAAACTGTGGCTCCTACAGTTTTGATGCTAGAATAAAAATTTTAACTGAAATGTAATGTTCTCATCAATACCTATCGATTGACCCGATTTGCCACACCCACCCTAACGCCCATAAACCGCCCACAAACTTCAAAAAATCGTAAATATGAACGTGGATATCTCGGAAACTATCAAAGATAGAGAATTGGGATTTCAGATTTAGATTCCGTAGCCTTATACGCAGCGCAAGTTTATTACGCGAATATGCCACGCCCACTCTAACGCCCACAAGCCAAGTTTCAGCCCGATAGCTTCAAAACTGGCAGACTAATTTACTTAGAAACGGACGGACAGAAGGACATGGCTAGATCGACTCGTCGAGTGATGCTGATCAAGAATATTTATACTTTATGGGGTCGGAAACGTCACCTTCACTGCGTTGCAAACTTCTGACTGAAATCATAATACCCTCTGCAAGGGTATAAAAAGGGTAAAGATTTGGTACCGAAAATAAAAGTTTCAAGGACCAATGCCTTTTAGTTTTAGATAATACAGAAAAGAAAATGTTGGACTTTGAAGAAAATAAGATATATTTCATGGCTCTTAGTTGGTCTTGAAGGGATCCCTATACTATATTTCATTTGGAATAATGGATGAAGACGATAGTATTCAAACAATAGACAATATGAAAGACTTATTTAGCAATCAGCACAGTCTGATTGAGCTAATCTTTAGTCGATTCTACAGGTTAATGTTAACTTTAAGGGAATGCAAACGTGAATTGAGAATATGACGGCTACAATACAAAAATCATACTATGTGTACAAGGAGTCTCTCAACTTCTTTATGATAACCACACAATTAACTAACATAATAGATGAATGCGAGAAAATACAATCTGGAATCATAAGCTTTCCAATAAACCTTAATCATGGTCGACTTAATACTAACTTTTTGAAGGCCAGTCCGTTAAAAAGTGAGATTTCGAAAATAGAAGACAGTTTATCAGAAAATTACGTTTTGCCAGGGAAACGAACTGGCACAGAACTTACAGAAGTTTATACTCTTCTAACAGCTAGGGGCTTATTTGTTGATAAAAGGCTTATAATAAATGCAAAGATACCTTTGTTTGGTCGACATGCATCAAAATTATTTAGAGTTGTTCCAATACCTGTTACAATTGGAGAACGCATGATAATGGTACACGTCGATGTTCAGTATTTAGTTTATAAATTCGAGATAGATGCATATCATCTTATAAAAGAATCTATTCTCAATAAGTACCAATGGTGGAGGAAGTTGGCCTTGGAGTGGTGCTAGCTATGGCAGTTGTGAGTTGAAGCCTCTTAAACCAAATAGAGCTTCAAATGGCATATACAACAAAATAAATTTCGAGAGGAAGTCGTATTGGATAGAGTTAGAAAGAAAAAGTAGTTGCATCTTTAAGGTTGAGGATAATACAAAGGCTAGAGTACAATGCGGCACGACAAGCTTTGAAATAGTAGATTTGCCGGAACAAGAGATTTTAACAATAAGGTCGGATTGCACTGCTCGAGTTATTGATAAGATTCTAATTGATCACCACATTATAGAAACAGAAGATCAGGGAACTCTGTTTTTGTCATTTATAGGAGACATTGGAGAAATACCCAAGTTTGTTAGGAACCAATTAGACTCACCAATTAATAATCATACCCACGAAATAAGCAGCTTAAAAAATAAACTAATTATTTGAAAACTCACAACCTTGAAATAAAATAACTACGATTTCACCAACTTTCCGGACACATGTCTTTGATTTTAGTAATAATAATGATTGTTACCCTATTCTTATATTTAATAAGGAAAATAAATGAAATAAGGCAATTGCATGGCATTGTCATACCGGAAAGCATGGTAAGCTATAGAAAAACGAAGAATAAAACAAGGAAGAACGCTATAGTCGAGTACCTCGACTATCAGATACTCGTTACTCAGCTAAAGGGACCACATTAAGATGGAGATATGCACGCAGCAAAGCGAGATTGTAATGCGCCAGCTACCAGCGATCTCAATGTATGGTTATGTGGGTGGCAGACAGATTTAAGGGTTATGGGCGTTAGAGTTGGCGCGACAAACTTCTTTGGGGTCAATCGATAGGTATTGACGGGACTAATACATATCACTTAAAATTTTTTCTAGCACGAAAGTTGTGTGCACCGCAGGTTTGGCGGTTTGTGGGCGTTGGAGTAGGCGTGGCATATTCAAATATCAAACATGCGCTGCATTCAAAGCCTATGGAATCTAAATCAGAAATTCCAATTCTCTGTATTTGATTGTTTCCGAAATATCCGCGTTCATATTTACGAATTTTTAAAGTTTGTGGGCTTTAACGTGGGCGTTTCAATTTTTTTTTGAGAATAATGCATTTCACATAAAATTGGTATTTCAGCATTAAAACTAAAGGAGCCACAGTTTTTGGCGGTTTGTGTATTGTGTAGGCGTGCCACACTGACGAAACAAACTTGCGCTTTGCAAGAAGCTCTAGAATCTGCATGCCAAATCCCAGTATTGCAGCTTTTAATGTTTCCGATATCACAGCGTTTATACGGACATACGTACAGACGGACATGGCTAGATCGACTCGGCTAGTGACCCTGATCAAGAATATGTATACTTTATGGGGTCGATAACGCTTCCTTCTACCTGTTATATACTTTCCGACGAATCTAGTATAACCTTTTACTCTATGAGTAACGGGTATAAACATGCAAAAATACTTGTCGAATCTTTTAACGAGGCAAACAAACAGGAACACAATATATAAAACGAACTGGTCAAAAATATCAAAATCTAGTTACCTTCAAGTTAAAAAACATCCAAGGAGAGGTATAATTTATATATATATTGGTCGGGGGGATTGCTGCATTTGACTAACCAGACTCATACTGGTAAGGGCAGAAGAAAATGCAATTCGGCAGTTCTCGGGTGTCGCGTGGCCAGAACAACGGCCACGATCGACCTACTGGTAACCACACTTCAGTAGCTGGCAAAGTGCAACAGCCGGCCGTTGACTCCCTTACCTTAGACAATGAGAGAAGAGGGTAGAATCCATTTGGGTGTCTTGCTGACGGAAGCCGGTAGCTCCGAGGGAAGGCGACTTTCCCTGGGGTAGTCGTCCACGGAGTCTTCAGCCACCAGGTCCAGCTACCGTATCCAACAGTCTTTGAGGAGAACAGAAATGGCAGCTCGAGGGAATCTTATGTGTCGGACCAGCCCCGCTATTGTCATCAAAGAACGTGGACATACTGTGATGTTGTAGCCACAGTACCCGTGGTCCCCATGCTCCTGAAAATTGTTCAGTTGTAGGAGCCATCCGTTCAAAAGCGTAGTGACCAAAAACATACTTCGGAGAAAGTGTTGATGCAATATAAATGTGATAATAGAGCCCAAGACCAATATCCTTAAGTAATACAATTGGAGAACAAGTGAAAGTAAAACAAAAACATTGGAAGCATACAAAAATGCGTTTAAAATACATTTAAACTAACCGAATCGATAGACAAAGTGCGAATCATGATGAACAATTAGAAAAGGCGAATCTCTCCACCAGACGTGGAAGAAGTCTCATGCCTTTGGCATAATATATCTTTTTATTTTGTGTCTAAGTCAATTGGTATACTTAAGAAGAACCGTATTTTTGGTGCACGTATATTTATATATATATATATCCAATATAATATTTTTCTCATAAACATACATATATAAATATTCGTACAGTTTTACAGTTTTATAGACTACTATAAACTCTTCAGCGGCGATTATCAGCCCTGTAGTTGTGTGTGCAATTGCAAGAGCCCTCTGAGCGACGTTTGTAGTCGTCAATAGTCAGCATTTTGCTGATGTGTGCACCTTCACAGGTGGTAAATTCGATACTCTTCGCTAACAAAATATTCGTCAATTAATTAATTTCCATATGCGTTAGCTGACATTATATTACTCCATGAAGTGCTAGAACTTTAACAAGGGGGGGTGTGCTGAAGCGAGAAGTGGAGTAGGTCAAGAACAATGACATAAATTTTGACGGACAACCTTGACAATAGGGGATCGTATTGCACGGCCCGCGACGATCCATTGGCACATGAATGTGTTAAGGGGAGGGAATATGGCCAAAACACAGCCCGATCGTATTGCGATCAAGCGACAGCTAGCTTGTGGGGCAGTGTGTGGACTGACGACTGACGAACTTTATGACTAATATTATTTTCTAGGCACTTTAAATATTTATTCTCGTTATGTTGGAGAGGAGAGAGTCCTTGTCAGGACTCGGGCACTAATATGCCCACGTAACAGAATTGGCGCCCAACTAACGAACTTTTCATATTTCTTCAGAAATTTTAGCAGGGTCCACAATTTCGATACCTGCGGTAACGGAGTGCATGTACCAAAGTATGGCATTCATCTTTATTTTCCATGAGTAGTTTGACTGTTTTATAGAACAGGGAGCTTGAGTATTATTTGTCGAGCTAGTAACTGTAAAGCCCCCAACTTCTGTGACTGTCATGTTGAGCGGCCACTCAATCAGAACTTTTTCTCAGAATAGAGGCTTGACTTTAAGATGTTTTAATTTTTGTCTTTTACAATCGTAGAAATTCCTTGATTTGTTCATGGGCACATTTACCAGCATTTCCTTAAAGCGAGAACAAAGAGGTTTCTTATTATAATACTATAAAACTACCTGCTGACCGACTGTTTCTTGAAATTAACGTAAATACAATTTAGATGTACTTTCTGGCCGACGCCCCACGACGTACTAGGCATTTGCCAGGTCGTTTTGTAGGTTCGAGCCCAGAAAGAGCAGAAGCGCAAACATTACGGTAACGAATTTAGCCATTAAGGTGCGGGTCTACTGTTCGTTTAACGATCCAGGACAGAATGGGGGGTGGGGGAACTGACAGGAAACGCAAAGCCGACGCCCCACGACGTACTAGGCATTGGTCAGGTCGTTTGATTGGCTCGAGTCTTTGCGGATTCCCTTGATATATTTGGGCTGTGGAAGATTTTAGTTTCCTGGTCGACGCCCCACGACATACAAGGCTAGTTTGTCAGGTCGTTTGCTTGGATCGAGTCCATAGAAATAGGAAAACGGTTGTGGAGCCCGAGAATGATCGGTCAAACAACCTGAATTCCGATGACTGGTGGGAGGGGGTTTTTGGAAAGATACCTGGCCTAGACGCAGCCTGGTCTAGAAACATTTGAGCTGACTAGAAAGGGAAAGTAAGGGCATGATAGCCTAGCGGAACCGCGTTGTGTAGAAGCGGCTAACACCCCTAGTTAGGGATATTAGTTTTTTTTTTTGGGGCTTAAAGAGGGAGAAGAAAGACTTGGAGAGCAGAGAAAAGCAAGACCACCAATGTGACCAACGCCCGGAGTGCAAGCGTGCCAAGGCTAGGCGAGTCCCCTTAAAGAGAGCCGTGGGAGCTCGCACAGAATCAGCCGGACAGGTAGATATCCTGTCCGAGGAAAACAATCTGGACCAATCAACCGAAATGGAACCCTCAAAAGGAAGATCAAGTATGCTTCCCCAATAACAGATGTAACTTAGACGCTGCCGAGCGAAGAAAACTCATCGTTTCAGGGACCGAGACCAAAAGAAGTCAGATTAGACAGATGGAACCTAAAGTTTGATGTAAGTGGACGCGGCATGACAGTTGAAAGTTTCCTGTTCCGCGTGGACCGGTTGCAAGAATTGTATGACCTCAGCCGCCAGCAAGCCTTTCGTAAAATCCATCTTCTTCTGACAGGTGCGGCCACTAAATGGCAGCTAATGGAGGACAAGGCGGAAAATTACGATTTTGACTACTACTCATTGACCAAAGAAATGAGACGCGAGTTTTCCACTGACCTTATGAAAGTCAAGGAGTTAATGGAACGCAAACAAGGGCCGCACCATTTGCATTTCAAGCTGAAGCATAAAATCGTTGAAGGCGAATTTATCGAACTTTTGAAGGACAATATGAACTCCCAGATGGCGGAATTGCTGTTAACATCCCCAATAACTTCATTAGCGGAGCTCAAAAGAGAGGGTCTTCAAGTTCTCTGCTTATCTTTGTCGCCTTCTTTCTTATACCACTGAAGCTGTCGCTTATCTATTCAGCAGCTACTTTGTAAGCCTGCAAATGTCTATATGAAGTTCTTGGAGCCGAGCTTTTACTCCGCTCCGAATAAACGCTATACATTTAATATAACCTATTCGTGCGTTATTAATTATAAATATAAGGGTGTCAGATTTGTTGTCTTCCCCACAAACATTTGGTGACCACGACGTGATATAGTTTTTATCGGAGTCTGCATCTCGGTCTCGCGATTGTTTAATATAGTTTAAACAAACGCTTTATTTCGCTGTCGTTATATACATATGTGCATATAAAAGTGCACAGCCGGCCGTTTGATTTTTTGTACATTTTGCGCTGTGAAAAAATACCAAAACTGTGTTGTGCAAATAATTCTTAACAAAGTGAATCGCATTTAATCTTTGTTAATAGCGCATATTACATATATATATATATATGTACATACAGCCATACATACATTCGTTTGCCAATTACATATATCCGCTGTTGCTAGGCAGGAAATTTATCGGCAAGAACAACAAAAACCAAGTTAAAGGTTCCGTTGCATCTCGGCGACGCTTGTTAACCTCCACATTTTCGCGGAGGTATACGGTGTTTCGTGCCTCTAACGCGGTCGGACATTTTATTTTTTTTCTCGTGACTGAAAAATGTCTGATACTGAAAACTCAAAGCCCAAGTCAAAGCCCAATCTATTTTGCGGAAAATGAGCTCGATGAAATGTTATTTAAACGCTGATGCGGTTAATCAGTTTGACGAAGCTGATTTCCTAGCGCGAATGGAATGGATAAATTCCTTAAACCAGGCATTCTGCGCAGACATCGTTGGAAAGACTGGATTTTGCAGAGATCTCGAGCGACCATCGGATTGAATTTGCCGAGGTTTTCATGGATTTGAATGCGAAACTAAGCCGAGGCTTGGCTGCTCATCGAAAGTCACAATTGCCTCACACTTTGTCACAATGGCTTCAACCGCTGCAAATTCAACATCTATTGACATCACTAATAATGCGGATCTTTCTTTTCGATCTAGGAAGCCTCGGTTGCCAAATTTGGAAATGGCTCGTTTTCATGGATCGTACTCTGAGTGGCCGGATTTTCTTGCGAATTTCACTACGATCATCGAAAATGATCATGAGCTAAGCGACATTGAAAAATTACAATATTTGCGTTCGAGTTTGGGCGGTGTGGCTCTGGAATCCATACGCTCGCTTGAACCCTCGTATGCTAATTATAAAAAGGCTAAGAATTTGCTGGTTAATCGATTTGATAATAAAGTTTTACACTTTCAGGCACACGTTCAGGCAATATTCGGTTTAAAGGATGTCGAGAAGGGATCTTCGAAGGGTCTTTGGGAGCTGAGTGATTGCATGAATACGCAATACGCAACAAATTTTGGATGGACTTTAAATTCACATCGTCACTCGGAAACTGGATCAGAGGACGCGGGAAAAATGGGAAGAGGATTTGTCAATCACTGAGCTGTCTACCTGGGATGCTATGGTGTCGTTTTTGGAAAAGAGGTGCAGGATGATCGAAAACTTGGATCAAGCCTTGGTAACTCAAACACCAGGCCAGCAGGTGGGAAAAAACTTGCACAAATACAACCAAAACACACTTATTGCTACTTACTCAAATCATTTGATATGTTTATTTTGCGATGCACGGGATCATTATTTGTCAAAGTGTTCTCGATTTTTAAATTTGAGTCCGAATCTTCGATATAGGGAAGCAAAGAAGTTGCACCTTTGCCTCAACTGTTTGCGCAAGGGGCATAGTTTGCAGCAATGCAAGTCGACTCACTGCAAATATTGTCGCATGAAGCACCATTCATTATTACACATGAACCATGACACATCCGCAACATCCACCTCATTTTCATCTCCATCATGCGATCCAGCCTCGAGCTCTCAGCCATTACCATCTACTTCATCAGCATTAGTATCATGTTCGCTTACATCATCGCATCCTGATCATCATTTACTAAGCCCTCCTCCCAAAACCTTAAATATTTTGCCGATCGACTACGTGTTGCTTCCAACTGCTATTATCTACGTTAGAAATAGAATTGGAGCATTTATGCCCTGC
Source organism: Drosophila suzukii (assembly GCF_043229965.1). Taxonomy (NCBI): domain Eukaryota; kingdom Metazoa; phylum Arthropoda; class Insecta; order Diptera; family Drosophilidae; genus Drosophila; species Drosophila suzukii. Next base: position 669,044 of record NW_027255927.1, on the reverse strand, counting down.
CGAGCAATTTTAGATTCGGCCTCCCAGCTAAACTTCATAACCTTCGCTTAGCTAGCCAACTAAACTTGAATCATAGAAGATCGCAAACCTCGATTTCTGGTCTTTCATGACCTCTGATAAGACTGTCGATATTCTTGTGCAATCACGAGATGCAAGCTATCGTGCGGCATTCACAGCGGTTGTGACTCACAGTATTACTGATTATCAGCCGCATTTCAATATAAATGCAACATCCTACCGCAAAACATTTCGCTCGCTGGTCCTCATTTCAATCAATCACAAAGAATTGACTTTTTACTCTGCGCTGGGTTGTTTTTCGAAATAATTTCTATGGGGAAAATTCATTTGAATAGGGCTTTGCCAACTCTTCAGAACACCAAACTTGGTTGGATAGTCTCTGGAGGGTTATCATCGAACATGCCAACTCATAAATCAGTTTTACAAGCCAGCCATCACTTCACTTCGTCTAATCCATATTTATTGCCGGAAGACTTGCGATGTGAGCAACTTTTCACTGAAAATTGCACTAGACTTGAAAACGGCCAATACTCTGTTTGTCTCTTGTCCACTTCCGGATTCGAATCTCTAGGTCATTGTTATTGCCTGGCTCGTCGTCGGTTCAAGAGTTTGGAAGCTAAACTAGGTAGAAACCCAGCCCTGAAAGCTCAGTACTCAGCATTTTTGAGGGAGTATGTATATCGATCTAGGTCACATGTCTCTTGTAACTAAGGAACCGTCAGAAACACATTTTTTTTTGCCTTACCATTGCGTACATAAGCAGGAGAGCACGAGTACGAAGCTTCGTGTCGTTTTTGATGGATCTTCTAAAACAACTTCTGGTAGCTCTCTGAAGGACTTACTTCTGGCAGGACCAACAATTCAACAAAAGATCTTAAATATACTGCTTCGCTTTCGATTTTTTAAAGTTGCCCTTTGTGGAGACATCTGCAAGATGTACCGTTGCGTGCGTGTTTTGTATCCGGAAGATTTTTTGCAGTGCATCGTTTGGAGAGAGAGCTCTACGGAAGAGTTCAGTGTTTTTAAATTGAACACGGTGACCTATGGAACCAAGCCAGCTGCCTTCTTGGCTATAAGGGCCATGCATAAACTCTCTTACGATGAGGAGGAATCATTTCCTATTGGAGCGAAAATTGTTCGTAGAGATTTCTATGTGGATGATTTAATATCTGGTGGGGACTCAGTTGAGGAGGTGAGAGAAATTCGTCTTAAGGTTAAGGAACTACTGTCGTGAGGCCATTTTCCAATCCGCAAATGGTGTTCTAAAGAGTCAGCAGCCCTGGAAGGAGAGTCTGAATGCGACAAGAAGCAGCTAACTAAATTTCACGATGGATCGGATGTCGCCAAGGCATTGGGACTAGTCTGGGATCCATTTTTGATCAACTCCTATTTAATTTTTCTCAACTGCCAACCAATCAACGACCCACTAAGCGGGTTGCATTGTCAACAATTTCCAAATTCTATTCACAAGATCTAAGATTTTTCTGCAATCTCTATGGAGTGCGAACGTGGATTGGGATGACGCACTGCCAGAGCCCATTCTTTCGTCATGAGGGAGTTAACCTCACAGTTATCGGTTGTACAGAACTTCAAATTTTCACGATTCGTACTGCAACCAAGGGCTTCCGTTGAGTTGCATGGCTTCTGCGATGCTAGCATGTCAGCTTATGGAGCGTGTCTATACTTGCGATCGGAGACCAATGGAGAACCGAAAGTCCATCTGCTCTGTGCCAAGTCAAGGGTAGCTCCATTGAAGGCCTTAACAATTCCAAGATTAGAACTTTCCGCAGCGCTTTTATTCCATAGATTTCGATTGCACCTTTCATTGCTGGTCGGATTCGTCTATTGTGTTGGCGTGGATTCGGCAACCTCCGAGGGAGTTTAACGTTTTCGTATCAAACAGAATCGCGAAAATTCAGGAGATGACGAAAGACATGACTTGGCACCACGTTCCTACAAACTTGAATCCGGCAGACGTCGTATCGCGAGGATGTACCCCAAGAGAATTGTTGGAACATTCCCTTTGGGCTAACGGGCTTTCATTCCTTCTGCAAAGCTCGTCGAATTGGCCGTCCCTGCTAGACTCAGTAAAGGATCTTCCAGAGCTCCGTTCTGTGGCTCTAATTGGGTCCGTTTGCATAGACAGTTCATCAAACTGCAAATTCCTCAATTCTTTCGATACGTTTCTGCGCGTATTTGCATACATTTATCGGTTCATTTCAAATTGCAGAGCCAAATCTGCGCCGGTAAAAGGTCGTCTTTCGGTGGAGGAGATCAACTCTGGAACTGTACTTCTTTAAAGGAGCATTCAACAGGTTAAATTGGCGAAGGAGTATGGATCTCTTAGCCAGGGTAAGCCTTTTCCACAGAAAAGCAAGCTGGTTTCGCTTAGGCCTATACTGGGCTCCGATGAGTTACTTCGCGTAGGTGGAAGGCATCAGAACGCAAACTTGGATTACGATACGAGGCATCCGATACTGTTGCCCAAGAATCATCCAGTCACCAAGGCGATCATCGTTTATTATCATGAGAAATATTTGCATGGAGGATCGCAGGCGCTGCTTGCCGCATTACGGCAAAGTTACTGGCCGATTGAAGGTCGCAAGTTCGTCGCCAGCGCTATCAACAAATGCGTTTGATGTTTCCGAATGAAGCCTGTTACTTGGGAGCACGTCATGGGTAGCCTGCCAGCAAAGTCAGTCGTCATCTAGCTTTCTTTGCGTCCAGACGTGCTTAAATTCTCGCTATGTTACTTCCCCGCTGTCCCGAGTGCAAAACCGATGTTACATTGGCCCAGCTTCGCGCTTCGGATGCTGTTCGCTGCTCTTCTTTGTGCCGTCGCGCCTATCATACTTCTTGCGTAGCCCTACCGGATGATGTGCTCAAACTCTTATTAAATCCAAATATACTATGGCAATGTGATAGCTGTGTGGTTGCGAATGATTCGCATTCTAAAATAGATGAATTCGATGAAAAATTGAAAGCCCTGGAGCGCTTATATCAGGGCCCTCAAAATAAATTCATGGAGGCGTTCCCCCCTAAAGATGATGCATTGCATCAGAATGTAAATCCGAAACCTCGTCTACCGAGGCCTACCAACGTAGCTGCAGCTCCCCTGTCATATGCGGCTGCTGCTGCTACGGCTTCCGCGGTCGTTGACCCTTCTAATCATGCTCTGGATATGGAGAGAGGAAATTTCATACAAGTACGAAATAAGAGGAGAAGGAACAACAACAAGCCCAATAAACATGTTGTTGGAGTGGCTCCTAATGCTGAAGACCTTCATGTTTTGCCGACCAAGAAATTTTTGCATGTCGGAAAGTTTGCAACTGATACAGATCCGAATGCTGTTTTAAAATATGTGTCCACCAAGCTTAAGGTGGATGCTAGTTCTCTCACTTGTGCAAAGCTTGTAAAAAAAGATGTCGACGTTCAAACTTTAAAATTTGTAAATTTCAAGCTTGGTATCCCTGATCAGCTTTACGATATAGTCTTCAAAAACGATTTCTGGCCGAACTCAGTTAAGGTCAAAAGATTTATTCATAGAGAGCGGGCCACTGTGGTAGGGGATGGAATTTTATCTAATTTGCCGGAGCCTGGACCAACTTCATCATCAAGTCAGCCGTCAAAAAACCCCTAGTGTTCGACGCCACTGGCGTCGATACTTTTGCGGGACATCGTCTGCAAGCCTTTCCTCATTTGTCGGAGTCGTTTTCGCAACAACATCGGCAGCTGCTTGCGTTTCTCACTGCGCTCTCTTCATCTTCTGACTCTCTCCTAACGCACCATCAACAACATCAGCCGGAGCTTTTGTTGTCCACTTTGTGCGACATTCGCCGTCCGCCTGGCTTGAATATCGGCACGCTCCTCGGAGTTGCGCTCACATCACTTTCCGTGGCTCTCCTGATGCTTCATCAACAACATCAGCCGGAGCTTTTGTTGTTTGCTTTGCGAGACGTTCGCAGTCCACCTGGTTCTAATATCGGCGCGCTCCTCGGAGTTGCGCTCTCATCATCTTGCGCCTCTCTCCCGTTGCACCGTCAACAACATCAGCTGGAGCTTTTGTTGTCCGCTGTGCGCGACATTCGCCGTCCGCCTGGCTCTAATATCGGCGCGCTCCTCGGAGTTGCGCTCTCATCATCTTGCGCCTCTCTCCCGTTGCACCGTCAACAACATCAGCTGGAGCTTTTGTTGTCCGCTGTGCGCGACATTCGCCGTCCGCCTGGCTCTAATATCGGCGCGCTCCTCGGAGTTGCGCTCTCATCATCTGGCGTCTCTCTCCGGAATTACCTAGAAAATCGGGTGGATTCTTACTCTTCATCGCCTAATAGTCATGCGCTCTCCGTCTCTACCTTTCTGACGTTCGACTTTCTACAACAACTCTCTCAGAGTGCTCTCTCTGAAGGTGCTCTTTGGAGATGCTTTCGCCATCAACAACAACAATGGACTGCGGCTGCTGTAGAACGTTCTCGCTCATTATTACCAGGAGTGGATTCACCTGCGTGCAGTTATATCTTGAATGCTAATATTGACTGCCCACCTAATATTTGGAGCGCCGATCACCAGCCTATTCGTATCCGTACCACTACTTTACTGAAGGTTCTTACAAATAATTTTATTAATTATGATAAAATCCCAGCGAGGCCTCTTACGGATTCGGGCCATGATGCTGGACCAGTTATTGATAGCATGACCATGGATGACCGGATATGCGCTAACAATACAAATTTCAATATTTATTTTCAAAATATCGGTGGTATGCGTACGAAAGCTCAATCCCTTTTCCAGGCAACGTCTCATGGTGATCATGACGTCATCATTTTTGTTGAAACCTGGCTCAACATGGATTTCTTCGATAATGAATTCTTCGATACAAATCTTTATCATGTGTTCCGTAAGGATCGAGATTCCGTTAAAACACGATGCTCCAGAGGTGGCGGAGTTTTAATTGCTGTGCGGCGTGAGCTGCGTTGCATTGCTATTTGTCTCCAGAACGAGGATTCTCTGCTCGACCAACTCTGTGTATCTCTCGCTGGTCCGATGGAAACAATTTTCCTGACAGTATCATACATACCCCCAAGCAGCAGTTTTGATTTATATAAAGCGCATGTTGACAACATTGCCCACCTATACCAGGAGCTGGAAGATGGCCAATATATATGTGTTTTGGGCGACTTCAACCTATCTTCGCTCGTGTGGGCTCATGATCTTGAGTCTTCAGCAATGGTTCCCAGTAATCTGCATCTTCCTCATGAAATCTTAGTCATCGATGAGCTTCTTAGTATGGGATTAGTCCAGATTAACCATGTTTTTAATAACTTAAATAAGCTTCTAGATCTAATTTTTGTACACCCTGATTTATGCCTTACTCTATGCTGCAGCGATAATCCGCTAGCCGCGTGTGATGCTCATCACAAGCCCCTATTAATCTTAATTACTTGTTATATTTTCTCTCCAAATAATTCTCGCTTGCCTCTTACCTATATTAATTCTAGCAGTTTAGATTCTATCCGTAGTGATATTTCTAATATCAGATGGGCGGAAGTCCTCTCGCATGCGGATGTGAATACAACCTATGAAGTTTTTATATCTTTTCTCTCTACTATTATAGGCAGATATGCTAAAACTAGAGTTCAAAGTTCTTATAGACTACCATGGTACACACAAGGACTAAAAAAATACAAAAATCTCCGAAATAAATTCTATAAGCGCTACATAGAAAGCGGTGAAGCTGCCGACTTTGATCGGTACAAACAACATAAGCGTGAGTTTGAGTTCCTCAATAAATTCTTATACAGCCAATATATTGCTGATATAGAGTGTAAACTAATTACCAATCCTAAGTCATTCTGGCACTTTATCAATTCTAAACGTACAACCTCCTACTTTCCTTCCCATATGTCATATGAAAGTCGTTCAGCTTCTTCTGATATTGGGGTCGCTAATCTATTTGCTAAGTATTTTGTATCTAACTTTGAACCGAGCTCGCTGTGGAATGACGATGATTCACTCGGTGCCATTGCCACGATGCTAAATATTGGGTGCTTAGATGTTACTGATTTGGACTGTCATATGGCGGCTGAGAGTTTTAACGACTCAGGAAAATTAGACTGCGATGGCCTTTCTCCATTTATTTTGAAAAACTGTATAGGTGTTCTTTGTGAGCCCCTAAAAATGATCTTCAACAAGTCTCTTTCCACTGGCGTATTTGCGCATAGATGGAAACTTGCCACAGTTTCTCCTATATTCAAGTCTGGTCACAAAAACATTGTTTCAAATTATAGGCCAATTGCAAAGCTAAGTAATGTTTCAAAAATGTTTGAACGAATTGTAGCTAAGCAGCTAACTTTTCTTGCTGGTCGGATCATCAGTCCTAACCAACATGGTTTTATGCCTGGAAGGTCAACTACCACTAACTTAGCTACGTTTAATCTTTTTTGCATCCACTCGTTTATCAGTCATCATCAAGTTGATGTAGTCTACACCGACTTCGCCAAAGCATTTGACAAAGTCTCCCATAATGCTTTATTGGCAAAATTGCAGAAATTGGGATTTCATTCATCAATATTAAATTGGTTTAAATCTTATTTAGATGGGCGGATTTATAGAGTAGAGTGCAATGGTGTTTTCTCAAACCCGTATGTGGCTACTTCTGGCCTTCCTCAGGGAAGTGCTTTGGGTCCGTTTCTATTCATCATCTTCATTAATGATTTAAGCTATTGCATAACAAATTCTGAATTCCTGTTGTTTGCGGACGATCTTAAAATATTTAGGTCTGTGAATTCAATCTCCGATAGTGAACTTCTTCAAAATGACCTAGTAAATGTGGGAAATTGGTGTTCTCGTAATAAGTTGCCTCTGAACGTGTCAAAATGTTTCTACGTTAGGTACAGCAAACGATTAATTAATGTCCTTAGCTCTTATTCCATTAGTTCCCATGTTCTTTCCTTAAGAAATGAATCACTGGACCTAGGAGTTATGTTTGATACCAAATTTACTTTCATGGATCACATAAACTACATAATTCCAAAGGCATACGCTATGTATGGTTTTGTAAAACGAAATTCCACGCAATTTAAAGATCCGTACACGAAACTAAGCCTATTTTCTTCGTTCATTAGGTCCAGATTGGAATATGCTTCGTTTGTCTGGAGTCCGACTGGAACTACACACATCAATCGTATTGAGCGTGTTCAAAAAAAATTCCTATCTTTTGCCCTTCTTTCTCTAAACTTTAATGACCCGGTTCCCTCTTACTCTGCGAAATGTCGTCTTGTGCACCTTTCTTCCCTACAAGATCGTAGAACAACTAGCGCACTAGTTTTTATTTGTGACCTGCTGTCCTCCAAAATAGACTGCCCTGCATTGCTGAGTAGCATAGGCTTTTCCGTACCTGGTAGGTCTTTAAGGTCATTTGAACCCTTTTTTATTCCGGCATATAGAGCTAACTATGCTTTTAATGAGCCTCTGTGTAGAGCCTTGTTCTACTGGAACAAACTTCCATCTCACATGCGGCTGGACCCATGCTCTCCTAGGGAATTAATTAAGAAAACCCTTTACAATTACCTTTCGTCCCTTAGTATTTAGTTTAGTAATATACAAGTAGCCAGTTAAGGTACCAACTGTTGGCGAAATAAATAAATAAATAAATAAATAAATAAATAAATAGAGCGCAGCCCAATCCAGCTTTTCATACCACAGGAGGGGACTATTGTGGCCCATTCTATCATAAGGCAGAGGCCAGAAATAAGGCACCCCACAAGTGCTATATCGCCGTCTTTGTCTGCTTTACCACGAAAGCTGCTCATTTGGAAGTGGACGACGGATTTTTTCATCGCAGCGCTGAGGAGATTCATCAGCCTTAGAGGCAGTCCGCGTACCATTTGGAGCGACAATGCTAAAAACTTTGTCGGTGCAAAGAGCGAGCTTGCCGAGCTGAAAGAGCTCTTTTTGAGCGAGCAGCACACAGGATCGATATCTTCAGTCTGTTTAGCTAATGGGGTCGATTGGAAGTTCATCCCTCCGCGTGCCCCGCACTTCGGTGGTTTATGGGAGGCCGCTGTGAAGTCAGCTAAATTTCACTTCTACAGAGTCGTCGGTGCATCCATCTTAGCCATCGATGAATTAAGAACTCTTGCATATGAGATTTCTGCTATCCTTAACTCTCGTCCACTCTGTCCAATTTCAGAAAACGCTGAAAGCCCTGAGGAGCTAACACCGCCGCATTTCCTGAAGGGTTCCAGCTACACTAAGTTTCCTGAGCCTGACATTACTCATCTTCGCGAAGGCCGCCTCAGCAGATGGCAGCGGGTGACCCGGATGCAGCAACATTTCTGGAAAAGGTGGAGCAGCTAGTATTTGTCCCAACTTCAAGAGAGGAGCAAGTGGCGCGTCGAAACGTCTAACATCAAGGTTGAAAGCATAGTTTTGCTGAAGGAGGACAACGTTCCACCCTTAAGATGGCAGCTTGGGTGCATCCAGGAAGTCTGATCAAGAGAGCCGTCGCCAAACTAGCCGTCCTGCCCATCGATTCCAAAATTGTTGGAACTTTACCTCTTCCAACGGGGGGGTATGTTCGGAGCAGATCGCCAGCGCCTAGTCATGCGCGCATAGGTGTACGACGGCACCTGCAGCGCTGTCTGCTTATCTTTGTCGCCTTCTTTCTTATACCACTAAAGCTGTCGCTTATCTATTCAGCAACTACTTTGTAAGCCTGCAAATGTCTATATGAAGTTCTTGGAGCCGAGCTTTTACACAGTCCGTCTGCCGCTCCGAATAAACGCTATACATTTAATATAACCTATTCGTGCGTTATTAATTATAAATATAAGGGTGGCATATTTGTTGTCTTCCCCACAAACAGATGCCAAGGCCCACTACACGCGCTGGTGTGTTAAACGTGTTTCAAAGGGGCAGGCTTCTACAGGAAGCATCCTTCGAAGGAAGAATTTTGCCCGATCAAATTCCACGATGCCACCTGTAGGCTCTGCGAGAAAATATGGACGGATGCGGACGCGTATTCAGCGGCTTTTGCGCGGAGCCCGTCAGGCAAGACCGGGATAGCCGGCGGACAAACCGGTCGAGGCCGATAGAGAAGCTAAGTAAAGATTGTGTACGCACACCCAGCGGTGGTGAGACCCAAGTAACCGGAGCCATAACGTTACCTGTGGAATGGGAAGGAGAAACCAAGGACCTAGAGTTTATGATAGTGCCAGGTCTGACACAACGATTTTATTTTGAAATACATTTTTGGGATAAGTTCGGCCTCACATTCCTCGGTAAAGGTGGACGCGAGGTTGCCGCGAGGTTGCCGCCGTTGAAGCAACACCGGATTTCGACCTTATGACCGGAGACCTAGACATGAACAATAGGCTCAAGCCCGATACCGCCTATACCCCACATCAGCTTACCCCAGAACAACATTGTAAGCTGTAGCAAGTGATAGACACTTTTCCCTCCTGTCTGGAAAAGGGATTAGTAAAAACCAGCTTAGAGCAGCATATAATTGAAGTGACCAACGAGGACCTACCAATCAAGCAACGACATTACCCGATATCCCCAGATAAACAGAAGCTGGTGTATGCCGAACTAGATACACCAGATCGAAGAGAGCAATAGTAGCTGGAGTTCCCCGGTAACTCTGGTGCAAAAGGGCCAGAAGAATCGCCTTTGTCTCGATGCACGTACAGTCAATTACCGGACGATCAAAGATGCATACCCATTACGGCATATCGAGGGTCTGCTAAGTCGACAACAGGACAATTGACTTAAAAGTCGGCTTTTGGGAAATGCCACTCAAGTCCAAAAGTAGACAGAAAACCGCGTTTACAGTGCCCGGCAGACCAGTTCGGGTTGTGCAATGGCGTGCAGCGAATGTGCCAACCATCATGGCATCAGCACCTGTGCTCGTCACTCCAGATTTTAAAAATCCCTTTGCCGTTCAACGCGATGCTTCCACCACTGAAGTGGGGGGACTTTTATTCCAAACCGATGTCTCAGGCGGTGAACATTCGATTGCCTATATGTCAGCCAAATTTTACAAAGTAGAGCAAAATTACAGCAAAACCGAGTTGGAATGTTATGCCGCTATTCTCAGCATTACCAAATTCCGTGCATACGTAGAGGGGATGCACTTCAAAGTGATCACTGACCACGCTAGTCTAAAATGGCTGATGGGTCAGAAAGACTTACCAGTCAAATTAGCGCGATGGAGTCTGAAGCTCCACACAGGAAAGGATCACTAAATGTAGTCCCAGATGTTTTAACATGCTATATTTACAAACGGATGGGATTCTGCCTAAACGACGCCGTTGATGAAGCCCGAGCATGGGAACCGAGCTGCGAACCGATTTAGTCTGGAAAGCTCATCGTGCCATATCCGAAGGGCATGGGGGTTGCAGAAATCACTAGCCAAATTGAAGCAGTTTTACTAATAGCAAGGGATGGCGGTAGATGTGCATTAATAGTAAAGGAGTAAGAGGTCTGTAAGATCACCATGACCGCCAAAAAAATTGACTGTCCACCCATGGGAGAACAGCGGGTTACTGAGCGGGCTGGCCAAAGGTTGTTCATCGACTTTATGGGACCATACCCGAGGACCAAAGCAGGGAATTCGGTGATTTTTGTATGCTTAGACCATTTTTCCAAATTTGTCTGGCTACAGCCGCTGAGACATGCAGTAGATGCAGTGGTCATCAAATTCCTTGAGACAAAAATTTTTCATCAACATGGGGTCCCCGAGTTCATACACTCCGACAACGGCAAACAAAATGTGTCTCAAATTTTTGGCCAGCTAATGATCCGCTACGGTAATTTACTCCCCGCAAGCGAACGCTGAGGAGGGTAAACCGATCGGTACTTCAAGTTTTGGGAGCAACAATGGCTTCCGATCAGCGAAATTTGGATACCCAAGTAAGTCGAATAGAGTGTGCCGGTAGGAATAGTCTGCACGAGTCGATAGGCATGGAAGCGTATTTCGCCATGTTCGGAACGCGGATGGTTACCCATGGAACAGCCTATCCGATTTAACGGAAGCTGGGGGGGAAATGAAGCAGGAGATCCACAAATAGTACCCTAGACAAACCAGGGATTTAACCGATCTCATGAACGCGCGGAAAAGGCATGTAACACCCGCAGTAACCCGTGTTACGTGGGCATATTAGTGCCCGAGTCCTGACAAGGAATTGAGCCGAGGAAGAGGCGTCCGATGTTCAGGCACCATTTGCCGGCAAAAGCTACGTCGTATTCGGGTCGTGGGATCTTGGTAAGCCTCTCTCCTTTCCAACATAACGAGAATAAATATTTAAGGTGCCTGGAAAATAATATTAGTCATAAAGTTCGTCAGTCCACACTGCCCCACAAGCTAGCTGTCGCTTGATCGCAATACGATTGTGCTGTGTTTTGGCCATATTCCCTCCCCTTCACACATTCGTGTGCCAATGGATCGTCGTGGGCCGCGCAATACGATCCCCTATTGTCAAGGTTGTCCGTCGAAAGATATATCATTGTTCTTGACCTACTCCACTTCTCGCGTCAGCACACACCCTTCGTTAGAGTTCTAGCACACCATGGTTTCTAATTCTTTTTCACATTATAAATTTATTAGGTAATATATATCTGCGTCCGTTGATTAATTTAATTGACCATTATTCTGTTAGCGGAGAGTATCGAATTCATCACCTGTGAAGGTGCACACATCAGCAAAATACTGACTATTCACGACTACAAACGTCGCTCAGAGGGCTCTTGCAATTGTCATATAACTACAAGGCTGATACTCGCCGCTGAAAATGTTTATAGTAGTCTATAAAACTGTAGGATACTGCACGAATATTTATATATGTATGTTTATAAGAAAGGAACTGTGTCCCGACAAACTTACCCCCTCTTTAAATCCTGGGCGATGAGATTTCGACGCTCCGGATCCTGGGCTTTGGGAAATATTATATTGGATTTATATATATATATAAATATACGTGCACCGAAATACGGCTGTTCTTAAGTATACCAATTCACTTAAACACAAAATATAATATATATTATTCCAGAGGCATGTGACTTCTACAACGGCTCGTGGAGAGATTCGTCCTCTCTAATTGTTCATCATGGTTCGCACTTTGTCCATTGATTCGGTTGGTTTCAATATATTTCAAGGCATGTTTGAATGCTTCCAATGTTTTTTTGATTTTCACTTGTTATCCAATTGTATTATTTGAGGATATTGGTCTTTGGTTATGTATGAGTTCACTTTAGCTTTGGTTGGCTCGAATAACACATTTATATTGGATCACTACTTTCTCCGACGTATGCTATTGGTCGCTGCATTCTGAACGGATGGTTCCTACAGCTGAACAAATTTCAGGAGCATGGAGATCACGGATACTGCGTTCACAAACATCGCAGTATGTCGGATGTCGTCCTTATTGTTGATCCTCTCCAAGTTCTTTAATGACAATAGCGGCGCTGGTTCGACACATAAGATTATTTCGAGCTGCAATTGTGTTCTCCTCAAGGACTGTTGGATATGGTTGCTGGTCCTGGTGGCAAAAGACTCCATGGACGACTGCCCCAGGGAAAGTCGCCTTCCCTCGAAGCTGCCGGCTTCCGTCAGCATGACACCCAAATGGATTTTCTCCCTTTCTCTATTTGTCTAAGGTCTTTTATACCAGACTAGAGCTCTTACTTGGCTGCCGGTATGGATCGGATAAACTAGGTGTTCCCACCTAGGATTACTGTTTCTTGATATCTGCTATCTTGGAAGTCAACGGCCGGCTGTTTCCCTTTGTCAGCTTCCGGGGTATGGTTACCAGTAGATCTGGCCACGCGACACCCGAAAATTGCCGAATTGCATTTTCCTCTGCCCTTACCAGTATGAGTCTGGTTAGTCACATGCACCCCTCCCACTGGTTATATATTCGTCGTTGTTTCACTATGTGAATCTTTCTATGTGGAGGGCGTACGTAACAGGCTCTAAGTTATCGATGCAGACCGCATGAAATGGCTTCGCAAAAGGAATCTGCGTACGACCATTGGTGTCTGTTCCGTGTTTCTTCTCCTTTTTAGGCGCCCATTCACGTGTGGCTTCGACCCACTCCTGTGATCAAGTGTCTCATGTTTTATCGGCTGAGCTGTCCAGGCTAATATCCTCACTGCTGTTGCTTTATGTTAAAGATATATTCTGTACATTAGTATTTTTATTACACTTGGCGCATGGAATCTGTGTTTCGATTTTTCCTCTTTTTATCTAACTGACGATCGATTAAAGTATATATATTAGAAATGGTTTGATTTATATGTTTATAAGGTGTTAGAACTTTTGTATTATTAGGAAAGCTTTGTAGTGTCGGGCATGTTTTTCGCAGTATTCTTTAACCAGCGGTCCCCTCGGAGACCCTCCCTTTTGAATTCCGCTAATGAAGTTAATGAGGATGTTAGCAGCAAGCCGCCCATCTGGGAGTTCATGTTGTCTTTCAAAAGCTCAAAAAATTCATCCTCAGCGATTTTATGCTTCAGTTTGAAATGCAAGTTGTGCATATCGGAGACATAATCGCTGAAGGTTTCCTGCTGTCCTTGCTTGCGTTCCATTAATTCCTTGACTTTCATAAGGTCACTTCCGGTAGTGGAAAACGCTTGTTCTATCTCCTGTGTCAACGAATAGTAGTCAAAATCGTAGTCTTCTGCTTTGTGCTCCATTAGCTACGAACACCATTTCGTGGCTGCACCTGCCAGCAGAAGATGGAATTCACGAAATAATTGTTGGCGGCTGAGGTCATACAGTTCTTGTAATCGGTCCACGCGGAACAGGAAACTTTCAACTGTCATGCCGCAACCGCTTCCATCGAACTTTAGGTTCCACCTATCTAGATCTCTGGGTGCAGTTGGTGACTCGTCTCCCTTTCGATTGTTCTGGACTGCCTGTGGGACGGAGTATTCATCCGCCTGGGTGTCCTTAGCCGATGCATCTAGCTATTGAGGATGTCCTGCGTGACCGATTTCAGAGGCGGAGTCTCTTGATATCTCAAGAAACTGTCCGTGGGATTCGGAACAGTTCTGGTGGCGAAGGCAGTCCCTTCTGTTCCTGGAGACCGGATGTCGGAGACTGCAATTCGATAATTTGTGCTTTCAGCGCTTCTATCTGGGCGCTCATACCACGCTGCATTTCGTTGCTCTGCCTTAAGAGCTCCATCAATCTTTGTTCCCGCCGCTCGGCAGCCTCTAAGTTGTCCTCCTCATGCCTCTGAAATTGGGGAAGCATACTTATCTCCCCTTTGGCGGTCCTAGGGGTAGATTCTCCCCACCGGCGGCTCCTTCCGTTTCAGTATATTGGACCAGATTGTTTTCCTCACTCAGGGTATCTACCTGTTCTGGCTGATTCTGTGCGAGCTCCCACGGCTCTCTTTCAGGTTAATCTCCCAGCGAAGGCAATCCCTTCTGTTCCAGGAGACCGGATGTCGGAGACTGCAATTCGATAATTTCTGCTTTCAGCGCTTCTATCTGGGCGCTCATACCACGCTGCATTTCGTTGCTCTGCCTTAAGAGCTCCATCAATCTGTAAAGAAGTCTCGTAGGCTGGGATATACTTAGTCCCGCCAGGGTCTCTTTACCGAAAATATTTGTAAAGATATGGGACAAAAAGGTCTAAGACGAAAATCGGTTGGCTGGCGTGAGATGTAGAGTGCCAGCCACCGGGGTACGGAGTGAGAGAAACAGTTTATTCGGTGTCTGTAGCAGAGTGAAAAGCGTCAGTGGTAACGCGCATTTGGGCCTGGCTCATAGCATTCGCTACGAGAAGGCCGAGAGAGAGGGGATCGATTATGGGGACAACTTTTCCCTAGGGCTGAATTTATGGCCTAAAATCTAGGCATTTGTCTTCAAATATCTGTATTTATGCGTGGCCAGCTTGGTTGAATTCTTTTCCAACGAGTTGTGTTAAAATCAGGCGAGAAATATTTTATGTGTACTAGAGCATTTTATTTCTTGGTTCATGTTTTTCTCAGTGCTCGCAATTAACGGGTTAGGTTAGGTCATGGTTTATAAATTCTAGCCTACTCTGGGCGAAGTCGCATCGAGGCCTTCGAGAAATTTCTCATTGCACGGGACTCTCGCTGGCCAAAATGCGGTTCACTCCACTCACTCACCCGTCTCGCTCTCACGCACACACACACGCGTGACTCCGGGTGCTCCGCCGCTGGTCCTGGGCCGGCACACTCTCCTCGAGGTCGTCTAGGTAAACTCCTTCCTGGGTCACTTGGCATCAGCCCGAAGGCAAAAGACTCCTGTTGTCCACATAAATTTGCTCTGCTTCTCGCACTTCTGGTCCGGTGCGCCGCGTTTTCCAAAAGTCACCTGCTCGCACTTCTGGTCCGGTGCGCTGCGTTTTCCAAAAGTGAACTGCTCGCACTTCTGGTCCGGTGCGCCGCGTTTTCCAAAAGAGAGACCTGTTTCTGATCCCGTGCACCGCCTTTGCAAAAATGACTCCTCGCACTTCTGATCCCGTGCACCGCCTTTTCCAAAAGAGCCTAGTCAAGCTTTGCCGCCGCGTTTTGTTCAAGTTTTCGGCTGCTCTGGGTTTTTTCCACTTGTCGAAGTTTCGGTACTCCTTTTCTCTCGCTCTTCTCTTGGCGCGTGCCAATTTTCGGGGGTTGTTTTCCTCCTCGATCGCATGTCCTCTCTCGCTTGCTCCTGTGCGGCGCTGCACTTATCGTGGTGAATATTTCGTTGCTCTCCTGGTGTGTGTGTGTGTGGCTACTGCTGAGTCGAGAGCGGAGGGGGAAAAGGTAAACAGAACCTATCGCTTAGGCTGAGCTTAAATATTTATTGTGTATCAATATAACTACAAATCTTATGATTATTGGCTAAGCTTATATATTAAATGCACTGTACAATGTTTTTTTTACAAAGTTATTCGCGAGGGTTTTGTTTTGTTGTTAGCCGCTGTTGTTGTTGTCGCTGGCTGCTGAGGTTGCTGGCGCTGGCGATGTTGTAGCTGCTAGCTGGCGATGTTGTTGCCGCTAACTGGCGTTGTTGTTGGCGCTGGCGACCGATGTTGTTGGCGCTGTCGATGTTGTAAATGCTAGCTGGCGTTGTTGTTGGCGCTGGCGGCCGATGTTGTTGTCGCTGGCTGCCGATGTTGTGGGCGCCATTTGTGAGGGGTCAAACGACTCCTCACATTCCCCTCCTACTTCGGGGGGCGTTGAGAAATGTGGGTGGCCGTGGCTTGCGTGTTGTCATGCGCCACAGGTGGGACGGGTTGTCCGACGCCATGTCTGTAGGGGAGAATAAAAGGGTATTAGTGCTTTGTTTTAACGATTACTAACTGGGTTTTAATTGTTTAGTTAGTAATCATGGGGAAAAAGGTTCGCTGCAGTGGCACTGGGAGCGTTCAGTTCCCACTAGGGAAGTGGAACGTTGGGAAGGCGCACCCTCCAGCAAGTGGCCCCACTGACTCAAACATTGGCTCCTGTCGCAGTGTTCCTGGTTGGCTCTCGCCTCGGCCAGATCGCGTGTTACTCGCCGGCTTGTTTGTGGCAAGTTCGTTGCTATTGTGCCGTCTTCGTACGGGCTTCTGGCGCTGCTGCTGCGCTACTATCATCGTGTATGCTTCCGCCGTCTGCGGGTATCCTTGGATGTTTCTCTGCTGCTCTCGTCTTGATGTGTACATGTCTTCGTGTATGCTTCTCCGTTGCTTCCGCCTTGCTTTCTCTGCTGCTTCCCGTCTGGATGTGTACTTTTCTTCGTGTATGCTTCTCCGTTGCTTCCGCCTTGATGAGGGAATTCCTTGGTTTCTATGCTGCTTCCGCCTTGATGCGGGTATTCCTTGGTTTCTCTGCTGCTTCCGCCTTGATGCGGGTTTTTAGCGTCAATCAATCAATCTGAATGTCTTCGTTGTCGTCCAGTCGTCTGGGTACCAGATTCTGAGTTTCTGGCTCGTTGACTGCCTCCTTTAAATCTATAAGGGATGCCGTTCTGCGTTGCCTGCTCTGGGTATGTTGCAAGCGCACTATGGTGGGAGAAAAGAACTTAATTACTTTGTACGGGCCCTCGTACTTGGGTGCTAACTTAGCGGCAAAGTTATCCGCTGCCCTGGACAAATTATGTTGTTTTACGAAGACCAGCGATCCTATGGTCGGTCTCCACGCACGTCGCCTGAGATCGTAATGCTTCCGGTGCTCCAACGAAGCTCTCTGAGTGTTCTCCTGTACTATCTTGAAAATGTCCCGTAGCAATTCCGCTTTCGCTTCGGGTGAACGTGGCGCTTGGCTTGGTCCTGGAGTCACTTCATCATACAAGGCTCCTGGGAGTCGTGGCTCTCTGCCTTGGACGATGAACGCTGGACTGAATCCGGTTGAGTCTGAGATGCTGCTATTAATTGCCAGATTCAGTTCGGGCAGAAGTTCGTCCCACGTCGTCTGCTTGTCCTCGATATACTGCGCTGTATGTTGGATCTCCATTCCCGCCTGCTTGCAGAAGGCTTTGAATGAACGACTCGTAAACTGTGTCCCATTATCGCAGACAAATGTTCGGGGAATACCAAAGTGATTCAAAATCCTCTCCCGAAAGGATTTTTCGAGATGCGCCGAAGTAGCTTTTCTCAAGGGGACCAACTCAACCCATTTCGAAAAGGCGTCGAAGAATACGAGCAGCATCGTATTCCCACTCTTGGATCGCGGAAGGGGCCCAATAAAATCGGCGCAGACAGTATCGAACGGCTCGTTAATCTGTCTGGTGAACATTTTACCCGCCGGTTTGGTTTGGCTGACTTTGAACCGTTGGCAAGTGTCACACTTGCGGACATACCTGGAAATATCGCGGAAAAGACCTGGCCAGTAATATCTCTGGGCGATCCGGGTGGTTGTCTTCCTGATTCCGAGATGTCCTGCCGTGGGCTGGTCATGGCATTCCGACAGTACTCGCTGTCGGTGTTCCTTGGCTACGCACAGTTTCCAGGGCACGGAGTCTTCGTCGTCAGGTCGGGATCCGATATGCCGATAGAGCTGTTGGTTCTCGTACGCGTAGTCCGGGTAATCTTCAGGCCTGTCCTGAATAAGTTTCAGCATCCGCTGGTACCATGTGCATCCCGGCTTATCCTCCTGGATCATCTGAAGTACTACCAAAGGCTGTCGAGAAAGTGCATCTGCAACAATGTTCTGGCTCCCGCGTCGATAGGTGACGTCAAACAGGTACTGCTGCAGTTCCAACGCCCAGCGCGCTATGCGGCCGGTGGGATTATCAATCGAGTTGAGCCACTTCAAGGCGAGGTGGTCCGTTATCACCTCAAATCGATAACCTTCCAAGTAGCATCTGAGTTTCCTGATGGTCCATATGATAGCCAGACACTCCTTTTCTGTGGCGGAGTAGTTCTCCTCGGCGGCGATGAGGCGTCTGCTGGCGAATGCGATGACTCGTTCTTCTCCCTGGATTTTCTGCGTTTAAACTGCTCCTAGGCCGATGTCGCTGGCGTCTGTTTGCAACACGAACTTCTCGTTGAAGTCGGGGCAGGCGAGAACCGGCGCCTCCGTGAGTTTTCTTTTGAGTTCCTCGAACGCATCTTGCTGCTCCTGCTCCCATTGCCATTGCAAAGACATGGGCTGCACTACGCTGGCAAAGTTGGGTACAAATCTCCTGTACCATGACGCGATCCCTAGACATCTCCTCAACTCCTTGCATGTGGTGGGCGGACTCAGTCGCCGTACTGCCGAAATCTTGTCGGAATCCGTGTGAATTCCCTCCTCACTGATGACGTGTCCCAAGTACACCAGGCTGCGCTTAATGAAACTGCATTTCTTCGCGTTGAGACGAAGGTTCGCCTTTCGTAGCCGTCGAAATACTTCTTGTAGATGCTGCACATGCTCCTCCAGAGTGCGGCCGATGATGATGATGTCATCCAAATACGCAAACGCATTGGGCTCCATGTCCGGTCCTATGACGCTGTCGAGCGCCCGCTGGAATGTGGCTGGTGCTGAGTGGAGGCCAAACGGCATCACTTTCCAGTGGTACAAGCCCCTCCCGGGGACTGTAAATGCTGTGCACTCGCGGCTGGACTCGGTTACAGGGATTTGCCAATATCCGCTCTTCAAATCGAGCGTCGATATGTACTTGGCATGGCGCAGACGCCAGACGTGGCTGTAATTTCCGCCTCGCTTTCCTGTAGCCGCTCGGCTATCTCCAGCACGTGGTCGTCCCGATTATTAAAAGCAGCCAGCCGGCTCCTCATTTCCTCAACTGTTCCGGTTGCTTCCAAGGAAAACTCCTTCAGAATCGCCTCCAATTCCCGCTTCCGGAGATACGAAATCCAACGCGCCCCCATATTGCTGTGAAATAATAGTTAACTGGCAAACGACAGGAAAAGCTTCGATAGGACGAGAGAAATTCTTGGACGAGGTTCAAACGAAGTTCGAACTGGTTAAAATCTTTATTGAAAATTTTATTTTATTTGTCACCAAGAATTCACTGAACTCCCACGTGCAACGATGGTGACCACAATCCGATGTCAAACGACGATTTAATTCCTAAATTTTCTCGACGGTGATTGCATTTTGTTCGACGACGATGTAGTTTTAAATTTTTCCACGACGATGTTTTTGAGAGCTGCCGATGCACGTGTTGACTCGGCGATGGTTATATTTTAAGCCCCCAACGATGTGATCCCGTTGCCTGTACTTGATCGACTCCTGCTCGTGTGAGAGGGACGACGATGAGAGTGAAGACGAAAAAACAAAATGGCTGCGCTGTAGGGAGTATACGTTAGCTTTTCCCTACCTTGTGCTTTCGAAACTCTCGTGACCTGAGTTGGCTAGCCTAGAGGGCTCTTGCTCTCTCTCTCTTTCCGATTATCTGCCTGTATGTGTTTCGTCCTCACTTGATTTGCTGGCCACGTGAGCTTGGAACAAAGAATCTCTGATTTTAGGTTATGTACTTTGCTCTGCTTAGAAATACATGTATGTGTGTCTGAGTGCGTTAGAAATTTCTCGCTGTGTGTGGGTATACTTTTGTATAAGTTCTCCCGAATGCCATGTGCTCTGCTTAAATTCTAAGTTTTTTTTTTTCTGAGGTTATGTTCGATGCGTTGGTATATTTTTAAATATATATATATTTCCCTGTTTCCTGCCCTAGAAATTTTTGTGTCCCTCGATATATGACTCTCCTTACGTTCCGACTTAAAAATTTCGCTTCTAAGTGACTGAACCGAAAATTTTCAAACTCTCTGTACACAGATGGGTCTTTAGGCCATATTTAGGTCGTCTAAAATTTCGTAAGCCCCATGTCCCTGTTCGGGCGCCATTCTGTAAAGAAGTCTCGTAGGCTGGGATATACTCAGTCCCGCCAGGGTCTCTTTACCGAAAATATTTTTAAAGAGGTCTAAGACGAAAATCGGTTGGCTGGCGTGAGATGTAGAGTGCCAGCCACCGGGGTACGGAGTGAGAGAAACAGTTTATTCGGTGTCTGTAGCAGAGTGAAAAGCGTCAGTGGTAACGCGCATTTGGGCCTGGCTCATAGCATTCGCTACGAGAAGGCCGAGAGAGAGGGGATCGATTATGGGGACAACTTTTCCCTAGGGCAGAATTTATGGCCTAAAATCTAGGCATTTGTCTTCAAATATCTGTATTTATGCGTGGCCAGCTTGGTTGTATTCTTTTCCAACGAGTTGTGTTAAAATCAGGCGAGAAATATTTTATGTGTACTAGAGCATTTTATTTCTTGGTTCATGTTTTTCTCAGTGCTCGCAATTAACGGGTTAGGTTAGGTCATGGTTTATAAATTCTAGCCTACTCTGGGCGAAGTCGCATCGAGGCCTTCGAGAAATTTCTCATTGCACGGGACTCTCGCTGGTCAAAATGCGGTTCACTCCACTCACTCACCCGTCTCGCTCTCACGCACACACACACGCGTGACTCCGGGTGCTCCGCCGCTGGTCCTGGGCCGGCACACTCTCCTCGAGGTCGCGTAGGTAAACTCCTTCCTGGGTCACTTGGCATCAGCCCGAAGGCAAAAGACTCCTGTTGTCCACATAAATTTGCTCTGCTTCTCGCACTTCTGGTCCGGTGCGCCGCGTTTTCCAAAAGTCACCTGCTCGCACTTCTGGTCCGGTGCGCTGCGTTTTCCAAAAGTGAACTGCTCGCACTTCTGGTCCGGTGCGCCGCGTTTTCTAAAAGAGAGACCTGTTTCTGATCCCGTGCACCGCCTTTGCAAAAATGACTCCTCGCACTTCTGATCCCAAACCGCCTTTTCCAAAAGAGCCTAGTCAAGCTTTGCCGCCGCGTTTTGTTTAAGTTTTCGGCTGCTCTGGGTTTTTTCCACTTGTCGAAGTTTCGGTACTACTTTTCTCTCGCTCTTCTCTTGGCGCGTGCCAATTTTCGGGGGTTGTTTTCCTCCTCGATCGCATGTCCTCTCTCGCGTGCTCCTGTGCGGCGCTGCACTTATCGTGGTGAATATTTCGTTGCTCTCCTGGTGTGTGTGTGTGTGGCTACTGATGATGCGAGAGCGGAGGGGGAAAAGGTAAACAGAACCTATCGCTTAGGCTGAGCTAAAATAATTATTGTGTATCAATATAACTACAAAACTTATGATTATTGGCTAAGCTTATATATTAAATGCACTGTACAATGTTTTTTTTACAAAGTTATTCACGAGGGTTTTGTTTTGTTGTTAGCCGCTGTTGTTGTTGTCGCTGGCTGCTGAGGTTGCTGGCGCTGGCGATGTTGTTGGCTGCTAGCTGGCGTTGTTGTTGGCGCTGGCGACCGATGTTGTTGGCGCTGTCGATGTTGTAGATGCTAGCTGGCGTTGTTGTTGGCGCTGGCGGCCGATGTTGTTGTCGCTGGCTGCCGATGTTGTGGGCGCCATTTGTGAGGGGTCAAACGACTCCTCACAAATCTTTATTTCCGCCGCTCGGCAGCCTCTAAGTTGTCCTCCTCATGCCTCTGAAATTGGGGAAGCATACTTTATCTCCCCTTTGGTGGTCCTAGGGGTAGATTCTCCCCACCGGCGGCTCCTTCCATTTCAGTATATTGGTCCAGATTGTTTTCCTCACACAGGGTATCTACCTGTTCTGGCTGATTTGTGCGAGCTCCCACGGCTCTCTTTCAGGTGAATCTCCCAGCCTTGGCCTTGGTGATTTTCAGCGCGCGTTGTTGCTCGGGTCACTCTTCCGGTTCTGGGTTGGAATAGGACCTTCTTCTTGGCCCCCTTCATTTATATGATTGGACCTTCTTTTAAGGCCTCCGCATTCTTTTATAAATTGTCACTTTGTGCTGAATAATACACGCACTAAAATTTGTCTTCACCTTTTTTTTTCGTTTAACATAAAAAGTTCACGTGACGCTTTCCAAAACACCCGGTCAGCGACGTAAACGGTGAATAAGTCGACAATAAAAATGTTTATAAACTCTCTCTGCTTCTCAAGATTCTCTTCGGTCAAGAGCCGTCCGATACTTAAGCCCCAAAAACAAAACAAAACAAATATCCCTAACTAGGGGTGTTAGCCGCTTCTACACAACGAGGTTTCGCTAAACTAACAGGCCCTTATTTTCCCTTTTTCTAGTCAGCTCAAATGTTGCAAACAGAACGGCAGTGTTTAGATAAGGAATCTGTCCAAAAACCCCATCCCGCCAGTCGTCGGAAAACAAGTTATTTGGCCGATCATTCTCGGACTCCACAACCGTCTCCTATTTCTCTGGACTCGAACCAAGCAAACGACCTGACCAACTCGAGTAATACGTTGTGGGGCGTCGGCCAGAGAAACTAAAAATCGTCCACCGCCCAAATATGTCAAGGGAAACCGCAAAGACTCGAGCCAAGCAAACGACCGGACAAATGCCTAGTACGTTGTGGGGCGTCGGCTTTGCGTTTCCTGTCAGTTCCCCCACCCCCATTCTGTCCTGGATCGAAAAATCCTTAAGGAATATGAAATGTCCTAGCATTGGGCGCCAATTCTGTTACGTGGGCATATTAGTGCCCGAGTCCTGACAAGGGCTCTCTCCTCTCCAACATGACGAGAATAAATATTTAAAGTGCCTGGAAAATAATTTTAGTCATAAAGTTCGTCAGTCGTCAGTCCACACTGCCCCACAAGCTAGCTGTCGCTTGATCGCAATACGATCGGGCTGTGTTTTGGCCATATTCCCACCCCTTCACACATTTGTGTTCCAATGGATCGTCGCGGGCCGCGCAATACGATCCCCTATTGTCAAGGTTGTCCGTCGAAAGATATGTCATTATTCTTGATTATCTGCGTCCGCTGACTAATTTAAATTAATTGACAATTATTCTGTTAGCGGAGAGTACCGAATTTATCACCTGTGAAGGTGCACACATCAGAGGGTTCTTGCAATTGTCATATAACTACAAGGCGGATACTCGCCGCTGAAAATTTTTATAGTAGTCTATAAAACTGTAAGATACTGCACGAATATTTATATATGTATGTTTATAAGAAAGGAACTGTGTCCCGACAAACTTACCCGCTCTTTAAATCCTGCGCGATGAGATTTCGACGCTCCGGATCCTGGGCTTTGGGAAATATTATATTGGATATATATATATATATAAATATACGTGCACCGAAATACGGCTGTTCTTAAGTATACCAATTCACTTAAACACAAAATATAATATATATTATTCCAGAGGCATGTGACTTCTTCAACGGCTGGTGGATAGATTCGTCCTCTCTAATTGTTCATCATGGTTCGCACTTTGTCTATTGATTCGGTTGGTTTCAATATATTTCAATGCATGTTTGAATGCTTCCAATGTTTTTGATTTTCACTTGTTATCCAATTGTGTTATTTGAGGATATTGGTCTTTGGTTATGCATGAGTTCACTTTAGCTTTGGTTGGCTCGATTAACACATTTATATTGGATCACTACTTTCTCCGACGTATGCTATTGGTCGCTACGCTCTGAACGGATGGTTCCCACAGCTGAACAAATTTCAGGAGCATGGAGATCACGGATACTGCGTTCACAAACATCGCAGTATGTCAGATGTCGTCCTTATTGTTGATCCTGTCCACGTTCTTTGATGACAATAGCGGCGCTGGTTCGATAGTGGCAGAAGACTCCATGGTTGACTGCCCCAGGGAAAGTCGCCTTCCCTCGAAGCTGCCGGCTTCCGTCAGCATGACACCCAAATGGATTTTCTCCTTTTCTCTATTTGTCTAAGGTCTTTTATACCAGACTAGAGCTTTTACATGGCTGCCGGTATGGATCGGATAAACTAGGTGTTCTCACCTAGGATTACTGTTTCTTGATATCTGCTATCTTGGGAGTCAACGGCCGGCTGTTTCCCTTTGCCAGCTACCGGGGTATGGTTACCAGTAGATCGATCGTAGCCGTTGTTGTGGCCACGCGACACCCGAGAATTGCCGAATTGCAATTTCTTCTCCCTTTACCAGTATGAGTGTGGTTAGTCACATGCACCCCTCCCCCTGGTTATAGATTCGTCGTTGTTTCACTATTTGAATCTTTCTATGTGGAGGGCGTACGTAACACGCTTTACCAAGACTGGATGAATGGGCTCTGCCGGAGCTTCCAGTTAAAGGAGGAATGTATCCAGCGGCGCTGGATACAACAATACTCCGATCAGAATAAGCAGATTAGCAGATGGGCAGGCACATGAACCGCGCCGCCCGTAGACTATGCAACAAAAACCCTCGCCTAGGACTCCTAGCGAGGAAGGATATAGCCATAATTCATAAAGAACCAAAACACTTGGTAAGATTTTAAGATAAAAAAAAAAAAAATTTTTTTTTTGATTTATACCTTTTGTATATTTTTTTCTTCGGAATATGAGAAACTTTTTTTTTGCTTTTCACAATACAGCTGAGTAGCCTTCTGTCAATGCCGTGGTTAAGGCACACACAAGCTTTATTATATATTATTATAAGCTATGAATGTTTACGTGCAAGGCCGGAAAGTTCTCCTTTTGCAGGAACAACTTAAACCTTTAAAACCTTTAAAAACATACATACATATTTATACAGCCATAGTGTTATTTTTTTTTTGTAACGTAATTTTTTTGTTATCTTTTTGTGAACCACCAACCAATATCGCAAGTATATACATATATATATAAACCAATTGTAATGTCTCCCAAAGCCCAGGATCCGGAGCGTCGAGATCTCTTTGCCCAGGTTTAAAATATGGGTAAGTGTGTCGGAACAAGGCTCCCATTTTTATATATATATACATATTTATCCGTGCATCATGATTACTACACAAGCATTAGCAAAAACAATTAACAACGATCTACAGTTCAACTTAAGAATTCAATATTTGTTGTCAAAGGTAATCCTACCAAAAACTGTAGATGAATAAGAGAATTTAAATATTGAGACCTTCCGTCTTGACTTCTGACCACTTGTACATTGTAACTAGACAAAAAAAAGCAGTTGTCATCTTTACCGTCGTTGTTCTTTCTCGCTTAGATAAAAATATATTTTTGGGCAATGTCAATACCTTCATAGTTAAGACCAAGAATTAATCTTTTATAAATAACCATAAATGTATAATCATTTAAATCTACTAACCACATTCTTTTATAAACTTACATTTGTATATAATAATTAAATATTAACTTTTCAGCCGCGAGTATCAGCATTGTAGTCGTATGTACAATTGCAAAAGCCCTCTGAGTGACGTTTGTAGTCGGGAATACTCATCGTTTTGCTGATGTGTGCACCTTCACAGGTGATAAATTCGATACTCTCCGCTAACAAAATAATTGTCAATTAAAGTAATTCTATATGCATTAATTTATATTATATTACTCATCCACGGCGGAAGCCGATATATATTACCCAATAAATGCATAATGTGAAAAAGAATTCAAAACCTTGGTGTGCTAGAACCTAAGCAAGGAGGTTTGCTGACCAAGAACAATGACATAACTTTTGACGGATAACCTTGACAATAGGGGATCGTATTGCACGGCCTGCGACGATCCATTTGGCTCACGAATGTGTGAAGGGCAGGCCGAAATACAGCCCGAGCGTATTGCGATCAAGCGACAGCTAAGCTTATATGACAGTGTAGACTGACGAACTAATATTATTTTCCAGACACTTATAATATTTATTCTCGTTATGTTGGAGAGAGGAGAGAGTTTACCAAGATTCCACGACCCAAATACGACGTAGCTTATGCCGGCAAATAGTGCCTGAACTTCAAACGCCTCTCCCTCGGCCCAAGTCCCTGTCAGGACTCGGGCACTAATATGCCCATGTCAAATACAAAATATTACCAGTAATATAAATAAAGTCACTACATGACATAAATGTAGAAAAAAATCCTGCGCAGGAGAAAAATAAATAGAACTGCCTAGGCAAATTATATAAAAGCTTTAAAGCTTAAGATATATGAAGTCATTAACAATGACGAAGTACGAAAAGTTGTCACCTTGTATGTAAATAATAAGATATGTTATTTCAAACATGGAAAGCAAATTACTGCAAGACACGATGTTAGGGATTTATATACTAATGGAATTCTCGGCGAAAGTCAGTTTTTTTATAGGCTTGAAATGCAAGCCAGTATACATCAAATCAATCAACTAAAAGTGGCACCGTGGGAAAATATCTTTAAACAAGTTTTAATTGCTAATTTTTTGGCAAATGGGCAACAAAACATTTCAATAGAAATAGAAAATGAAAAGAAAAATAAGATATATTGTCTGCATTCCATAACGATCCAGGTTACAACGGTATTTCTAAAAACTTGCCAAGGTCAAAAAATATTATTACTGGAAAGGCATGACCCGGTTTTTTATCCGGCTGCAAGAGACTAGGCTGTGAAGCGTGGATCTAGAAATTGCTAACGCACTAGGAAACTATACGTGGCTCGGCTCGAATAGTAGGCCGACTCCACGTGTTGGCGACCAGAATTTAGTCGGGCAAAATCACGGGGCGGTTCCTGTTGCTACTGGCGTTAGGAGTGTAAACTGCTGATGCTCGTGGTGTTTGTGGCTCGACTCGAGATGTACGCCGTCTCCACGTGTGGGCAACCTGAGTGGGCCAATAAAGAGAACCAGCGATTTCATTGAGTACCGTTTAGAAAGCCCGTGGTTTTGGGCTTACGGACTAAGCAATTTCTTACACAATTCGCTTGGAATTATATTGCGTATGCTTTGGGCGAAAGATCAGAAATAAGAGAACGGAAAAACGCAAATGGCCGATGCAATCATCATGTCATTCTGTCAAGCATTGTTAGAAAATACTAAAGTATCGTTTGGTATTTTTTCCAGGATGTGAGGTTGCCACAAACTCGTGGATCCAGTACCGCTAGTTTTATATTTAAAAAATACGAAATTCTTCTCCCAGTTACTCACACCCCTTCAGCTTGATCGTTGTTGGCTGCATACGGAATGCTGACAGGGCTTTAAGGAGGCTGAGCCGCAGCGCAAACAAGGGCTTTGAGGTAAAACCGGGACAGACCAATAAGTTATTTTTGAACATCACTCCGCAGCTTTAGCTAGCGTTCCTAATAATCATAATCATATTAATCAGTTTATATTCCATTGTACAAGTTATATTATCCTTCGCTTGAAAAGGCTTAGATGAAACAAAGTGATACGTGGTATCACATACTCGTATAACTTACACACACATGCACGCATATCATGCAATCAGTATTCTTGATTTCATTACATTTCTACTTAGATTTTGAAGACGGGTATGAGGGAAAACTGTGAACCTATTTGTTTAAAATAGGAAAGCAGTATCAATTTGAGAAAAACAAAAATATTTTGTAATATGAAATTAGTTATGAAATTAATGAAATATGTTAGATCTGTTAAAGGATAACAGTGGGTTTTATAAAGTATTTGTATTTAAACGAATCTCATTCCCCCCGTCAGCTCCAAAAGCATATATGTATACACACACATAAATGTAAGTTAACATTACTGAAGGGTAACAAACTGTCGGTAGAAATCTTGTATGATTCTTGGATCACCGTAGATGCCGACCCAGCATACCCGCCTTTGGGGGCCGTGCCTGGGTCCCATTGGTTCCCGGTATGGTGAGTTATGGTCATTCTGCAATCGGCAGCATTTTCCACTGACGCGCGGTCGGCTTGCCGACCATGCTAGCTTTTATCGTACAGTTAAGTCCCTCAGTTCTGTTTTACATTAATTTGAATAAACAGCACTGGGGTCGTAAACCTTACTCCGGCCATCGCCGTTATCTTATTTGCATTTCATCCACTGAGCTTAAGGCCAGGGGTATAGAGGGTCAGTCACCCTCTTACCATAAACTTCAATTGACGCAAGCACCCTACCGGTGCCACATTATCAGCGGCCATCTAAGAGCAGCATTGTTGCCCAGCCGACAATTCTCAATTAACTACTTACCGCAACAGGTACTTACCGCAACAGCGCCTTACCGCAACAGGAAGCTAGGCTCCGAGCAGAATTTGAAGCTCAGAACAGCTCCGTTAATACACAGTTACAAAACATGCGCTTAGATCCCCCACAGGTGGAGGCCTACCAAAGAGTCTCAGTACAGCCAGGAGCACCCCCATGCGATATACCGCTCCACGTAATTAAGTCAGTACTAGATTTTAACGGTGAGCAAGACGAGTATGTAGCGTGGAGGCAATCTGCCACGGACGCATACGAACTCTTTAAGCCTTACCAGGGCAGCAGTGCCCATTATCAAGCCGTTACCATAATCAGGAATAAAATTGGGGGCTCACCGCGAGCGTTGCTGGTATCTGTACTTAATTTCGACGCCATTCTGGCAAGACAAGACTGCTCCGACGCAGACAAAACTTCGTTGCGGCTGTTGCGACAACAGCTAGAGGCGGTTCGTCAAAGTGACCAAAGCCTCTTGCAATACCATGACGAGGTTGAGCGTAAGCTAACCCTCGTCACAAATAAAATTGTCATGTCCCACGACATTGAAAGAGCCACACTGCTCAACACAGAGGTGAGGGCGGACGCTCTACACGTGCTTAACTCAGGCCTAAAAAAAACATGAAGGCAGTTTTATTCCCGCACAGGCAAAAGACCTTCCATCGGCATTGGCATTAGCTAGGGAAGCTGAAGCCTGCATCGAAAGAAGCCAGTTCGCGGCAACGGATGCTAGGGCAATGGAGCAGAAGGCACAGAATTCTGACATTCGTAAGGCTCAGTACCGCGCTGCCGATTAACAAGAGAACAAAGAGAATCCTCATTATTTAAAAAAAACAGATAAGAACCAACAAAATGATTATTGGCGTAAGCCAGAGAACTTGGCCGACCGTGGCAATCCACGTCAGGCAGCAGAGCCCACGGACTGGAATCCATCGTCTTCCAAGTCCAAGCAACATCCAAAATGTAGCACAACCTCAAAACTAGCAGGCAAAAAATTAAAAAGACCAAACTCCTCAGATAGGATAACTGATCAAAGGCGCCAGCGACTTGACAACATCGAGCATCGAGACCGCCAGTGCCAAAGACCAAGACTATGATAACGCTGCGGTAGCCGCGCTGAGCGCAATTGAAGACGACAGCGACTCGGTCGACTCCCATGACCTTCTCAATTTTTTAGAGAGCGGTCCCGTCTACCGTTCATCGAACGACGGTTGGCTGGGAGATCTTTAAAAATTTCTTTGACACAGGGGCTGCGAAAATTAATGTAAAGCCCGTAGAGGAGCTTAAAAATATAACACCAGTAGCCTAACAGTTTCGCGTGAATTCAATTCACGGGTCCAACGGCATATTCTTGGGAATAACTTCCCCATTTTTATACCCGTTACTCGTAGACTAAAAGGGTATACTAGATTCATCGGAAAGTATGCAACAGGCAGAAATATGCGTTTCCGACCCCATAAAGTATATATATTCTTGATCAGGATCACTAGCCGAGTCGATCTAGTCATGTCCGTCTGTCCGTACGTCCGGATGAACGCTGAGATCTCGGAAACTATAAGAGCTAGACTATTGAGATTTGGCATGCAGATTCCTGAGCTTCTTACGCAGCGCAAGTTTGTTTCAGCAGCGTGCCACGCCCGCGCCCCATATACTTTATGGGGTCGGAAACGCTTCCTTCTTCCTGTCAGTGATAAAGAAGTTAATCGAAATGATGAAAAAAAGATCTAAAGTCTTCTCCGACGCAACTCAAACCTTGCCATAAAAACAACACAAACTATTCGCACTGAGGATAACAACCCAGTGTACTCTAAAACGTACCCACACCCAATGGGTGTCGCAGAGTTTGTTAATAAAGAAATAAAAGACCTACTGAAGTCTAATATTATCACCCCGTCGGGATCAACGTACAACAATCCAACTTGATTAGATGAGGCAGTAGGTATAAAAAAGCGTTTGGTAATCGACTTCAGGAAAATGATCGAAAAACCCATTCCTGATAAGTCCCCTTGCCAAGTATCGAGTTAATACTGGCAAACCTTGGCAAAGCCAAATACTTTACAACCCTAGACCTAAAATCCGGCTACCACCAAATTCTCATTGCGGAGCAAGATCTCGAAAAAAACTCATTTTCTGTCTACTGAGGAAATATGAATTCTGAGGAATATGAATTCTGCCGTTTGCCTTTTGGATTTAAAAATGCTGGTAGAATTTTTCAAAGGGCAATCGATGATGTCTTGAGAGAGCAGATATTGAAATCATGTTACGTCTATGTGGACGATGTTATTATCTTTTCGGAAAACGAAAATGAGCATGTCAGTCACATTGACTGGGTCCTGAAAAAATTAAACCAAGCCAACATGACCATCTCACAAGAGAAAACCCATTTTTTTTAAGGAAGGTGTCCAATACCTCGGCTTCGTAGTGACCTGAAAAGGTAGCAGCCATTAAGGAATACGCAGAACCGACACGGTAATTCTAACTAAGATCATTCTTAGGACTTGCCAGCTATTATATGTGCTTCATAAAGGATTTCGCTACAATAGCTAGGAAAATACCAATAAATTTTAACGATCAGCAAACAGACGCATTCAACCGACTTCAAAACATTTTGATATCAGATACTCAGACTTTAAGAAACCGATCTGACTGTCGCAAGACAAAAAACCCATAACGATGAGACCAGTTACGCAACTAACGAGAGAGAGTTGCTCTCTATAGTCTGGTCTCTAGGAAAATTAAGGCAGTATTTGTATGGCACTCGTGACATACGAATCTACACAGACCGTAAGCCGCTAATGTTCGCTGCCTCGGACAAGAACCCAAATGACAAATTAAGGCGTTGGAAGGCATTTATAGATGACTACGGCGCAAAAGCCATATACACTCCGGGCAGTGAGAACTATGTCGCTGACGCCCTTTCGTGACAAAACATCAATCCCCTCCAAAACGAACTCGAATGTGATTATGCAACAATTCACTTACACTATAGAAAAAATTGAAAGCCCTTTAAATTGTTTCAGAAATCAGATAATCCTAGAAGAGGCAAGGTACTCCCTGAAGCGGTACTTTATATTTATCGGAACTAAGTCCCGCCATATTATACATTTCACTGAAAAATCCACCCTTTTAGAAACATTAAAACCAATCATCAACCCAACAGTTGTCAACGCTATTCATTGTATCTTGCCAACATTGGCTAGCATTCAGCATGCATTAGTGTCAAATTTTCCAGCAACGAAATTTTGGCACTGCAAAAACTTTGTATCAGACATTTCTGACAAAAGCGAACAGATCAAAAAAAATTACCGCAGAGCACAATCGTGCACACAGAGCTGCTCAGAAAAATATGAAACAAGTCCTCCGCGACTATTGTTTTCCGAAAATGTCCAAGTTAGCGACCGAGGTAGTGACAAATTGCAAAATGTGCACTACCGCTATGTATGACAGACACCCCAAGAAGCAAGAACTTAGAGTAACTCCAATTCCGTCATATGTCGGCAAAATGCTGCATATTTACATTTTTTCCACCGATAAAAATCTATTTTTAACTTGCATCGGCAAGTTCTCCAAATTTGCGACAGTACAACCTATAGTATCTAGGGCAATAGTGGACGTGAAAATCCCTATCATCCAACTAATAAACTTATTCCCAAAGACAAAGACAATATACTGTGATAACGAAGCGTCTTTCAGCTCTGAAACGATTACATCGTTACTCAAAAATCAGTATGGCATAGATCTTGTAAATTCACCCTCGTTACGCAGTAGTTCAAACGGACAAACGAACGCCTCCATAGCACCCTTACATCAAAATGTTGGATAAGCAAATTAATGATACGGTGGTGCTAGTTATGCGGGCGACCGTTGAATACAATAAAACATTACATTCGGTCATTAACCAAAAACCCATTGATGTAATTCACTCTGCTTCCGACGAAGTTAAGCAAGCAAGGATAATCTTGTTTGAGGTAGGCGAAAAAGTCTACTTTAAGAACAATAGAAGACTAGGCAATAAGCTAACACGGAAAAACGCGTAGAACCGGACCTGGGGACAGCTGTCCTCATTGGAGTGAGGGTGGTCGACAATGACAACCTAAAATCACTTTTTTCTCTAATTTACGCGCACTTAACACACCCAACACAAACACACACTTAGAAAAAAGGCAGTAGATTTAACCTGTCATTTTCTTACAGGATCGCAGGAATCATATTAACAATATTAGCAGTAGTTAACGATAGAGTGACAGACTACACTCACGCCCGGTACATCCCCATAACCGACGGAGTTGCATTGGTGTGGGAACATAGGAATTACTTTAGACATTCAAGCAATTTGACAGAGTTCTCAACTTTGATAGACGAAACAGCTAGATTGTCCGCGTTATTTCCACAATCACACATGCGAAAATTGTTAGACGTTGATACTGTTCATATTAGAAGTATTTTATCCGTATTAAAGGTACACCACCGAATTGCCAGAAGCCTAGACTTTTTAGGCACCGTGTTAAAAGTGGTAGCGGGCACTCTTGAAGGAGCTGACCTCGAAATGTTAAAAGTGTCCGAGTCCCGGTTAATTAAATCAAACAATAGACAAGTAGTCATTAACACCGAAACGCAAAGGCAGATCAAACCGATGCTATCAACGAAATCATTAAAGCAAAAAAGAAGAACTTGGTTGAAACCCCACATTTATACGAAGATCTTTTGGCCAGAAATAGAATGCTAATTACAGAGATACAGAATCTGATGCTCACGGTCACACTTGGAAAATCAAATATAATAAGCCCGGCCATTTTTAACCATGAAGATTTGAAGTCCGTTTTAGTTGATCACCCCAAAGGGGTTATTATTATTATTAGCCTAATAGAGGCATCTAATATTAAAGTCCTTCAGTCCGATACTATTAAGCCCCATAACGCTGGTAGACAATGGTGTAATCAATCAATCAATGAGTGCCCGGCAACAGTCAGCACGACCCCAATATAGAAACAAATGGCACGTATCTAATAACATTTGAGCGACTAGCCCTAGTAAATGGCACCAAATACTTAAACCATCGTGAAAGCATAAGGAGGACTGCGGGCGTGGCGGCCTCCACCCTGCTAAACATTATCGGGCATAGCCACGTGCTAAGTATGCCAATGCTTCAGAGGATGAACAACCAAAACCTGGAAACAATTCAAACCCTTAAAAATGAAGTAAAGTCGGCTGGATCATTGGCGTCGGCTGTGCATTGAATAATGAGCACTTGGCTCGTAAACCTTGCTCCGGCCATCGCCGTTATCTTATTGGCATTTCACCCACTGAACTAAGGCCAGGGATATAGGGGGGCAGTCACCCTCTCACCATAAACTTAAATTGACACATAAGCAAGCACCCTACCGGTGCCACGCCATCAGCGGCCATCTAGGAGCAGCATTGCCCGTTCATCATCCGCCCGTTCAGGAGCAGCACCGCAATCCCCGATATTTCGGTTAGATCGTCGATGATGGGGTTTCAGCTTTGTATATTCAGCTTGCAAGTTGCCATGGGCATACCAACATTCTCCTTTTCTGGGAGGAGAGGCATGATGGTGCCCTGCCTGGCTAACTCGTCCGCTATGCAGTTGCCTACGAAATCCCGGTGACCCGGAACCCATATTAGGCTGATAGTAAACTGACTAGCCATATCGTGGAGATGTCTGCGACAGTCTGCTATTGTACGGGAGTTGGTGCTTGTCGAGTAGTTCGATGTAATAGCCGCTTGGCTGTCACTATAGGGAGGCTTAATTTTAAAAAAATATGTACGCATTAATTCGCGGGTATGCCTTAAGATTGTGAACAGCACATTTTTAATCCTTTTTGGCAACATTTATAACAGGGAAATGGCAAAAGAAAAATGGAACAAAATCACATAGACTTTTGGGGAAGGTTGGGGTCGCTTATTGTTTCTGTTTTTTTTATAATTTTTATGTCAAGCCGTTTTCGCTGCAGGAGCTACTTGTCAATTGTTTCAATAATACCTTTATTACTTAGGTTAGGTAGGCAGAAAACGCAAGTGGGTGGTTCCCCTGAAAAATAAACCAGTATGGACGGCGAGAAGAAAAAAATCAGGGCTGGGATGTCAGGGCAAGGGCCCGTCGACATAGCCTTAGTTAAAGAGCCAAGGATTGCCTCTGGCAAGAGGAGCAGCTCCTCTTGGTAGCCTCCTGCTACATGACACACGACAGACCGCTGCCACCAGACGAGCTGAGCAGCTTTATGGAATTCGGCTCGAAGGATGACCAACTCCTTATTGGTGCAGATGCCAATGCACACCACAGCGTGCGGAAAAGCTCCGACATCAACGACAGAGGTGAGTCACTCTTAGACTTTATTCTATCTACTAACTTATATATAGCAAACGTGGAGGAGGAACACACCTTCGTAGGTCCTACCTCGTCAAACGAGCTAGCTATAACGCTTGTTAAGGGACAGAGTACTTTGGTCTCTGATTGGAGAGTCCTAAAAACACCTCCCTTTCAGCCCATAGGTATACATATAGATTTGACAAGTACTCCAAAGGTAACTGTCTATAGAAACCCCCGGAACACGAACTGGGAAAAATTTACAAGAACAGTTACCTCGAAGCTCGCGACAAGCCCGGGCGTAGTAAAATCCGTGGAAGACATAGAAACGTCCCTTGAGACCCTGTCCAAGGAATTACTGGATGCGTATCACGCATCATGCCCGACATCAAGAACAAGGAAGTGGACCAAGCCACCATGGTGGAATCGGGACCTGACACTCAAAAGAAACTACCTCCGAGAATTCTTCAAAATCGTCAAAATGCCAGACAATGAGATCATCAACGGGGAATACAAAATCCTACTTAGGGATTAAAAGAAGGAATCATGCAGGGCACAAAGAAGCTCGTGGAGAAACTTCTGCTCCAGCATCGAGAACGTCCCGAAAACATCCAGACTCCGGAGGCTGCTTTCGAATCAACCTATTATACAGAGTCAGCTAAAATGCGACGACCGACAGTGGACTGCCGGCAGTGAAGAGGCCCTAACAGCACTTATGCAATCGCAATGCACGGATGTCCTAGACGCCACCACGCATCAGGACATAGCAACTGGCGAAGAGCGCCCCCCGAACGATCTAAGAACACCTAGGAAAATCAACTGGGCCATTGACTCCTTTGCGGGCTATAAGGCACCAGGACTAGATGGAATATTTCCAGCCGTGGCTATATGAAATATACTCGACATTTCCCAATCCAATGGAGGACCTCTCGGATTGTCTTCTTCCCAAAAGCGGGAAAGTGCAGTCACGCAATCCCCAAGGATTACAGGCCGATAAGCCTTACCTCTTTCTTACTCAAAACACTGGAAAAATCGCTGCTGGATCTACACATCAGGAATGATTTAGGGAGACTCATGTCATCCAACCAGAACGCCTGCACCAACGGGAAATCTGTGGAAACGGCACTACACACGCTAGTAGTAAACTTTGAGAGAGCCCTACACATTAAGGAATACGCTCTTGGAGTATTCGTAGATATAACCGGAGCATTCAACAATGTCAAAACGGCTGCTATAATGGATCCCCTAGAAGCGACCAACACGCACCAACAAGCCTCTTGCTGCATGCCGGTACATTCAGAGTGGTAAAGAGGCACACAGATGCAAAGCACATGGTGGGGTCCTTTCGCCTCTCCTATGGAATTTGGTGGTTGACGACCCAATTAAGAGATTTGAGAGGAGAGCCCCAAAACAAGGAGCCTATGCGGACGACATAGGCATAATTATTACGGGAGTCTGTCCATCGACCCTCAGCTCCATAAATGAATCAACACTCAGGGAGGTATGTGAATGGGCGGAAAAGGAGGGACTCAGTATCAATGCGGACAAGGCGGACCTCATTCTCTTTACTTAAAGATACAAGGTACCGAAATGGACCCCGAAAACACAGGTCAAACACCTCGGCACAGTAGTGGACTGCAAGCTGGCATGGAGACCCAATGTAGTGGAAAGGGTGCAAAGGCCACGGTTGCGCTATATGCATCCAAGAAGATGCTTAGCAGCACATGGGGCCTGTCACCTGCTCTTATGCACTTGATCTACAACTCGGTGGAGCGTCCGACTCTGCTGTATGAAGCCTTAGTGTGGTGGCAAGCCACTAAAAAGACTACCTACACCGAGCTTATGGCGAGAACTCAGCGGCAGGCACTGGACTGCATAACGGGGACGCTGAGGTCAAATCAAGCTAAAGCTCTAGAAACGATCCTCGGAATCGACCCCATAGATATCTACGCTCAACTGCCCTGCAGTTCCACAATTGAGTTAAGCGCCCAATCATCACGAAGCCGACTGCGACGTCGGCAGAGAAGCCAGCGACGCCGGCAGAGCTGAGCGCAACGGCGGCATAGCGACGTGCTCTCAAAGTCCGCAAAGAGAACGCACAAAAAGTAATTTTGGGCTCTCCCTCTCTCGCCATGTCTCAGACGGAAAAGTGCGTGTGATGGGAAGGAGGCCCAGCAACTAAAATATATATAGACTTATAACCTTCGGGCACGTTCGGGGATCATGTAGTCCGTTTGTTACCTGATGCAACTAGATGTTGTGCTGCCTTTCCTGCAGCCACCCTGCAGTACCATTCAGCGCTTATTGAGCACTCAATCACTGCAAAAAGCTCATCACTGAGCGCTCAATGAGCGCACAATTTGTATGGAACTAAGTGCTTAAATTAACATAGGCATGTCCTAGGGTTCATCAGTGCTCAAAAAATAGCACGCATTGAGCGCTTTTTTGAGCACCCTTTTGAGCGCTTTTTTGAACAGCAGAAAAAGCACACGTTCAGCACATGTTGAGCGCTCGATTGAGCAGCGGTAAAAGCACACATTCAGCACACGTTGAGCGCTCATTCAAGCAGCGAGAAAGCGCACTTTCAGCACACGTTGAGCGCTTACAGGAAAAAAAATTTCAGTTGTAATTTTTATTTTTATTTGTTTATTTTAAAATTTGAGCTCGGGGGTTTCCGGTGTTATCGGGGTCGCTGGTACCACCTTCTCAGCATCTGGTGCCGGCGTTGCCTTTTTTTTGGTACAACTCAAGTTTTTAACGCACCGCATTGCCTTCTGCAGCGCCTTTTCGGGAGGCTCCGAGGGATCCACCAGGGCGATTGCATCTAGTATTAGAAAAAAATTAGTTTTAAAAATAAAACAAGACGAGAATAAAAGCGAGTGACCGAAAGTAATCGTTATTTGTAAGATTTATTTATAATAAAATAAATGTTATCTTTGGCATTCAATGTAAAAATCCCAGAAGTCTTTTAAAAATTAAACTTACAAACAATAGTTACTTTCAGCCTCAATAAAAACTTACTTAATAAGTAAGTTGTGGGACAGAACAAGTTCCTCGGATAATATGCTTAAGATGGAACGATTTAGCCTTCCATTTTTTTATAGATTTACCTTCAGCCTTGTCTAAAAATATAAGAAAATGAAAAAAATATCGAGAAGAAATTTGCAAACTTTTGTTTTCGGTCACTTGATTTATTTTATTTTGTTGTAAAAAATTATTTATGTATTTTTTTTATTATTTATTAAATCATTTATTTATTTTGCAGATGCGGAAAAAATACCACTTTTCCAGGAACGGAAAATTGGAGATGTTTGAGATTTTTATTTAAATACTTACACAAAAATAAAAATTGTGCTTTAATGTTATTAATACAAAAAATCATAAGTTATAAAAACAAACATCTCTTATTTTTGGTCCCAAGGAACTTAGCACTCAATAAGATTTTCAAATTTTTTCACAGATTCATTCATTTGTTTATTTATATGCATCATTTGTTGTTTTTCACGACAAAAATTAAAATTTTTCACAGCTTTTTTTTTTTCGCCACGTGTTTTTTTGGGAATCTTGTATTTTCCATTTTTTTAATATACATTAACTTGTTTTTCTCTCACTGATTAAATAAATAATGGTCTGCGACAGACTTACCTGGGAATCGTATAGGTATCACTTTTAAACCACTGGTTTATTTTATTTAACTACGTAATTGCGTGCAATTCTAACTCCTTCACATAAGTAAACGCAAGTGAAAAAGACGAAAAAAGACGCGTGCCTTCCAGAAAAACAACAAGCAACAACAACAACGGTTCCGCTAATCCGTTGTTGTTCTGTTTTTTTGGCATGTCCAGTTTGGTCTATGCATCTTGCACATAAAAGCAGGGTATTTATAGACATATCCGACTATGCAAATCGGTTTATAAAATTATATTCTTAAAATTTCACATATTATTAAATAATATTAATAAACCTATACATTTTTTTTAAGAAATACAAATATTTTAAAACAGAAACCTATTATTTTAAATGGTTGTTTTATCATTTACGAACAAATGTCGCATTATTCAAAAGGCAAGGGTGCACAAAAGTCTATATATTTTAGTTGCTGGGCCTCCTTCCCTTCACACGCACTTTTCCGTCTGAGACATGGCGAGAGAGGAAGAGCCCAAAATTACTTTTTGTGCGTTCTCTTTGCGGACCTGACTTAGAGTGCGTCGCTTTGCCGCCGTTGCGCTCAGCTCTGCCGGCGTCGCTGGCTTCTCTGCCGACGTCGCAGTCGGCTTCATGATGATTGGGCGCTTAACTCAATTGTGGAACTGCAGGGTATACACAGACGGCTTCAAGATGGAAGGGGGAGTAGGAGCGGGCTTATACTGTACGGACCATGATATAAGGCTGTCTTACGAGCTATCCAGCGACTGCAGCATATTCCAGGCAGAAGTCTTTGCCATAAGAAAAGCGGCAAAAGTGGCTCAAAATATAAGTCATATAAGCCTTCCTCAAAAACACTTTTATCCTTGTGGAAATAAAAACCACTTAAATCATCTCAGGGTCCATACAAATACACCGGACAACTAAGGGCCATATTGGCCTACTAGATTCGTCGGAATGTATGTAACAGGTAGAAGGAGACGTTTCCGACTCCGTAAAGTATAAATATTTTTTATCAGGGTCATTAGCCGAGTCGACCTAGCCATGAGAATCTGTCCGTATGAACGCTGTGATTACGGAAACTAAAAAAGCAACAGTACTGGGATTAGGAATGCAGATTTCTGAGATTCCTGCGAAATGCAAGTTTGTTTCGTCAGTTTGCGGGATTTTAGATTTAGTTTCCGTAGTCTTAAACGCAGCGCACGTTTGTCACGCGTATATGCCACGGCTACTGTAACGCCAACAAACACCCCAAACTTGTGGCGCCCACTATTTTCACGCTAGAAAAAATTTTTAGCTGAAATGTGTTAGTCTCGTCAATACGTATCGATTGACCAAAAAACAAGTTTGCCACGCCCACTATAACGCCCGTTCTAATGCCCACAAACCGCCCAACACTGTGGCGCCCACAATTTCCATGCTAGAAAAAAGTCTTTACTGGAATGTATTATTCTCGTCAAAACCTATCGATTGACCCAAAAAAAAAGTTTTCATATGGACAGACGCACATGGCTATATCGACTCGGCTAGTGATACTGATCAAGAATATGTATACATTATGGGGTCGGAAACGTCTCCTTCACTGCGTTGCAAACTTCTGACTGAAATCATTATACTCTTTTACTCTACGAGTAACGGGTATAAAAACACCGAGGATAAAAATAAAAAAAATTTTGTTTTCTTATTGTCCCTGTGGGAGCTATAAGATATAGTTGTCCGATCCGGCTGGCTCCGACTTATATACTACCTGCAAAAGAAAGAAGACTTTTGGGAAAGTTTCAGCCCGATAGCTTTAAAACTGAGAGACTAGTTTGCGTAGAAACGGACTGACACGTCTAGTGATGCTGGCCAAGAATATATATACTTTATGGGGTCGGAAACGTCTTCTTCACTGCGTTGCAAACTTCTGACTAAAAATCATAATACCCTCTGCAAGGGTATAAAAAGCAGTAAATTTGTTTAGCTGCGTTAGTCAAGCGTTGGGTGATGTGGGTCTTCTGGTCACAGAAGGCTGCCCAGGTTCTGACTATACAAAAACAATATGTACTGGAGACAAAGCTCAAATCTAGTAAACGTCCCAACATGTTTCGAACATGGTTTACTTGAGATAATGAAATATGAAGCAATCCGTCCAGAAAATCATGTTGCGAGGAAAGTTAATAATATATTGGTGTACCATGTCGCTTTAGGTATATTAGTCTCTCAAAACTATTAACAGGTCCCTATCTGAAAGTTTATTTGAGATAGTCTGGATAGGGGACAGGTGATTCGCATATATTGGGAGTTCAAATGACGACGGAATATAAGAACATGTTATGTATATAGAACTACCGTGAAAAGATAGTTTTATAACCAGAAATCCGATGTCGTTTCTTTTCTCGAGAATTAGTACTTCAGATGTTAGTTCTGAGTCAACGACAATCAAAACTCCACCTCCACGTCGGGTAGGTCGATTACGCCCATAAGTTATGTACTTACTTGGAAAAACTTCGGAACTAAGAATATCCGGTTTTAACCCCAGGTTTCTGTAAACACAATAACGTGGGAAGACATGAAAAAACAATCAGCTTACAAATTAGTCAGCATACTTAGTTAACCTCTTGTATTCTGATAGAAAAGCTGTTGGAAAAAAAACTAGTTATTTAGGACACAAGAAGAAGTAGAGGGCGCTGTGGAGGGCTCATTATAGGAATTTTCAACTTCCTTTAAACGAATTCTCTTCTATTTAGCTTCTCACCTTTTAACAAAAATGCCTGGGGCACACAGTTGCAAAATGAGCAACAGGAATACCAATCTCATCAACATGAATTTTGCTACGGATAATATTCTATATCCGTAGCAAAATTCATGTTGATGAGATTGGTATTCCTGTTGCTCATTTTCCAGGGATGGAAGGATGGTTCAGCTGTGAAACAAATATTTGTTTTCGCTGCGGTACACAGGTTATAGGATGTGGTATCGCGCATGTGACAGGATTTGGTACTACAGCATTAAAGGCCGCACCACCAGTTTCCGTCGGTACTCCGGACGTTAAGTCAACATGCGGAGTTGGATTCAGTGTTTTATTATTAACCTCAGATTTTCCGGGTATCTCAGGCTCCAAATTATCACGATCTGCTTAATCGGGCAGGTCTTCGACCTCAGTACCATTTGTGCGGTGGCTGAGATCAGTTGCTATGCTGTAGAACCAGGATCTCCAGAGGGAGTTCCACTGGCGACGACCGTGGGCTGGCTATCGACCGCGATCCTTTTGCGCTTTAGGGAACCAAGTTCAGATAGCATGCGTCTATTGAGCTGCGATTAAAGCGCATTCTTACGGTTGTTGCGGAGGACTTCCGTAACAATGCTCTCAGTGGGCCGCCTTATAGAGATTGCCTGTTGTTCATATGCAACGCAATCATCACAGTAGTAGCGCAAGCCACTCCTCTTGTCAATTGCATCGCGTACAAGGCCCGGTGCATGGTAAATATTTGCGCATGTATGACACGGAACATGCCATGCATTTCTTTGAACAACAGACTGCCATTATTG
The DNA here is from genome assembly GCF_043229965.1 of Drosophila suzukii. Lineage (NCBI taxonomy): Eukaryota > Metazoa > Arthropoda > Insecta > Diptera > Drosophilidae > Drosophila > Drosophila suzukii. The sequence goes on along the minus strand of NW_027255927.1, from coordinate 627,176 downwards.
CGATGTATTGGTCCACTGTGCAAAATAAAGCTCTAAAAAGATAAGAGCGAATTAAAGAGCAGTAGAGAGTGAGCAGTAGGTAGTGAGCGGGAGTGAGTTAGCGGAGGAGATTGGGAGCGTATGTTTTTGCTATTCGAAAAAAAAAAAAAAACAAAAATGAAAATAGAAAAAAAAGAAAGAGGAAAATATAAAACAGTAACAACAATCACTGCACCGAGACTTTAGTTTTAAACAAATGTTGTTAATTTAAACACAAAAACAATCACTGTGCACTCGCGATGCGAACGGATATTCTTGAGAACATAAAAATGAATAAATTTATGATGAAATATTTATTGAGCCTCGATGGTTTCTTATCGAAAGAACAAAAATTTGGAGCGCAAGACAAAAGCTTTATCATTCACTGTGAGAGAGATGTTTACGTTCATTTAACAACGTATGCGTCACGCTTTGGTCTAGGGGCGGTACTATCGCAAAACGGACGCCCAATTACAGAGATATCACTAAGTAACAAAAAAAAAATTTTTCAACCAACGAGCGAGAACTTCTTTCTATTGTTTTGGTAGTACAAAATCAGTAAAAGATTTACAAATCCTGACCGATCACCAGCCAATCACTTTCGCTGTCTCCGGTGAAAACCCTGATGCGAAACTAAAGCGCTGGAAGAGAGTTTTTTGATGACCACAGCGCAAAGCTTATTTATAAACCAGGCAAGAAAAATCTCGTTGCAGACGCGTTATCTCGTCAAAATATAAGTACATTAGAGAACGCACTAGAATCTGGCGTAGCTACCTCACACAGCGAACATTGCCTGACATACACCATAGAAACGACGGATAAACCGGAAACCAAATTATAAGTCTCATCCGAGAACCCATTCATTTTGTTTAAAAGCAAGGTGAGACACATAATAACCATTTTCGACCGTGAGAATCTTCTAAACATGTTACAAGATGTAGTTAATGCCAAGGTAGTAAACGCAATACATTGCTCAAATTAGAAAGGGAAAAAGCCCTAGGTCAAAAGAAGAAAGATATGACCCATAGGAACTATCAAGTCATCGAAAAAGTTTTTGTAAAACTTAACAAATCTAAACAAACGCTTAGGAAACAAGCTTTCGCCGCTGTGTTCAGAGGGAATCCTAAAAGCAGACGTTGGAACCAAGGTTCTTATTAAGGAGTTTTCAACCATTCTTTTTATTCTTTTTATATTATTTCTTGGTCCTAACCAATCTATTTTAATTTGGGCGTGGCAAACTTTTTTTGGGTCAATCGATAGGTATTGATGAGAACAATACATTTCAGTTAAAGTTTTTATTCTAGCAACAAAACTGTAGAAGCCACAGTTTTTGTCCGTTTGTGGGCATCAGAGTGGGTGTGGCACCTTGCTGAAACAAACTTGCGCTGCGAAAGAAGCTCAGGAATCTGCATGTCAAATCCCAATAGCCTAGCTCTTATAGTTTCGGAGATCTCTGCGTTCATACGGACAGATGTCACTAAGACTTCTACAAATAAACCTTCACAACAGTAAAGCAGCGTCTGCTGCACTTTTGCTTCTCCTGACCGAAGGCGGAGCCGACCTTGTCCTTGTACAGGAACCTTGCGTAGTAGGAGGCAAGGTTGCTGGACTAGGAACAAAGGAAAACATGGCAAGCAATACAAAGAAGGTAAAATTCGAACCTGCATATTAGCCAAAAGGCATCTTAGTATATTTCTACTTCGCAATTACAGCAACGGAGACAACACCGCAGTAAGCCTGGAGCTGCAAAGTGGCTCTATACGGGTTTTATCGGCCTACTTGGCCTTTGAAAAGGAAGGACCATGAAATAAGGCTGTCTTACGAGCTAGCCAGCGACTGCAGCATATTCCGGGCAGGAGTCTTTGCCATAAGAAAAGTGGCAAAAGTGATATAAGCCTTCGCCAAAAACACTTCGATCCTTTTGGAAATAAAAACCACTTAACTCATCTCAAGGTCCATACAAATACACCGGACAACTAAGGGCCATATTGGCCTACTAGATTCGTCGGAATGTATGTAACAGGTAGAAGGAAACGTTTCCGACTCCGTAAAGTATACATATTTTTTATCAGGATCATTAGCCGAGTCGATCTAGCCATGAGAATCTGTCCGTATAAACGCTGTGATTACGGAAACTAAAAAAGCAACAATACTGGGATTAGGAATGCAGATTCCTGAGATTCCTGCGAAATGCAAGTTTGTTTCGTCAGTTTGTGGGATTTCAGATTAAGATTCCGTAGTCTTAAACGCAGCGCACGTTTGTCACGCGTATATGCCACGGCTACTCTAACGCCAACAAACACCCCAAACTTGTGGCGCCCACTATTTTCGCGCTAGAAAAAATTTTTAGCTGAAATGTGTTAGTCTCGTCAATACGTATCGATTGACCAAAAAACAAGTTTGCCACGCCCATTATAACGCCCGTTCTAATGCCCACAAACCGCCCAACACTGTGGCGCCCACAATTTCCATGCTAGAAAAAAGTCTTTACTGGAATGTATTATTCTCGTCAAAACCTATCGATTGACCCAAAAACAAGTTTTCATATGGACAGACTGATCAAGAATATGTATACATTATGGGGTCGGAAACGTCTCCTTCACTGCGTTGCAAACTTCTGACTGAAATCATTATACTCTTTTACTCTACGAGTAACGGGTATAAAAACACCGAGGATAAAAATAAAAAAAATTTTGTTTTCTTATTGTCCCTGTGGGAGCTATAAGATATAGTTGTCCGTTCCGGCTGGCTCCGACTTATATACTACCTGCAAAAGAAAGAAGACTTTTGGGAAAGTTTCAGCCCGATAGCTTTAAAACTGAGAGACTAGTTTGCGTAGAATCGGACTGACACGTCTAGTGATGCTGACCAAGAATATATATACTTTATGGTTTCGGAAACGTCTTCTTCACTGCGTTGCAAACTTCTGACTGAAATCATAATACCCTCTGCAAGGGTATAAAAAGCAGTATATTTGTTTAGCTGCGTTAGTCAAGCGTTGGGTGATGTGGGTCTTCTGGTCACAGAAGGCTGCCCAGGTTCTGACTATACAAAAACAATATGTACTGGAGACAAAGCTCAAATCTAGTAAACGTCCCAACATGTTTCGAACATGGTTTACTTGAGATAATGAAATATGAAGCAATCCGTCCAGAAAATCATTTTGCGAGGAAAGTTAATAATATATTGGTGTACCATGTCGCTTTAGGTATATTAGTCTCTTAAAACTATTAACAGATCCCTATCTGAAAGTTTATTTGAGATAGTCTGAGAGTTCAGATGACGACGGAATATAAGAACATGTTATGTATATAGAACTACCGTGAAAAGATAGTTTTATAACCAGAAATCCGATGTCGTTTCTTTTCTCGAGAATTAGTACTTCAGATGTTAGTTCTGAGTCAACGACAATCAAAGCTCCACCTCCACGTCGGGTAGGTCGATTACGCCCATAAGTTATGTACTTACTTGGAAAAACTTCGGAACTAAGAATATCCGGTTTTAACCCCAGGTTTCTGTAAACACAATAACGTGGGAAGACTGTGGGGGCCAGTCGAAATGGAAATAGAAACTTTTGAGAGAAATTAGAGTAAAGTCATTTTGCATGTAAATTCGCATATGTCTAACAGCTAAACGTAGAGTATAGCAGAGTGCAGCGAATATCGTCTAGCTGACCAGCTTACACGTATAGTCTGTCAGCATAACAGCCTCTCTTTCTCGCGCACACCGAAAACGTGTGAAGGCAGAAAGGAGAACAGAATCTGGAAAGATCCCGTTAGGTGTGCTTAGCAACGCCGCAGCGTACAGCCAGCTTCTCGCGTCAATAGTTCTCGTTCACTTCGTTTAAAACTTTGAATGAAAACGGACGCAAGGCTGCTGCCGTAAGTAGAATACAAACGGAAAATTACAACCCACGCGGTTCGAATTCTGTCTAAGTGTGTGTGCACCAGCCAAGTCTAAGTTAACAGGAGGATCATACATATTTTTACACCCAACTACTGGTAAATAAGAACACACAAATTTAACCGCACAGGCAGGCTATTAAGTGGCGTTTATTTCTATGTATTTTTTTTTTTGTAATAGGAAAGGAGAAGAGGTTCTGTCGAAGCCGGCCGGCAACATCAGCGCCAGCGCGGCGTGATTACACCGTTTTTAATTTCGCAACCGGTCGGCCAAGACGAGACTTTTTTTCGGGGTGTCAGTTCAAGCCAACCTGCCACGGCGGGGTTGCCACCTGCGGACACGTGTCGCGCTAGGTGCCCCCTGCGATCAGCAAAGGCGCGAAAATTCTGGAAGGTGACCTAGGCTACAGATTGCCGCGAATGGCGTAAATCTCTGGCCCGGCATCCCACCAACCGCATGCCACGTGCGGCCTTGTAAGAACCGCCCCAATCGAAGGAAGTCTACCTGAGGACCACTGTGGCTAGTGCATAACCTCACCCACACGCGCCACGCGCGACATCCACCGCCCCAGCTCTGGCTAAGCCATAGAGCGACATTTTGGAGGGTTATGGTACCAGTACATCAGTCATTTTTGGACCACTGATCGGAGCCGTGGTCATACTTGGATAAGGAAGTGAACGTATACCGGATGTAACTTTTGCTACTACACCCACATCGCCTCACCCACACGCGCCACGCGCGGCAAAGGAATTCTCAGCTCTGGCTAGTCCAGAGAGCAGTATCTCGGAAGGCGTTTTGGTAAGCGCAGCAGACCCGGCACTTCGCCCGTATTCGCCACGTGCGGCTTGCCGATGGGAAGAGTCTCGCCATAGGCGAACGTATTTGGAGGAAAGCATCGATTGATCAGACCTACTGTCTGGCATGCGAAGACGCAGATCCCTTCGTATGTAGTGAGCTGTCGGAGGCACTAACTTTTGTATAGTTTAACTTCGATCTATGTAGAGTAATTTCTCGGTACTAGCTCAAGTAGCTTACCTTTGTATTGACTTAGTAGTAATTTTCTTTAAGTTCTGACAATGACCATCCGTACATTCCACATAACTGATCTTGTCAGAAATTAATATGATAATTTGTCTTAAAAGCATCCCTGCACAGCGTCTTCGATGGGCCCACCGAACCTGCATCGCCGGAGTTTTGCGTAAGTGAAATATTGTTATCACCATATTGATTTTCTGACATTTGACCCATATATATAAATGATATTATGATTATGCGTGCCAAAGCAAACGGACGATTATTCGGTCAGATTGAGTCTTGTTATATTTTGAGTTAATTTGTTTTTTGAAGATGAAAGAATTTAAGTTGTATTGAAATCATGATTGTAGTTTCTAATTTTCTTTTGTTAATTGAAGTTGATAGTTCAACAATGGTTGAATAAATTTGTAACACGGAATCGTGATTGATCTTGCTATGCCGCCGCTATATAAAGTAAAAATGTGAATAATGAATAAACATTGAATAAGGGATAACCGCAAACAATTTCACACGAGTTATCATGGTAGGGAGGGTACAGAAAGGGGCGGCAATATCATCGAGCCACCCTAACTCTTAATGTTTCCTGATTCGCTTGTGCCTTCAACGTCCGTCCGCGTGCCTTGAGTCCGTTTACACCAGTGGTCGGCACACACATACCATCACAAGTTTGCCTTGCATTAGTGTGAGTGTAACAAACACGAAGTTTGCGCGCGGCGTGCTGAAGCGAGACGATTCTCTGCTTTGCACTGAGATCCTCTGCCGCAGCAACAAAAAAGCGCGCCGAAGTTTAGAAAAAATGACCCGAAGACTTATGCCGAAGTCACACGAACATGTACGTTATACGTGAGCGAGCAGAGGATGGGCAGAACACTTCCCTATGCTCACTAGATAGGCCGCTGCCGACCACTGGTTTACACCCATTATTTTGTTGTTCGATCCTTTTAGATTACCGCTTAGTGCACTTAAAACTTTTTTCGCGTAGTACGGTGCGTGTTATAGAGAACACTAGGAAGATCCCACGACAATACGACGAGCTTAGCACCGAGCAATGCTAGAAGTGCACGAACCCGAATCTTCCTATACACTAGGTTATCCATAGCCTAGTGAACGCAGGCCTGAAAACCCTAGCTGTCTACTACATAAAAAGAAAAATGGCGCCCAGAACGTGGGGCAAACCAATCAATATTTACGTCCCTAAAAACCGAAACCGCCTAGATTCTAGTTGATTTCTAAGCGCAGGCTACTAGGAGGAGGTTTAACTTCACGTATTGCTTTACCAGTTTTCAATTAAGTCTTTGTTAGAGTCTGCTGAAGTTTAGTTTTCTCTTCTCGGTTTATTCAATGATCACTTGGATCTTGAGGCCGGAACAGCGACGACGATTCGAGAATCTGCGGATCGGGTCGACCACTCAGATCAAGGGGGTCATGTAAACATGTAGAATTGGAGGTTAACGAGAATAAGAAAGTATTTGTGAATATGGATGTCGGTAAACCAGGTCTCTAGGAATTGCGATTGTATTTCGAGTTATTACGGAATAGTCGACCAGAACCAACAGGTTACTTGAGATCTCATTTCAATGGAATTTCTTTAGACTTACTCTTAGATCACGATCGTCTGAGCAATGGAATTGCAAAGTATCGGAGGAACTTCGATCTTTGACCGGTTCAGAACACGTAACTCGGGGAGTAAGCATTCAAAACAATTTTAGTTAGTGTTATTTTATTTTTTTTGCCAAGCAATCAAGGAACATTAAAGAGTTTAATTTATATAGCGAGCAGAAACTTGTAGTAATATCAATCACGATCCAGTTAATGATTTACACAACAAACTCAAGAAACTAGTGTTTAGTGAAGATGTCATTGCGTCACAGCAATCTCGATCTACCAGCCGCAATAGGCGGTGAGATTACATCGTGTACGATTTGTACGCAGCCATTGATCGCGAACGATATAACAGCATCTACCCCATGCGGTTTCCACCAACAGTGCATCAGGGATTATATACTTGATTTTCACGGATGTCCGGTGTGTAACAGGGAGTGTACTATACAACAGTTGTCTATGCCAAACAACAACTTGTCAGCAGAGTTGTCAGCTGCTGATAGAAGGACAGGAGAAGCTAACGCTGCTAACGGCAGTATCGCGAGCAATGATGTGAACAGAGGAAGGACAGGTGGAAGAAGAGGAAGAAATACAGGTCAACGCAGAGGCGCTGGACCGCGAACAGGAATGACACTGAGATCTAATCGCAATAACCCAGCGAGTCACCACGAACGTAGTCTGGACACAGACTCGATAATAGATACTTCTAGGGCAGAGAATTTAGAAGAAATAGAGCGAGTAGTACAAACAGCCATGCAGGTGCAACAACTGAACCTCAGACAAGAACTATCTGATTTCATTAGGGCACAGGTAGCAAATATGCAGATTGCTAGTTCCGCTCAAACCCCAAGTAGGAGGTTGGATGAACGGCAGGGTCAATCAGGGGAAGCTCATTCTGCAGGAACAGTTTATCACGACATTCACCCAAACGCTCAACGCGTCAGCAGGTCAAATTCCGCAGTGCAGCCAGAGAAAGTGCCGAACATCATTCAGAGCTGGCACATCAAGTTTGATGGATCCAAAGACGGGTTACAGACCGAAGAATTCCTGTATCGTGTACAAGCATTAGCTCAGCAAAATTTAAATGGAGATCGTCAGCTTTTGTGTGACCATTTACATTTATTTTTCGTGGGGAAGGCCAGCGAATGGTACTGGAAGTTCCATCGTTCATGCCATCAATTTAATTGGATAGAGTTTTGTAGAGAGTTCCGAAATAAGTTCAAGGAGAGCGACAACGATATGGACATTTGGGAGTTTATAAACGGCAAGCGTCAAGCTGAAAAAGAGTCTTTTGAGGATTACCAATTTCAGGTGGAAAGACTCGTTTCTCGTTTGAGTACTCCGATCTCAGAAGAATCGTTAGTGAGGCTTCTCATACGACATTCAAAGCCATCTCTGCGGTACGAACTTATGCATTTACGTATAGTTACGTTAGCTCAGCTCAGGGAAGAAGTCAGAACTCATGAACAATTTTGTAGACAGATGAAAGCACAAACAATGAAGAGTAGTTTTAATCAACGCGCTTTTGTTTCTCAGATGGAACAAGATTTTGACGAAAGCGAATCAGCTGAAGTGGCAGCGATACAACGCAAGCAATTGAAGTGTTGGAACTGCGATATGTTAGGTCATCGTTTTGATGAGTGTTTCGAAGCTCGGACCATCTTTTGTTACGGATGTGGAGCGAAGAACACGTACAAGCCCAAATGCCAAAAGTGCAACCCTTCGGGAAACTACACTATGGATGCGTCGGTCAAGAACCACACGTCGCATCCGAGGCAGTAAAATCCGATAGTGGTACCCAAACAGATATATTAGTAGTATTAGTCTCAGACAAGTCGATCAACCAACCGGACGAACCCGTATCAACTAGTGTCAAATACCCACAGCCATATCATATTAGAGCAGCACGTTATGCAGCTGCTAGACAACGGATCTTTAGAGACGTCAGTTCTTGCATTCGCGTGCGTAAAACCAAGCGTTCAACCAAGCAAATGCGAAGTTTTTGGAAGAGAGTTCAAGGAAGTCGCCAAAAGCTGATCTCCGCACTCTTTATGAACTCAGACAACCGATTGTATACCGACATAAACGTAGCTGGTCATCACTATGTGGCTCTACTGGACTCAGGTGCTTCCATAAGTTGCATCGGTGGTACAGCAGCAAAAGTATTGGGACAGCATCCCAAAATGCGCAAGTGTTCTGGCAAGATTCGAACAGCCAACAATGACGAGTGTTCAGTTGTCGGAAGACTTGAGTGTGAAATTACCTATCGTGAAATTACCAAGCCGGTACAGTTTTTTGTTATACCAGACCTTAAGCAAGATGTTTATCTTGGAATAGATTTCTGGCGTGATTTTGGATTACTCAGTAAGATTCTGGATAGTAAAGTCTCAGTTTCAGAGTTAGACGTAGGTCGAGAAGACGTAGCCGTTGAGTCGCCCAAAGTTCACGTGCTGTCAGCACAGCAAAAAGAAAGACTAGACTTAGTCATAAATAAATTACCATCTTATGAAAAGAACGGTCTAGGTCGAACACATTTGATGGAGCATATTAGTGATGTAGCGGACGCGAAACCAGTAAAGCAGCGTCATTGGCCAATCTCGCCGGCCAAAGAGGATCTTATGTTTTCCGAGTTGGAGAATATGTTAGCGTTAGGCGTGATTGAAGAATCCAAAAGCCCATGGAGCAGTAACTGTGTTCTCGTGAGGAAAGGACAGAAAGTTCGCTTGTGTCTCGATTCTAGAGAAGTGAATAAGTTAACTATAAAGGACGCTTATCCACTACCGCACATAGACGGGATACTTAGCCGATTGCCTCCCGCGCGCTATATCACAGGCCTTGATATGAAACACGCTTTCTGGCAAATACCGCTCGAGGAAAAGTCCAGACAGTATACGGCATTTACAATACCTAACAGGCCCTTGTATCAATATAAGGTGATGCCTTTTGGTCTATGTAACGCTGCTCAAACTCTGTGTAGACTAATGGATTTGGTTATTCCAGCGAAATTGAGGACGAGAGTATTCGTTTATTTGGACACCTCTTGGTTTTGTCTGACGATTTCGAGTCGCACATGAAGCTGTTAGAAGAAATCGCAGGCTATCTTCGTGATGCGAACCTGACAATAAACATAGCCAAATCAAAGTTCTGTATGACTGAAATTAAGTACCTAGGTTTTGTCATTGGTCACGGTGAGCTGAAAGTTGACCCGGACAAAGTAAGTGCAATCGAAAAGTTCCCTGCACCTACAACCGTCAAACAATTGCGCAGATTTCTCGGTCTAGCAGGTTGGTACCGGCGCTTTGTGGATAACTATGCCACGATTGCCGTTCCGCTAACTGATCTGCTCAAGAAAAATAAAGTTCTGTCGTGGACTCAAGCGGCAGAGGACGCTTTTAACCAGCTAAAAACCAAATTAGTCTCATCTCCAATCTTGAGGACACCAAATTTTAAGAAACCTTTCATTCTGCTTTGCGATGCAAGCCTGTACGGGCTCGGCTGTGTATTAGCCCAAGAAAATGAGGATGGAGTCGAACTACCCATAGCGTATATGTCTGAAAAGCTGTCTAAAGCGCAGCGAAATTATTCGGTCACCGAATTAGAGTGCTTAGCAGTCATTAAGGGCATCAATAAGTTCAGAGCCTACGTTGAAGGTCAAGATTTTTGTGTCATAACTGACCACGCTTCACTTCAATGGCTAATGCGACAAAAGGACTTGTCCGGCCGTTTGGCTAGATGGTCCATTCGTCTGCAAGGGTTCTCATTCACGATCAAACATCGCCGTGGATCAGAAAATGTTGTGGCCGATGCACTTTCGCGTCGCGAAGAAGAAGTAGTGTCTTGCATTTCCGACGGAGGACCCATTATTGACTTAAGTTCAAAGGAGTTTAATTCAGAACAGTACCTCGAACTGAGAAAACGGATTCATGACAACCAGTCAAAGCTACCCGATCTCAGGGTCGTGGATAATTTTGTGTATAAGAGAACCGAACTAGCGAAAGGAGACTTGTTGCAAGAAGAGGAATCATGGAAACTTTGGGTTCCAATCAACCTCGTCCACCAGGTTTTAATACGGGCGCACAATTCCCCCGATGCTGCACACATTGGAATGAACAAAATGATTGAGAAACTCAGGCGGCATCTATTCTGGCCAGGAATGGTAACGCAGATTCGCAGCTTTGTTTCACAGTGTTCCATTTGCAAGTCGACAAAGAGCCCAAACAAGGTTCTTAGACCACCCATGGGGAGACCCACAACTTCAGACCGCCCATTTCAGAGACTGTATATGGATCTTCTTGGCCCATACCCACGGTCCAAGAAAGGAAATATAGGACTTTTGATAATAGTTGACCACTGTACAAAGTTTCACTTCCTACAGCCATTGCGAAAATTCACGTCCGAAAGGATTTGCGAATTTCTGGAGAAGCACGTGTTTTACACCTTCGGTACACCAGAGTCCATACTCACGGACAACGGGTCGCAGTTCAAATCAGGTCATTTCAGAGCGCTCTTAACGAAATTCGGAGTCAGGCATATTTGCACAGCAATTTATTCGCCACAAGCTAACGCAAGTGAGCGAGTAAATAGATCGATACTAGCCGCAGTTAGAGCGTATGTCGGCGCTGACCACACTAACTGGGATCTAAATATCGATGCGATAAGCGCGTCTTTAAGATCTAGTGTACACCGCAGTACAGGATTTTCCCCGTATTTTCTCTGTTTCGGTCAGAACATGGTAGCCAACGGACAGGATTACGAATTGCTTAGGAATCTGGATTTGTTGACCGACGATGTGGCACTGAAAACACCTGACATGTTGCAAGTGGCACGCCAGCAAGCTAAAAAGAAGATTTCAGAATCACATGCCGCAAATGCTAGGGTATATAATTTGCGTAGCCGAACCGTTCAATTGCACGTTGGAGACACGGTATTCGCTCGCAGTTTCGCCCAGAGTAACGCAGCGAAAAAGTTTAGTAGCAAACTTGCGCCTGTCTTTATCAAGGCATCGGTGACGAAAAAGATCAGTCCGACATATTACGAGTTAACGAACGAAGCAAATAAGTCCTTAGGAGTATACCATTTGAAAGATATCAGAACCTAAAATGTGCATATCATGGAGCTGACTGACCCTTTGTTTCTTTCAGTTAACTCCTCTGTGAGTTCAATGTCTTGCCGAGTTAACTGTGGTGTGGGGGCCAGTCGAAATGGAAATAGAAACTTTTGAGAGAAATTAGAGTAAAGTCATTTTGCATGTAAATTCGCATATGTCTAACAGCTAAACGTAGAGTATAGCAGAGAGCAGCGAATATCGTCTAGCTGACCAGCTTACACGTATAGTCTGTCAGCATAACAGCCTCTCTTTCTCGCGCACACCGAAAACGTGTGAAGGCAGAAAGGAGAACAGAATCTGGGAAGATCCCGTTAGGTGTGCTTAGCAACGCCGCAGCGTACAGCCAGCTTCTCGCGTCAAGAGTTCTCGTTCACTTCGTTTAAAACTTTGAATGAAACGGACGCAAGGCTGCTGCCGTAAGTAGAGTACAAACGGAAAATTACAACCCACGCGGTTCGAATTTTGTCTAAGTGTGTGTGCACCAGCCAAGTCTAAGCTAACAGGAGGATCATATATATTTTTACACCCAACTACTGGTAAATAAGAACACACAAATTTAACCGCACAGGCAGGCTATTAAGTGGCGTTTATTTCTATGTATTTTTTTTTGTAATAGGAAAGGAGAAGAGGTTCTGTCGAAGCCGGCCGGCAACATCAGCGCCAGCGCGGCGTGATTACACCGTTTTTAATTTCGCAACCGGTCGGCCAAGACGAGACTTTTTTTCTGGGAGTCAGTTCAAGCCAACCTGCCACGGCGGGGTTGCCACCTGCGGACACGTGTCGCGCTAGGTGCCCCCTGCGATCAGCAAAGGCGCGAAAATTCTGGAAGGTGACCTAGGCTACAGATTGCCGCGAATGGCGTAAATCTCTGGCCCGGCATCCCACCAACCGCATGCCACGTGCGGCCTTGTAAGAACCGCCCCAATCGAAGGAAGTCTACCTGAGTGACCACTGTGGCTAGTGCATAACCTCACCCACACGCGCCACGCGCGGCATCCACCGGCCCAGCTCTGGCTAAGCCATAGACATTTTGGAGGGTTATGGTACCAGTACATCAGTCATTTTTGGACCACTGATCGGAGCCGTGGTCATACTTGGATAAGGAAGTGAACGTATACCGGATGTAACTTTTGCTACTACACCCACATCGCCTCACCCACACGCGCCACGCGCGGCAAAGGAATTCTCAGCTCTGGCTAGTCCAGAGAGCAGTATCTCGGAAGGCGTTTTGGTAAGCGCAGCAGACCCGGCACTTCGCCCGTATTCGCCACGTGCGGCTTGCCGATGGGAAGAGTCTCGCCATAGGCGAACGTATTTGGAGGAAAGCATCGATTGATCAGACCTACTGTCTGGCATGCGAAGACGCAGATCCCTTCGTATGTAGTGAGCTGTCGGAGGCACTAACTTTTGTATAGTTTAACTTCGATCTATGTAGAGTAATTTCTCGGTACTAGCTCAAGTAGCGTACCTTTGTATTGACTTAGTAGTAATTTTCTTTAAGTTCTGACAATGACCATCCGTACATTCCACATAACTGATCTTGTCAGAAATTAATATGATAACTTGTCTTAAAAGCATCCTTGCACAGCGTCTTCGATGGGCCCACCGAACCTGCATCGCCGGAGTTTTGCGTAAGTGAAATATTGTTATCACCATATTGATTTTCTGACATTTGACCCATATATATAAATGATATTATGATTATGCGTGCCAAAGCAAACGGACGATTATTCGGTCAGATTGAGTCTTGTTATATTTTGAGTTAATTTGATTTTTGAAGATGAAAGAATTTAAGTTGTATTGAAATCATGATTGTAGTTTCTAATTTTCTTTTGTTAATTGAAGTTGATAGTTCAACAATGGTTGAATAAATTTGTAACACGGAATCGTGATTGATCTTGCTATGCCGCCGCTATATAAAGTAAAAATGTGAATAATGAATAAACATTGAATAAGGAATAACCGCAAACAATTTCACACGAGTTATCATGGTAGGGAGGGTACAGAAAGGGGCGGCAATATCATCGAGCCACCCTAACTCTTAATGTTTCCTGATTCGCTTGTGCCTTCAACGTCCGTCCGCGTGCCTTGAGTCCGTTTACACCCATTATTTTGTTGTTCGATCCTTTTAGATTACCGCTTAGTGCACTTAAAACTTTTTTCGCGTAGTACGGTGCGTGTTATAGAGAAATCTAGGAAGATCCCACGCGCTAGGTGCCCCCTGCGATCAGCAAAGGCGCGAAAATTCTGGAAGGTGACCTAGGCTACAGATTGCCGCGAATGGCGTAAATCTCTGGCCCGGCATCCCACCAACCGCATGCCACGTGCGGCCTTGTAAGAACCGCCCCAATCGAAGGAAGTCTACCTGAGTGACCACTGTGGCTAGTGCATAACCTCACCCACACGCGCCACGCGCGGCATCCACCGCCCCAGCTCTGGCTAAGCCATAGAGCGACATTTTGGAGGGTTATGGTACCAGTACATCAGTCATTTTTGGACCACTGATCGGAGCCGTGGTCATACTTGGATAAGGAAGTGAACGTATACCGGATGTAACTTTTGCTACTACACCCACATCGCCTCACCCACACGCGCCACGCGCGGCAAAGGAATTCTCAGCTCTGGCTAGTCCAGAGAGCAGTATCTCGGAAGGCGTTTTGGTAAGCGCAGCAGACCCGGCACTTCGCCCGTATTCGCCACGTGCGGCTTGCCGATGGGAAGAGTCTCGCCATAGGCGAACGTATTTGGAGGAAAGCATCGATTGATCAGACCTACTGTCTGGCATGCGAAGACGCAGATCCCTTCGTATGTAGTGAGCTGTCGGAGGCACTAACTTTTGTATAGTTTAACTTCGATCTATGTAGAGTAATTTCTCGGTACTAGCTCAAGTAGCGTACCTTTGTATTGACTTAGTAGTAATTTTCTTTAAGTTCTGACAATGACCATCCGTACATTCCACATAACTGATCTTGTCAGAAATTAATATGATAACTTGTCTTAAAAGCATCCTTGCACAGCGTCTTCGATGGGCCCACCGAACCTGCATCGCCGGAGTTTTGCGTAAGTGAAATATTGTTATCACCATATTGATTTTCTGACATTTGACCCATATATATAAATGATATTATGATTATGCGTGCCAAAGCAAACGGACGATTATTCGGTCAGATTGAGTCTTGTTATATTTTGAGTTAATTTGATTTTTGAAGATGAAAGAATTTAAGTTGTATTGAAATCATGATTGTAGTTTCTAATTTTCTTTTGTTAATTGAAGTTGATAGTTCAACAATGGTTGAATAAATTTGTAACACGGAATCGTGATTGATCTTGCTATGCCGCCGCTATATAAAGTAAAAATGTGAATAATGAATAAACATTGAATAAGGAATAACCGCAAACAATTTCACACGAGTTATCATGGTAGGGAGGGTACAGAAAGGGGCGGCAATATCATCGAGCCACCCTAACTCTTAATGTTTCCTGATTCGCTTGTGCCTTCAACGTCCGTCCGCGTGCCTTGAGTCCGTTTACACCCATTATTTTGTTGTTCGATCCTTTTAGATTACCGCTTAGTGCACTTAAAACTTTTTTCGCGTAGTACGGTGCGTGTTATAGAGAAATCTAGGAAGATCCCACGCGCTAGGTGCCCCCTGCGATCAGCAAAGGCGCGAAAATTCTGGAAGGTGACCTAGGCTACAGATTGCCGCGAATGGCGTAAATCTCTGGCCCGGCATCCCACCAACCGCATGCCACGTGCGGCCTTGTAAGAACCGCCCCAATCGAAGGAAGTCTACCTGAGTGACCACTGTGGCTAGTGCATAACCTCACCCACACGCGCCACGCGCGGCATCCACCGCCCCAGCTCTGGCTAAGCCATAGAGCGACATTTTGGAGGGTTATGGTACCAGTACATCAGTCATTTTTGGACCACTGATCGGAGCCGTGGTCATACTTGGATAAGGAAGTGAACGTATACCGGATGTAACTTTTGCTACTACACCCACATCGCCTCACCCACACGCGCCACGCGCGGCAAAGGAATTCTCAGCTCTGGCTAGTCCAGAGAGCAGTATCTCGGAAGGCGTTTTGGTAAGCGCAGCAGACCCGGCACTTCGCCCGTATTCGCCACGTGCGGCTTGCCGATGGGAAGAGTCTCGCCATAGGCGAACGTATTTGGAGGAAAGCATCGATTGATCAGACCTACTGTCTGGCATGCGAAGACGCAGATCCCTTCGTATGTAGTGAGCTGTCGGAGGCACTAACTTTTGTATAGTTTAACTTCGATCTATGTAGAGTAATTTCTCGGTACTAGCTCAAGTAGCGTACCTTTGTATTGACTTAGTAGTAATTTTCTTTAAGTTCTGACAATGACCATCCGTACATTCCACATAACTGATCTTGTCAGAAATTAATATGATAACTTGTCTTAAAAGCATCCTTGCACAGCGTCTTCGATGCGCCCACCGAACCTGCATCGCCGGAGTTTTGTGTAAGTGAAATATTGTTATCACCATATTGATTTTCTGACATTTGACCCATATATATAAATGATATTATGATTATGCGTGCCAAAGCAAACGGACGATTATTCGGTCAGATTGAGTCTTGTTATATTTTGAGTTAATTTGATTTTTGAAGATGAAAGAATTTAAGTTGTATTGAAATCATGATTGTAGTTTCTAATTTTCTTTTGTTAATTGAAGTTGATAGTTCAACAATGGTTGAATAAATTTGTAACACGGAATCGTGATTGATCTTGCTATGCCGCCGCTATATAAAGTAAAAATGTGAATAATGAATAAACATTGAATAAGGAATAACCGCAAACAATTTCACACGAGTTATCATGGTAGGGAGGGTACAGAAAGGGGCGGCAATATCATCGAGCCACCCTAACTCTTAATGTTTCCTGATTCGCTTGTGCCTTCAACGTCCGTCCGCGTGCCTTGAGTCCGTTTACACCCATTATTTTGTTGTTCGATCCTTTTAGATTACCGCTTAGTGCACTTAAAACTTTTTTCGCGTAGTACGGTGCGTGTTATAGAGAAACCTAGGAAGATCCCACGACAATACGACGAGCTTAGCACCGAGCAATGCTAGAAGTGCACGAACCCGAATCTTCCTATACACTAGGTTATCCATAGCCTAGTGAACGCAGGCCTGAAAACCCTAGCTGTCTACTACATAAAAAGAAAAATGGCGCCCAGAACGTGGGGCAAACCAATCAATATTTACGTCCCTAAAAACCGAAACCGCCTAGATTCTAGTTGATTTCTAAGCGCAGGCTACTAGGAGGAGGTTTAACTTCACGTATTGCTTTACCAGTTTTCAATTAAGTCTTTGTTAGAGTCTGCTGAAGTTTAGTTTTCTCTTCTCGGTTTATTCAATGATCACTTGGATCTTGAGGTCGGAACAGCGACGACGATTCGAGAATCTGCGGATCGGGTCGACCACTCAGATCAAGGGGGTCATGTAAACATGTAGAATTGGAGGTTAACGAGAATAAGAAAGTATTTGTGAATATGGATGTCGGTAAACCAGGTCTCTAGGAATTGCGATAGTATTTCGAGTTATTACGGAATAGTCGACCAGAACCAACAGGTTACTTGAGATCTCATTTCAATGGAATTTCTTTAGACTTACTTTTAGATCACGATCGTCTGAGCAATGGAATTGCAAAGTATCGGAGGAACTTCGATCTTTGACCGGTTCAGAACACGTAACTCGGGGAGTAAGCATTCAAAACAATTTTAGTTAGTGTTATTTTATTTTTTTTGCCAAGCAATCAAGGAACATTAAAGAGTTTAATTTATATAGCGAGCAGAAACTTGTAGTAATATCAGCAGAGTTGTCAGTTGCTGATAGAAGGACAGGAGAAGCTAACGCTGCTAACGGCAGTATCGCGAGCAATGATGTGAACAGAGGAAGGACAGGTGGAAGAAGAGGAAGAAATACAGGTCAACGCAGAGGCGCTGGACCGCGAACAGGAATGACACTGAGATCAAATCGCAATAACCCAGCGAGTCACCACGAACGTAGTCTGGACACAGACTCGATAATGGATACTTCTAGGGCAGAGAATTTAGAAGAAATAGAGCGAGTAGTACAAACAGCCATGCAGGTGCAACAACTGAACCTCAGACAAGAACTATCTGATTTCATTAGGGCACAGGTAGCAAATATGCAGATTGCTAGTTCCGCTCAAACCCCAAGTAGGAGGTTGGATGAACGGCAGGGTCAATCAGGGGAAGCTCATTCTGCAGGAACAGTTTATCACGACATTCACCCAAACGCTCAACGCGTCAACAGGTCAAATTCCGCAGTGCAGCCAGAGAAAGTGCCGAACATCATTCAGAGCTGGCACATCAAGTTTGATGGATCCAAAGACGGGTTACAGACCAAAGAATTCCTGTATCGTGTACAAGCATTAGCTCAGCAAAATTTAAATGGAGATCGTCAGCTCTTGTGTGACCATTTACATTTATTTTTCGTGGGGAAGGCCAGCGAATGGTACTGGAAGTTCCATCGTTCATGCCATCAATTTAATTGAAAAGAGTTTTGTAGAGAGTTCCGAAATAAGTTCAAGGAGAGCGACAACGATATGGACATTTGGGAGTTTATAAACGGCAAGCGTCAAGCTGAAAAAGAGTCTTTTGAGGATTACCAATTTCAGGTGGAAAGACTCGTTTCTCGTTTGAGTACTCCGATCTCAGAAGAATCGTTAGTGAGGCTTCTCATACGACATTCAAAGCCATCTCTGCGGTACGAACTTATGCATTTACGTATAGTTACGTTAGCTCAGCTCAGGGAAGAAGTCAGAACTCATGAACAATTTTGTAGACAGATGAAAGCACAAACAATGAAGAGTAGTTTTCATCAACGCGCTTTTGTTTCTCAGATAGAACAAGATTTTGACGACAGCGAATCAGCTGAAGTGGCAGCGATACGACGCAAACAATTGAAGTCTTGGAACTGCGATATGCTAGGTCATCGTTTTGATGAGTGTTTCGAAGCTCGGACCATCTTTTGTTACGGATGTGGAGCGAAGAACACGTACAAACCCAAATGCCAAAAGTGCAACCCTTCGGGAAACTACACTATGGATGCGTCGGTCAAGAACCACACGTCGCATCCGAGGCAGTAAAATCCGATAGTGGTTCCCAAACAGATATATTAGTAGAATTAGTCCCAGACAAGTCAATCAACAAACCGGACGAATCCGTATCAACTAGTGTCAAATACCCACAGCCATATCATATTAGAGCAGCACGTTATGCAGCTGCTAGACAACGGATCTTCGGAGACGTCAGCTCTTGCATTCGCGTGCGTAAAACCAAGCGTTCAACCAAGCGAATGCGAAGTTTTTGGAAGAGAGTTCAAGGAAGTCGCCAAAAGCTGATCTCCGCACTCTTTATGCACTCAGACAACCGATTGTATACCGACATAAACGTAGCTGGTCATCACTATGTGGCTCTACTGGACTCAGGTGCTTCCATAAGTTGCATCGGTGGTACAGCAGCAAAAGTATTGGGACAGCATCCCAAAATGCGCAAGTGTTCTGGCAAGATTCGAACAGCCGACAATGACGAGTGTTCAGTTGTCGGAAGACTTGAGTGTGAAATTACCTATCGTGAAATCACCAAGCCAGTACAGTTTTTTTTATACCAGACCTTAAGCAAGATGTTTATCTTGGAATAGATTTCTGGCGTGATTTTGGATTACTCAGTAAGATTCTGAATAGCAAAGTCTCAGTTTCAGAGTTAGACGTAGGTCGAGAAGACGTAGCCGTTGAGTCGCCCAAAGTTCACGTGCTGTCAGCACAGCAAAAAGAAAGACTAGACTTAGTCATAAATAAATTACCATCTTATGAAAAGAACGGTCTAGGTCGAACACATTTGATGGAGCATATTATTGATGTAGCGGACGCGAAACCAGTAAAGCAACGTCATTGGCCAATCTCGCCGGCCAAAGAGGATCTTATGTTTTCCGAGTTGGAGAATATGTTAGCGTTGGGCGTGATTGAAGAATCCAAAAGCCCATGGAGCAGTAACTGTGTTCTCGTGAGGAAAGGACAGAAAGTTCGCTTGTGTCTCGATTCTAGAGAAGTGAATAAGTTAACTATAAAGGACGCTTATCCACTACCGCACATAGTCGGGATACTTAGCCGATTACCTCCCGCTCGCTATATCACAGCCCTTGATATGAAACACGCTTTCTGGCAAATACCGCTCGAGGAAAAGTCCAGACAGTATACGGCATTTACAATACCTAACAGGCCCTTGTATCAATATAAGGTGATGCCTTTTGGTCTATGTAACGCTGCTCAAACTCTGTGTAGACTAATGGATTTGGTTATTCCAGCGAAATTGAGGACGAGAGTATTCGTTTATTTGGACGACCTCTTGGTTTTGTCTGACGATTTCGAGTCGCATATGAAGCTGTTAGAAGAAATCGCAGGCTATCTTCGTGATGCGAACCTGACAATAAACATAGCCAAATCAAAGTTCTGTATGACTGAAATTAAGTACCTAGGTTTTGTCATTGGTCACGGTGAGCTGAAAGTTGACCCGGACAAAGTAAACCGTAAAACAATTGCGCAGATTTCTCGGTCTAGCAGGTTGGTACCGGCGCTTTGTGGATAACTATGCCACGATTGCCGTTCCGCTAACTGATCTGCTCAAGAAAAATAAAGTTCTGTCGTGGACTCAAGCGGCAGAGGACGCTTTTAACCAGCTAAAAACCAAATTAGTCTCATCTCCAATCTTGAGGACACCAAATTTTAAGAAACCTTTCATTCTGCTTTGCGATGCAAGCCTGTACGGGCTCGGCTGTGTATTAGCCCAAGAAAATGAGGATGGAGTCGAACTACCCATAGCGTATATGTCTGAAAAGCTGTCTAAAGCGCAGCGAAATTATTCGGTCACCGAATTAGAGTGCTTAGCAGTCATTAAGGGCATCAATAAGTTCAGAGCCTACGTTGAAGGTCAAGATTTTTGTGTCATAACTGACCACGCTTCACTTCAATGGCTAATGCGACAAAAGGACTTGTCCGGCCGTTTGGCTAGATGGTCCATTCGTCTGCAAGGGTTCTCATTCACGATCAAACATCGCCGTGGATCAGAAAATGTTGTGGCCGATGCACTTTCGCGTCGCGAAGAAGAAGTAGTGTCTTGCATTTCCGACGGAGGACCCATTATTGACTTAAGTTCAAAGGAGTTTAATTCAGAACAGTACCTCGAACTGAGAAAACGGATTCATGACAACCAGTCAAAGCTACCCGATCTCAGGGTCGTGGATAATTTTGTGTATAAGAGAACCGAACTAGCGAAAGGAGACTTGTTGCAAGAAGAGGAATCATGGAAACTTTGGGTTCCAATCAACCTCGTCCACCAGGTTTTAATACGGGCGCACAATTCCCCCGATGCTGCACACATTGGAATGAACAAAATGATTGAGAAACTCAGGCGGCATCTATTCTGGCCAGGAATGGTAACGCAGATTCGCAGCTTTGTTTCACAGTGTTCCATTTGCAAGTCGACAAAGAGCCCAAACAAGGTTCTTAGACCACCCATGGGGAGACCCACAACTTCAGACCGCCCATTTCAGAGACTGTATATGGATCTTCTTGGCCCATACCCACGGTCCAAGAAAGGAAATATAGGACTTTTGATAATAGTTGACCACTGTACAAAGTTTCACTTCCTACAGCCATTGCGAAAATTCACGTCCGAAAGGATTTGCGAATTTCTGGAGAAGCACGTGTTTTACACCTTCGGTACACCAGAGTCCATACTCACGGACAACGGGTCGCAGTTCAAATCAGGTCATTTCAGAGCGCTCTTAACGAAATTCGGAGTCAGGCATATTTGCACAGCAATTTATTCGCCACAAGCTAACGCAAGTGAGCGAGTAAATAGATCGATACTAGCCGCAGTTAGAGCGTATGTCGGCGCTGACCACACTAACTGGGATCTAAATATCGATGCGATAAGCGCGTCTTTAAGATCTAGTGTACACCGCAGTACAGGATTTTCCCCGTATTTTCTCTGTTTCGGTCAGAACATGGTAGCCAACGGACAGGATTACGAATTGCTTAGGAATCTGGATTTGTTGACCGACGATGTGGCACTGAAAACACCTGACATGTTGCAAGTGGCACGCCAGCAAGCTAAAAAGAAGATTTCAGAATCACATGCCGCAAATGCTAGGGTATATAATTTGCGTAGCCGAACCGTTCAATTGCACGTTGGAGACACGGTATTCGCTCGCAGTTTCGCCCAGAGTAACGCAGCGAAAAAGTTTAGTAGCAAACTTGCGCCTGTCTTTATCAAGGCATCGGTGACGAAAAAGATCAGTCCGACATATTACGAGTTAACGAACGAAGCAAATAAGTCCTTAGGAGTATACCATTTGAAAGATATCAGAACCTAAAATGTGCATATCATGGAGCTGACTGACCCTTTGTTTCTTTCAGTTAACTCCTCTGTGAGTTCAATCTCTTGCCGAGTTAACTGTGGTGTGGGGGCCAGTCGAAATGGAAATAGAAACTTTTGAGAGAAATTAGAGTAAAGTCATTTTGCATGTAAATTCGCATATGTCTAACAGCTAAACGTAGAGTATAGCAGAGAGCAGCGAATATCGTCTAGCTGACCAGCTTACACGTATAGTCTGTCAGCATAACAGCCTCTCTTTCTCGCGCACACCGAAAACGTGTGAAGGCAGAAAGGAGAACAGAATCTGGGAAGATCCCGTTAGGTGTGCTTAGCAACGCCGCAGCGTACAGCCAGCTTCTCGCGTCAAGAGTTCTCGTTCACTTCGTTTAAAACTTTGAATGAAAACGGACGCAAGGCTGCTGCCGTAAGTAGAATACAAACGGAAAATTAGAACCCACGCGGTTCGAATTCTGTCTAAGTGTGTGTGCACCAGCCAAGTCTACGCTAACAGGAGGATCATATATGTATATTTTTACACCCAACTACTGGTAAATAAGAAGACACAAATTTAACCGCACAGGCAGGCTATTAAGTGGCGTTTATTTCTATGTATTTTTTTTTTGTAATAGGAAAGGAGAAGAGGTTCTGTCGAAGCCGGCCGGCAACATCAGCGCCAGCGCGGCGTGATTACACCGTTTTTAATTTCGCAACCGGTCGGCCAAGACGAGACTTTTTTTCGGGGTGTCAGTTCAAGCCAACCTGCCACGGCGGGGTTGCCACCTGCGGACACGTGTCGCGCTAGGTGCCCCCTGCGATCAGCAAAGGCGCGAAAATTCTGGAAGGTGACCTAGGCTACAGATTGCCGCGAATGGCGTAAATCTCTGGCCCGGCATCCCACCAACCGCATGCCACGTGCGGCCTTGTAAGAACCGCCCCAATCGAAGGAAGTCTACCTGAGTGACCACTGTGGCTAGTGCATAACCTCACCCACACGCGCCACGCGCGGCATCCACCGCCCCAGCTCTGGCTAAGCCATAGAGCGACATTTTGGAGGGTTATGGTACCAGTACATCAGTCATTTTTGGACCACTGATCGGAGCCGTGGTCATACTTGGATAAGGAAGTGAACGTATACCGGATGTAACTTTTGCTACTACACCCACATCGCCTCACCCACACGCGCCACGCGCGGCAAAGGAATTCTCAGCTCTGGCTAGTCCAGAGAGCAGTATCTCGGAAGGCGTTTTGGTAAGCGCAGCAGACCCGGCACTTCGCCCGTATTCGCCACGTGCGGCTTGCCGATGGGAAGAGTCTCGCCATAGGCGAACGTATTTGGAGGAAAGCATCGATTGATCAGACCTACTGTCTGGCATGCGAAGACGCAGATCCCTTCGTATGTAGTGAGCTGTCGGAGGCACTAACTTTTGTATAGTTTAACTTCGATCTATGTAGAGTAATTTCTCGGTACTAGCTCAAGTAGCGTACCTTTGTATTGACTTAGTAGTAATTTTATTTAAGTTCTGACAATGACCATCCGTACATTCCACATAACTGATCTTGTCAGAAATTAATATGATAACTTGTCTTAAAAGCATCCTTGCACAGCGTCTTCGATGCGCCCACCGAACCTGCATCGCCGGAGTTTTGTGTAAGTGAAATATTGTTATCACCATATTGATTTTCTGACATTTGACCCATATATATAAATGATATTATGATTATGCGTGCCAAAGCAAACGGACGATTATTCGGTCAGATTGAGTCTTGTTATATTTTGAGTTAATTTGATTTTTGAAGATGAAAGAATTTAAGTTGTATTGAAATCATGATTGTAGTTTCTAATTTTCTTTTGTTAATTGAAGTTGATAGTTCAACAATGGTTGAATAAATTTGTATCACGGAATCGTGATTGATCTTGCTATGCCGCCGCTATATAAAGTAAAAATGTGAATAATGAATAAACATTGAATAAGGGATAACCGCAAACAGTTTCACACGAGTTATCATGGTAGGGAGGGTACAGAAAGGGGCGGCAATATCATCGAGCCACCCTAACTCTTAATGTTTCCTGATTCGCTTGTGCCTTCAACGTCCGTCCGCGTGCCTTGAGTCCGTTTACACCCATTATTTTGTTGTTCGATCCTTTTAGATTACCGCTTAGTGCACTTAAAACTTTTTTCGCGTAGTACGGTGCGTGTTATAGAGAAGACTAGGAAGATCCCACGACAATCCGACGAGCTTAGCACCGAGCAATGCTAGAAGTGCACGAACCCGAATCTTCCTATACACTAGGTTATCCATAGCCTAATGAACGCAGGCCTGAAAACCCTAGCTGTCTACTACATAAAAAGAAAAATGGCGCCCAACGTGGGGCAAACCAATCAATATTTACGTCCCTAAAAACCGAAACCGCCTAGATTCTAGTTGATTTCTAAGCGCAGGCTACTAGGAGGAGGTTTAACTTCACGTATTGCTTTACCAGTTTTCAATTAAGTCTTTGTTAGAGTCTGCTGAAGTTTAGTTTTCTCTTCTCGGTTTATTCAATGATCACTTGGATCTTGAGGCCGGAACAGCGACGACGATTCGAGAATCTGCGGATCGGGTCGACCACTCAGATCAAGGGGGTCATGTAAACATGTAGAATTAATTATTATTAGGTTAACGAGAATAAGAAAGTATTTGTGAATATGGATGTCGGTAAACCAGGTCTCGAGGAATTGCGATTGTATTTCGAGTTATTACGGAATAGTCGACCAGAACCAACAGGTTACTTGAGATCTCATTTCAAATGAATTTCTTTAGACTTACTCTTAGATCACGATCGTCTGAGCAATGGAATTGCAAAGTATCGGAGGAACTTCGATCTTTGACCGGTTCAGAGCACGTAACTCGGGGAGTAAGCATTCAAAACAATTTTAGTTAGTGTTATTTTATTTTATTTTTTTTGCCAAGCAATCAAGGAACATTAGAGAGTTTAATTTATATAGCGAGCAGGAACTTGTAGTAATATCAATCACGATCCAGTTAATGTTTTACACAACAAACTCAAGAAACTAGTGTTAGTGAAGATGTCATTGCGTCACAGCAATCTCGATCTACCAGCCGCAATAGGCGGTGAGATTACATCGTGTACGATTTGTACGCAGCCATTGATCGCGAACGATATAACAGCATCTACCCCATGCGGTCATACATTCCACCAACAGTGCATCAGGGATTATGTACTTGATTTTCACGGATGTCCGGTGTGTAACAGGGAGTGTACTATACAACAGTTGTCTATGCCAAACAACAACTTGTCAGCAGAGGTAGCTGCTGATAGAAGGACAGGAGAAGCTAACGCTGCTAACGGCAGTATCGCGAGCAATGATGTGAACAGAGGAAGGACAGGTGGAAGAAGAGGAAGAAATACAGGTCAACGCAGAGGCGCTGGACCGCGAACAGGAATGACACTGAGATCAAATCGCAATAACCCAGCGAGTCACCACGAACGTAGTCTGGACACAGACTCGATAATAGATACTTCTAGGGCAGAGAATTTAGAAGAAATAGAGCGAGTAATACAAACAGCCATGCAGGTGCAACAACTGAACCTCAGACAAGAACTATCTGATTTCATTAGGGTACAGGTAGCAAATATGCAGATTGCTAGTTCCGCTCAAACCCCAAGTAGGAGGTTGGATGAACGGCAGGGTCAATCAGGGGAAGCTCATTCTGCAGGAACAGTTTATCACGACATTCACCCAAACGCTCAACGCGTCAGCAGGTCAAATTCCGCAGTGCAGCCAGAGAAAGTGCCGAACATTATTCAGAGCTGGCACATCAAGTTTGATGGATCCAAAGACGGGTTACAGACCGAAGAATTCCTGTATCGTGTACAAGCATTAGCTCAGCAAAATTTAAATGGAGATCGTCAGCTTTTGTGTGACCATTTACATTTATTTTTCGTGGGGAAGGCCAGCGAATGGTACTGGAAGTTCCATCGTTCATGCCATCAATTTAATTGAAAAGAGTTTTGTAGAGAGTTCCGAAATAAGTTCAAGGAGAGCGACAACGATATGGACATTTGGGAGTTTATAAACGGCAAGCGTCAAGCTGAAAAAGAGTCTTTTGAGGATTACCAATTTCAGGTGGAAAGACTCGTTTCTCGTTTGAGTACTCCGATCTCAGAAGAATCGTTAGTGAGGCTTCTCATACGACATTCAAAGCCATCTCTGCGGTACGAACTTATGCATTTACGTATAGTTACGTTAGCTCAGCTCAGGGAAGAAGTCAGAACTCATGAACAATTTTGTAGACAGATGAAAGCACAAACAATGAAGAGTAGTTTTCATCAACGCGCTTTTGTTTCTCAGATAGAACAAGACTTTGTCGACTTGCAAATGGAACACTGTGAAACAAAGCTGCGAATCTGCGTTACCATTCCTGGCCAGAATAGATGCCGCCTGAGTTTCTCAATCATTTTGTTCATTCCAATGTGTGCAGCATCGGGGGAATTGTGCGCCCGTATTAAAACCTGGTGGACGAGGTTGATTGGAACCCAAAGTTTCCATGATTCCTCTTCTTGCAACAAGTCTCCTTTCGCTGGTTCGGTTCTCTTATACACAAAATTATCCACGACCCTGAGATCGGGTAGCTTTGACTGGTTGTCATGAATCCGTTTTCTCAGTTCGAGGTACTGTTCTGAATTAAACTCCTTTGAACTCAAGTCAATAATGGGTCCTCCGTCGGAGATGCAAGACACTACTTCTTCTTCGCGACGCGAAAGTGCATCGGCCACAACATTTTCTGATCCACGGCGATGTTTGATCGTGAATGAGAGCCCTTGCAGACGAATAGACCATCTAGCCAAACGGCCGGACAAGTCCTTTTGTCGCATTAGCCATTGAAGTGAAGCGTGGTCAGTTATGACACAAAAATCTTGACCTTCAACGTAGGCTCTGAACTTATTGGTGCCCTTAATGACTGCTAAGCACTCTAATTCGGTGACCGAATAATTTCGCTGCGCTTTAGACAGCTTTTCAGACATATACGCTATGGGTAGTTCGACTCCATCCTCATTTTCTTGAGCTAATACACAGCCGAGCCCGTACAGGCTTGCATCGCAAAGCAGAATGAAAGGTTTCTTAAAATTTGGTGTCCTCAAGATTGGAGATGAGACTAATTTGGTTTTTAGCTGGTTAAAAGCGTCCTCTGCCGCTTGAGTCCACGACAGAACTTTATTTTTCTTGAGCAGATCAGTTAGCGGAACGGCAATCGTGGCATAGTTACCCACAAAGCGCCGGTACCAACCTGCTAGACCGAGAAATCTGCGCAATTGTTTGACGGTTGTAGGTGCAGGGAACTTTTCGATTGCACTTACTTTGTCCGGGTCAACTTTCAGCTCACCGTGACCAATGACAAAACCTAGGTACTTAATTTCAGTCATACAGAACTTTGATTTGGCTATGTTTATTGTCAGGTTCGCATCACGAAGATAGCCTGCGATTTCTTCTAACAGCTTCATGTGCGACTCGAAATCGTCAGACAAAACCAAGAGGTCGTCCAAATAAACGAATACTCTCGTCCTCAATTTCGCTGGAATAACCAAATCCATTAGTCTACACAGAGTTTGAGCAGCGTTACATAGACCAAAAGGCATCACCTTATATTGATACAAGGGCCTGTTAGGTATTGTAAATGCCGTATACTGTCTGGACTTTTCCTCGAGCGGTATTTGCCAGAAAGCGTGTTTCATATCAAGGCCTGTGATATAGCGCGCGGGAGGCAATCGGCTAAGTATCCCGTCTATGTGCGGTAGTGGATAAGCGTCCTTTATAGTTAACTTATTCACTTCTCTAGAATCGAGACACAAGCGAACTTTCTGTCCTTTCCTCACGAGAACACAGTTACTGCTCCATGGGCTTTTGGATTCTTCAATCACGCCTAACGCTAACATATTCTCCAACTCGGAAAACATAAGATCCTCTTTGGCCGGCGAGATTGGCCAATGACGCTGCTTTACTGGTTTCGCGTTAGACCGTTCTTTTCATAAGATGGTAATTTATTTATGACTAAGTCTAGTCTTTCTTTTTGCTGTGCTGACAGCACGTGAACTTTGGGCGACTCAACGGCTACGTCTTCTCGACCTACGTCTAACTCTGAAACTGAGACTTTGCTATTCAGAATCTTACTGAGTAATCCAAAATCACGCCAGAAATCTATTCCAAGATAAACATCTTGCTTAAGGTCTGGTATAAAAAAAACTGTACTGGCTTGGTGATTTCACGATAGGTAATTTCACACTCAAGTCTTCCGACAACTGAACACTCGTCATTGTTGGCTGTTCGAATCTTGCCAGAACACTTGCGCATTTTGGGATGCTGTCCCAATACTTTTGCTGCTGTACCACCGATGCAACTTATGGAAGCACCTGAGTCCAGTAGAGCCACATAGTGATGACCAGCTACGTTTATGTCGGTATACAATCGGTTGTCTGAGTGCATAAAGAGTGCGGAGATCAGCTTTTGGCGACTTCCTTGAACTCTCTTCCAAAAACTTCGCATTCGCTTGGTTGAACGCTTGGTTTTACGCACGCGAATGCAAGAGCTGACGTCTCCGAAGATCCGTTGTCTAGCAGCTGCATAACGTGCTGCTCTAATATGATATGGCTGTGGGTATTTGACACTAGTTGATACGGATTCGTCCGGTTTGTTGATTGACTTGTCTGGGACTAATTCTACTAATATATCTGTTTGGGAACCACTATCGGATTTTACTGCCTCGGATGCGACGTGTGGTTCTTGACCGACGCATCCATAGTGTAGTTTCCCGAAGGGTTGCACTTTTGGCATTTGGGTTTGTACGTGTTCTTCGCTCCACATCCGTAACAAAAGATGGTCCGAGCTTCGAAACACTCATCAAAACGATGACCTAGCATATCGCAGTTCCAAGACTTCAATTGTTTGCGTCGTATCGCTGCCACTTCAGCTGATTCGCTGTCGTCAAAATCTTGTTCTATCTGAGAAACAAAAGCGCGTTGATGAAAACTACTCTTCATTGTTTGTGCTTTCATCTGTCTACAAAATTGTTCATGAGTTCTGACTTCTTCCCTGAGCTGAGCTAACGTAACTATACGTAAATGCATAAGTTCGTACCGCAGAGATGGCTTTGAATGTCGTATGAGAAGCCTCACTAACGATTCTTCTGAGATCGGAGTACTCAAACGAGAAACGAGTCTTTCCACCTGAAATTGGTAATCCTCAAAAGACTCTTTTTCAGCTTGACGCTTGCTGTTTATAAACTCCCAAATGTCCATATCGTTGTCGCTCTCCTTGAACTTATTTCGGAACTCTCTACAAAACTCTGTCCAATTAAATTGATGGCATGAACGATGGAACTTCCAGTACCATTCGCTGGCCTTCCCCACGAAAAATAAATGTAAATGGTCACACAAAAGCTGACGATCTCCATTTAAATTTTGCTGAGCTAATGCTTGTACACGATACAGGAATTCTTCGGTCTGTAACCCGCGTTTGGGTGAATGTCGTGATAAACTGTTCCTGCAGAATGAGCTTCCCCTGATTGACCGTGCCGTTCATCCAACCTCCTACTTTGGGTTTGAGCGGAACTAGCAATCTGCATATTTGCTATCTGTGCCCTAATGAAATCTGATCGTTCTTGTCTGAGGTTCAGTTGTTGCACCTGCATGGCTGTTTGTACTACTCGCTCTATTTCCCCTAAATTCTCTTCCCTTGAAGTATCTATTATCGAGTCTGTGTCCAGACTACGTTCGTGGTGACTCGCTGGGTTATTGCGATTTGATCTCAGTGTCATTCCTGTTCGCGGTCCAGCGCCTCTGCGTTGACCTGTATTTCTTCCTCTTCTTCCACCTGTCCTTCCTCTGTTCACATCACTGCTCGCGATACTGCCGTTAGCAGCGTTAGCTTCTCCTGTCCTTCTATCAGCAGCTGACAACTCTGCTGACAAGTTGTTGTTTGGCATAGACAACTGTTGTATAGTACACTCCCTGTTACACACCGGACATCCGTGAAAATCAAGTACATAATCCCTGATGCACTGTTGGTGGAATGTATGACCGCATGGGGCAGATGCTGTTATATCGTTCGCGATCAATGGCTGCGTACAAATCGTACACGATGTAATCTCACCGCCTATTGCGGCTGGTAGATCGAGATTGCTGTGACGCAATGACATCTTCACTAACACTAGTTTCTTGAGTTTGTTGTGTAAAACATTAACTGGATCGTGATTGATATTACTACAAGTTCCTGCTCGCTATATAAATTAAACTCTCTAATGTTCCTTGATTGCTTGGCAAAAAAAATAAAATAAAATAACACTAACTAAAATTGTTTTGAATGCTTACTCCCCGAGTTACTTGTTCTGAACCGGTCAAAGATCGAAGTTCCTCCGATACTTTGCAATTCCATTGCTCAGACGATCGTGATCTAAGAGTAAGTCTAAAGAAATTCCATTGAAATGAGATCTCAAGTAACCTGTTGGTTCTGGTCGACTATTCCGTAATAACTCGAAATACAATCGCAATTCCTAGAGACCTGGTTTACCGACATCCATATTCACAAATACTTTCTTATTCTCGTTAACCTCCAATTCTACATGTTAACATGACCCCCTTGATCTGAGTGGTCGACCCGATCCGCAGATTCTCGAATCGTCGTCGCTGTTCCGGCCTCAAGATACAAGTGATCATTGAATAAACCGAGAAGAGAAATCTAAACTTCAGCAGACTCTAACAAAGACTTAATTGAAAACTGGTAAAGCAATACGTGAAGTTAAACCTCCTCCTAGTAGCCTGCGCTTAGAAATCAACTAGAATCTAGGCGGTTTCGGTTTTTAGGGACGTAAATATTGATTGGTTTGCCCCACGTTGGGCGCCATTTTTTCTTTTTATGTGTAGTAGACAGCTAGGGTTTTCAGGCCTGCGTTCACTAGGCTATGGATAACCTAGTGTATAGGAAGATTCGGGTTCGTGCACTTCTGGCATTGCTCGGTGCTAAGCTCGTCGGATTGTCGTGGGATCTTCCTAGTCTTCTCTATAACACGCACCGTACTACGCGAAAAAAAAGTTTTAAGTGCACTAAGCGGTAATCTAAAAGGATTAAACAACAAAATAATGGGTGTAAACGGACTCAAGGCACGCGGACGGACGTTGAAGGCACAAGCGAATCAGGAAACATTAAGAGTTAGGGTGGCTCGGTGATATTGCCGCCCCTTTCTGTACCCTCCCTACCATGATAACTCGTGTGAAATTGTATGCGGTTATCCCTTATTCAATGTTTATTCATTATTCACATTTTTACTCTATATAGCGGCGGCATAGCAAGATCAATCACGATTCCGCGTTACAAATTTATTCAACCATTGTTGAACTATCAACTTCAATTAACAAAAGAAAATTAGAAACTACAATCATGATTTCAATACAACTTAAATTCTTTCATCTTCAAAAATCAAATTTAACTCAAAAATATAACAAGACTCAATCTGACCGAATAATCGTCCGTTTGCTTTGGCACGCATAATCATAATATCATTTATATATATGGGTCAAATGTCAGAAAATCAATATGGTGACAACAATATTTCACTTACGCAAAACTCCGGCGATGCAGGTTCGGTGGGCCCATCGAAGACGCTGTGCAAGGATGCTTTTAAGACAAGTTATCATATTAATTTCTGACAAGATCAGTTATGTGGAATGTACGGATGGTCATTGTCAGAACTTAAAGAAAATTACTACTAAGTCAATACAAAGGTACGCTACTTGAGCTAGTACCGAGAAATTACTCTACATAGATCGAAGTTAAACTATACAAAAGTTAGTGCCTCCGACAGCTCACTACATACGAAGGGATCTGCGTCTTCGCATGCCAGACAGCGGGTCTGATCAATCGATGCTTTCCTCCAAATACATTCGCCTATGGTGAGGCTTCTCCCATCGGCAAGCCGCACGTGGCGAATACGGGCGAAGTGCCGGGTCTGTTGCTCTCCTTCGAATACATTCGCCTATGGCGAGGCTTCTCCCATCGGCGAGCCGCACGTGGCGAATACGGGCGAAGGGCCGGGTCTGCTGCGCTTACAAAACGCCTTCCGAGATACTGCTTTCTGGACTAGCCAGAGCTGGGAATTCCTTTGCCGCGCGTGGCGCGTGTGGGTGAGGCGATGTGGGTGTAGCAGCAAAAGTTACATCCGGTATCCGTTCACTTCCTCATCCAAGTATGACCACGGCTTCGATCAGTGGTCCAAAAATGGCTGCTGTACTAGTACCATAACCCTCCAAAATGTCGCTCTATGGCTTAGCCAGAGCTGGGGCGGTGGATGCCGCGCGTGGCGCGTGTGGGTGGGGTTTGCACTAGCCACAGTGGTCACTCAGGTAGACTTCCTTCGATTAGGGCGGTTCTTACAAGGCCGCACGTGGCATGCGGTTGGTGGGATGCCTGGCCAGAGATTTACGCCGTTCGAGGCAATCTGTAGCCTAGGTCACCTTCCAGAATGTTCGCGCCTTTGCTGATCGCAGGGGGCACCTAGCGCGACACTTGTCCGCAGGTGGCAACCCCGCCGTGGCAGGTTGGCTTGAACTGACACCCAGAAAAAGTCTCGTCTTGGCCGACCGGTTGCGACATTAAAAAAAACGGTGTAATCACGCCGCGCTGGCGCTGATGTTGCCGGCCGGCTTCGACAGAACCTCTTCTCCTTTCCTATTACAAAAAAAATACATAGAAATACACGCCACTTAATAGCCTGCCTATGCGGTTAAATTTGTGTGTTCTTATTTACCAGTAGTTGGGTGTAAAAATATACATATATGATCCTCCTGTTAGCGTAGACTTGGCTGGTGCACACACACTTAGACAGAATTCGAACCGCGTGGGTTGTAATTTTCCGTTTGTACTCTACTTACGGCAGCAGCCTTGCGTCCGTTTTCATTCAAAGTTTTAAACGAAGTGAACGAGAACTCTTGACGCGAGAAGCTGGCTGTACGCTGCGGCGTTGCTAAGCACACCTAACGGGATCTTCCCAGATTCTGTTCTCCTTTCTGCCTTCACACGTTTTCGGTGTGCGCGAGAAAGAGAGGCTGTTATGCTGACAGACTATACGTGTAAGCTGGTCAGCTAGACGATATTCGCTGCTCTCTGCTATACTCTACGTTTAGCTGTTAGACATATGCGAATTTACATGCAAAATGACTTTACTCTAATTTCTCTCAAAAGTTTCTATTTCCATTTCGACTGGCCCCCACACCACAGTTAACTCGGCAAGAGATTGAACTCACAGAGGAGTTAACTGAAAGAAACAAAGGGTCAGTCAGCTCCATGATATGCACATTTTAGGTTCTGATATCTTTCAAATGGTATACTCCTAAGGACTTATTTGCTTCGTTCGTTAACTCGTAATATGTCGGACTGATCTTTTTCGTCACCGATGCCTTGATAAAGACAGGCGCAAGTTTGCTACTAAACTTTTTCGCTGCGTTACTCTGGGCGAAACTGCGAGCGAATACCGTGTCTCCAACGTGCAATTGAACGGTTCGGCTACGCAAATTATATACCCTAGCATTTGCGGCATGTGATTCTGAAATCTTCTTTTTAGCTTGCTGGCGTGCCACTTGCAACATGTCAGGTGTTTTCAGTGCCACATCGTCGGTCAACAAATCCAGATTCCTAAGCAATTCGTAATCCTGTCCGTTGGCTACCATGTTCTGACCGAAACAGAGAAAATACGGGGAAAATCCTGTACTGCGGTGTACACTAGATCTTAAAGACGCGCTTATCGCATCGATATTTAGATCCCAGTTAGTGTGGTCAGCGCCGACATACGCTCTAACTGCGGCTAGTATCGATCTATTTACTCGCTCACTTGCGTTAGCTTGTGGCGAATAAATTGCTGTGCAAATATGCCTGACTCCGAATTTCGTTAAGAGCGCTCTGAAATGACCTGATTTGAACTGCGACCCGTTGTCCGTGAGTATGGACTCTGGTGTACCGAAGGTGTAAAACACGTGCTTCTCCAGAAATTCGCAAATCCTTTCGGACGTGAATTTTCGCAATGGCTGTAGGAAGTGAAACTTTGTACAGTGGTCAACTATTATCAAAAGTCCTATATTTCCTTTCTTGGACCGTGGGTATGGGCCAAGAAGATCCATATACAGTCTCTGAAATGGGCGGTCTGAAGTTGTGGGTCTCCCCATGGGTGGTCTAAGAACCTTGTTTGGGCTCTTTGTCGACTTGCAAATGGAACACTGTGAAACAAAGCTGCGAATCTGCGTTACCATTCCTGGCCAGAATAGATGCCGCCTGAGTTTCTCAATCATTTTGTTCATTCCAATGTGTGCAGCATCGGGGGAATTGTGCGCCCGTATTAAAACCTGGTGGACGAGGTTGATTGGAACCCAAAGTTTCCATGATTCCTCTTCTTGCAACAAGTCTCCTTTCGCTAGTTCGGTTCTCTTATACACAAAATTATCCACGACCCTGAGATCGGGTAGCTTTGACTGGTTGTCATGAATCCGTTTTCTCAGTTCGAGGTACTGTTCTGAATTAAACTCCTTTGAACTTAAGTCAATAATGGGTCCTCCGTCGGAAATGCAAGACACTACTTCTTCTTCGCGACGCGAAAGTGCATCGGCCACAACATTTTCTGATCCACGGCGATGTTTGATCGTGAATGAGAACCCTTGCAGACGAATGGACCATCTAGCCAAACGGCCGGACAAGTCCTTTTGTCGCATTAGCCATTGAAGTGAAGCGTGGTCAGTTATGACACAAAAATCTTGACCTTCAACGTAGGCTCTGAACTTATTGATGCCCTTAATGACTGCTAAGCACTCTAATTCGGTGACCGAATAATTTCGCTGCGCTTTAGACAGCTTTTCAGACATATACGCTATGGGTAGTTCGACTCCATCCTCATTTTCTTGGGCTAATACACAGCCGAGCCCGTACAGGCTTGCATCGCAAAGCAGAATGAAAGGTTTCTTAAAATTTGGTGTCCTCAAGATTGGAGATGAGACTAATTTGGTTTTTAGCTGGTTAAAAGCGTCCTCTGCCGCTTGAGTCCACGACAGAACTTTATTTTTCTTGAGCAGATCAGTTAGCGGAACGGCAATCGTGGCATAGTTACCCACAAAGCGCCGGTACCAACCTGCTAGACCGAGAAATCTGCGCAATTGTTTGACGGTTGTAGGTGCAGGGAACTTTTCGATTGCACTTACTTTGTCCGGGTCAACTTTCAGCTCACCGTGACCAATGACAAAACCTAGGTACTTAATTTCAGTCATACAGAACTTTGATTTGGCTATGTTTATTGTCAGGTTCGCATCACGAAGATAGCCTGCGATTTCTTCTAACAGCTTCATATGCGACTCGAAATCGTCAGACAAAACCAAGAGGTCGTCCAAATAAACGAATACTCTCGTCCTCAATTTCGCTGGAATAACCAAATCCATTAGTCTACACAGAGTTTGAGCAGCGTTACATAGACCAAAAGGCATCACCTTATATTGATACAAGGGCCTGTTAGGTATTGTAAATGCCGTATACTGCCTGGACTTTTCCTCGAGCGGTATTTGCCAGAAAGCGTGTTTCATATCAAGGCCTGTGATATAGCGCGCGGGAGGTAATCGGCTAAGTATCCCGTCTATGTGCGGTAGTGGATAAGCGTCCTTTATAGTTAACTTATTCACTTCTCTAGAATCGAGACACAAGCGAACTTTCTGTCCTTTCCTCACGAGAACACAGTTACTGCTCCATGGGCTTTTGGATTCTTCAATCACGCCTAACGCTAACATATTCTCCAACTCGGAAAACATAAGATCCTCTTTGGCCGGCGAGATTGGCCAATGACGCTGCTTTACTGGTTTCGCGTCCGCTACATCAATAATATGCTCCATCAAATGTGTTCGACCTAGACCGTTCTTTTCATAAGATGGTAATTTATTTATGACTAAGTCTAGTCTTTCTTTTTGCTGTGCTGACAGCACGTGAACTTTGGGCGACTCAACGGCTACGTCTTCTCGACCTACGTCTAACTCTGAAACTGAGACTTTACTATCCAGA
The DNA here is from genome assembly GCF_043229965.1 of Drosophila suzukii. Lineage (NCBI taxonomy): Eukaryota > Metazoa > Arthropoda > Insecta > Diptera > Drosophilidae > Drosophila > Drosophila suzukii. The sequence goes on along the minus strand of NW_027255927.1, from coordinate 591,000 downwards.
ATCTTACTGAGTAATCCAAAATCACGCCAGAAATCTATTCCAAGATAAACATCTTGCTTAAGGTCTGGTATAACAAAAAAATGTACCGGCTTGGTAATTTCACGATAGGTAATTTCACACTCAAGTCTTCCGACAACTGAACACTCGTCATTGTTGGCTGTTCGAATCTTGCCAGAACACTTGCGCATTTTGGGATGCTGTCCCAATACTTTTGCTGCTGTACCACCGATGCAACTTATGGAAGCACCTGAGTCCAGTAGAGCCACATAGTGATGACCAGCTACGTTTATGTCGGTATACAATCGGTTGTCTGAGTTCATAAAGAGTGCGGAGATCAGCTTTTGGCGACTTCCTTGAACTCTCTTCCAAAAACTTCGCATTCGCTTGGTTGAACGCTTGGTTTTACGCACGCGAATGCAAGAACTGACGTCTCTAAAGATCCGTTGTCTAGCAGCTGCATAACGTGCTGCTCTAATATGATATGGCTGTGGGTATTTGACACTAGTTGATACGGGTTCCTCCGGTTGGTTGATCGACTTGTCTGAGACTAATTCTACTAATATATCTGTTTGGGTACCACTATCGGATTTTACTGCCTCGGATGCGACGTGTGGTTCTTGACCGACGCATCCATAGTGTAGTTTCCCGAAAGGTTGCACTTTTGGCATTTGGGCTTGTACGTGTTCTTCGCTCCACATCCGTAACAAAAGATGGTCCGAGCTTCGAAACACTCATCAAAACGATGACCTAACATATCGCAGTTCCAACACTTCAATTGCTTGCGTTGTATCGCTGCCACTTCAGCTGATTCGCTGTCGTCAAAATCTTGTTCCATCTGAGAAACAAAAGCGCGTTGATTAAAACTACTCTTCATTGTTTGTGCTTTCATCTGTCTACAAAATTGTTCATGAGTTCTGACTTCTTCCCTGAGCTAAGCTAACGTAACTATACGTAAATGCATAAGTTCGTACCGCAGAGATGGCTTTGAATGTCGTATGAGAAGCCTCACTAACGATTCTTCTGAGATCGGAGTACTCAAACGAGAAAGAAAGACTCGTCTTTCCACCTGAAATTGGTAATCCTCAAAAGACTCTTTTTCAGCTTGACGCTTGTTGTTTATAAACTCCCAAATGCCCATATCGTTGTCGCTCTCCTTGAACTTATTTCGGAACTCTCTACAAAACTCTATCCAATTCAATTGATGGCATGAACGATGGAACTTCCAGTACCATTCGCTGGCCTTCCCCACGAAAAATAAATGTAAATGGTCACACAAAAGCTGATGATCTCCATTTAAATTTTGCTGAGCTAATGCTTGTACACGATACAGGAATTCTTCGGTCTGTAACCCGCGTTTGGGTGAATGTCGTGATAAACTGTTCCTGCAGAATGAGCTTCCCCTGATTGACCGTGCCGTTCATCCAACCTCCTACTTTGGGTTTGAGCGGAACTAGCAATCTGCATATTTGCTACCTGTGCCCTAATGAAATCAGATCGTTCTTGTCTGAGGTTCAGTTGTTGCACCTGCATGGCTGTTTGTACTACTCGCTCTATTTCCCCTAAATTCTCTTCCCTTGAAGTATCTATTATCGAGTCTGTGTCCAGACTACGTTCGTGGTGACTCGCTGGGTTATTGCGATTTGATCTCAGTGTCATTTTTGTTCGCGGTCCAGCGCCTCTGCGTTGACCTGTATTTCTTCCTCTTCTTCCACCTGTCCTTCCTCTGTTCACATCACTGCTCGCGATACTGCCGTTAGCAGCGTTAGCTTCTCCTGTCCTTCTATCAGCAGCTGACAACTCTGCTGACAAGTTGTTGTTTGGCATAGACAACTGTTGTATAGTACACTCCCTGTTACACACCGGACATCCGTGAAAATCAAGTACATAATCCCTGATGCACTGTTGGTGGAATGTATGACCGCATGGGGCAGATGCTGTTATATCGTTCGCGATCAATGGCTGCGTACAAATCGTACACGATGTAATCTCACCGCCTATTGCGGCTGGTAGATCGAGATTGCTGTGACGCAATGACATCTTCACTAACACTAGTTTCTTGAGTTTGTTGTGTAAAACATTAACTGGATCGTGATTGATATTACTACAAGTTCCAGCTCGCTATATAAATTAAACTCTTTAATGTTCCTTGATTGCTTGGCAAAAAAAATAAAATAACACTAACTGAAATTGTTTTGAATGCTTACTCCCCGAGTTACGTGTTCTGAACCGGTCAAAGATCGAAGTTCCTCCGATACTTTGCAATTCCATTGCTCAGACGATCGTGATCTAAGAGTAAGTCTAAAGAAATTCATTTGAAATGAGATCTCAAGTAACCTGTTGGTTCTGGTCGACTATTCCGTAATAACTCGAAATACAATCGCAATTCCTCGAGACCTGGTTTACCGACATCCATATTCACAAATACTTTCTTATTCTCGTTAACCTCCAATTCTACATGTTTACATGACCCCCTTGATCTGAGTGGTCGACCCGATCCGCAGATTCTCGAATCGTCGTCGCTGTTCCGGCCTCAAGATACAAGTGATCATTGAATAAACCGAGAAGAGAAAACTAAACTTCAGCAGACTCTAACAAAGACTTTATTGAAAACTGGTAAAGCAATACGTGAAGTTAAACCTCCTCCTAGTAGCCTGCGCTTAGAAATCAACTAGAATCTAGGCGGTTTCGGTTTCTAGGGACGTAAATATTGATTGGTTTGCCCCACGTTCTGGGCGCCATTTTTTCTTTTTATGTAGTAGACAGCTAGGGTTTTCAGGCCTGCGTTCACTAGGCTATGGATAACCTAGTGTATAGGAAGATTCGGGTTCGTGCACTTCTAGCATTGCTCGGTGCTAAGCTCGTCGGATTGTCGTGGGATCTTCCTAGTCTTCTCTATAACACGCACCGTACTACGTGAAAAAAAAGTTTTAAGTGCACTAAGCGGTAATCTAAAAGGATTGAACAACAAAATAATGGGTGTAAACGGACTCAAGGCACGCGGACGGACGTTGAAGGCACGAGCGAATCAGGAAACATTAAGAGTTAGGGTGGCTCGATGATATTGCCGCCCCTTTCTGTACCCTCATTACCATGATAACTCGTGTGAAATTGTATGCGGTTATCCCTTATTCAATGTTTATTCATTATTCACATTTTTACTCTATATAGCGGCGGTATAGCAAGATCAATCACGATTCCGCGTTACAAATTTATTCAACCATTGTTGAACTATCAACTTCAATTAACAAAAGAAAATTAGAAACTACAACCATGATTTCAATACAACTTAAATTCTTTCATCTTCAAAAATCAAATTTAACTCAAAAATATAACAAGACTCAATCTGACCGAATAATCGTCCGTTTGCTTTGGCACGCATAATCATAATATCATTTATATATATGGGTCAAATGTCAGAAAATCAATATGGTGATAACAAAATTTCACTTACGCAAAACTCCGGCGATGCAGGTTCGGTGGGCCCATCGAAGACGCTGTGCAAGGATGCTTTTAAGACAAGTTATCATATTAATTTCTGACCAGATCAGTTATGTGGAATGTACGGATGGTCATTGTCAGAACTTAAAGAAAATTACTACTAAGTCAATACAAAGGTACGCTACAAGACATGAAAAAACAATCAGCTTACAAATTAGTCAGCTTACTTAGTTAACCTCTTGTATTCTGATAGAAAAGCAGTTGGAAAAAAAACTAGTTTTTTAGGACACAAGAAGAAGTAGAGGGCGCTGTGGAGGGCTCATTATAGGAATTTTCAACTTCCCTTAAACGAATTCTCTTCTTTTTAGCTTCTCACCTTTTAACAAAAATGCCTGGGGCACACAGTTGGAAAATGAGCAACAGGAATACCAATCTCATCAACATGAATTTTGCTACGGATAATATCAATAGGAATAACAGGAATACCAATCTCATCAACATGAATTTTGCTACGGATATAGAATATTATCCGTAGCAAAATTCATGTTGATGAGATTGGTATTCCTGTTGCTCATTTTCCAGGGATGGAAGGATAGAGTTCAGCTGTGAAACAAATATTTGTTTTCGCTGCGGTACACAGGTTATAGGATGTGGTATCGCGCATGTGACAGGATTTGGTACTACAGCATTAAAGGCCGCACCACCAGTTTCCGTCGGTACTCCGGACGTTAAGTCAACATGCGGAGTTGGATTCAGTGTTTTATTATTAACCTCAGATTTTCCGGGTATCTCAGGCTCCAAATTATCACGATCTGCCCAATCGGGCAGGTCTTCGACCTCAGTACCATTTGTGCGGTGGACCAGGATCGCCAGAGGGAGTTCCACTGGCGACGACCGTGGGCTGGCTATCGACCGCGATCCTTTTGCGCTTTAGGGAACCAGGTTCAGATAGCATGCGTCTATTGAGCTGCGATTAAAGCGCATTCTTACGGTTGTTGCGGAGGACTTCCGTAACAGTGCTCTCAGTGAGCCTCCTTATAGAGATTGCCTGGTGTTTATATGCAAGGCAATCATCACAGTAGTAGCGCAAGCCACTCCTCTTGTCAATTGCATCGCGTACCAGGCCCGGTGCATGGTAAATATTTGCGCACGTATGACACGGAACATGCCATGCCTTTCTTTGAACAACAGACTGCCATTATTGCGATATATTGGTCCACTGTGCAAAATAAAGCTCTAAAAAGATAAGAGCGAATTAAAGAGCAGTAGAGAGTGAGCAGTAGGTAGTGAGCGGGAGTGAGTTAGCGGAGGAGATTGGGAGCGTATGTTTTTGCTAATCGAAAATAAAAATAAAACAAAGAAGAACGCTATAGTCGAGTACCTCGACTATCAGATACCCGTTACTCAGCTAAAGGGACCAAAGGGAAATGGAGATATGCAAGCAGCAAATCGAGATTTAAATACGCCACCTACCGGCGGTAGACAGATTTAAGCGTTATGGGCGTTAGAGTAAGCGTGGCAAAATTTTTTTTGGATCAATCGATATGTATTGACGAGATTAATACATTTCGGTTAAAATTTTTTATCTAGCGTGAAAACTGTGGCCGTCACAGGTTTGGGCGGTTTGTGGGCGTTAGAGTGGGCGTGGCAATTTTTTTTCGAGTGACTCGATAGGTATTGATGAGAAGAATACACTTATGTTAAAATTTTTATTCTAGCATCAAAACTGCAGGAGCCACAGTTTTGGGCGGTTTGTGGGCGTAAGAGTGGGCGTGGCACATTGCTGAAACAAACTTGCGCTGCGTAAGAAGCTCAGGAATCTGCACGCCAAATCTCAATAGCCTAGCTCCCATAGTTTCCGAGATCTCAGCGTTCATCCGGACGGACAGACAGACGGACAGACGGACATGGCTAGATCGACTCGGCTAGTGATCCTGATCAAGAATATATATACTTTATGGGGTCGGAAACGCTTCCTTCTGCCTGTTACATACTTTCCGACGAATCTAGTATACCCTTTTACTCTACGAGTAACGGGTATAAAAAGTAAAATAAAAATAGAAAAAAAAGAAAGTGGAAAATATAAAACAGTAACAACAATCACTGCACCGAGACTTTAGTTTTAAACAAATGTTGTTAATTTAAACACAAAAACAATCACTGTGCACTCGCGAAGCGAACGGATATTGTTGAGAACATAAAAATGAATAAATTTATGATGAAATATTTATTGAGCCTCGATGGTTTCTTATCGAAAGAACAAAAATTTGGAGCGCAAGACAAAAGCTTTATCGTTCACTGTGAGAGAGATGTTCACGTTCATTTAACAAGGGATGCGTCACGCTTTGGTCTAGGGGCGGTACTATCGCAAAACGGACGCCCAATTACAGAGATATCACTAAGTAACAAAAAAAAATTTTTTTCAAAAATCTTCGTAATAACCTTTACGGAGTAAAAGATTTACAGATCCTGACCGATCACCAGGCAATCACTTTCGCTGTCTCCGGTGAAAACCCTGATGCGAAACTAAAGCGCTGGAAGAGAGTTTTTTGATGACCACAGCGCAAAGCTTATTTATAAACCAGGCAAGGAAAATCTCGTTGTGGGGCGTGGCACCTTGCTGAAACAAACTTGCGCTGCGAAAGAAGCTCAGGAATCTGCATGTCAAATCCCAATAGCCTAGCTCTTATAGTTTCGGAGATCTCTGCGTTCATACGGACAGATGTCACTAAGACTTCTACAAATAAACCTTCACAACAGTAAAGCAGCGTCTGCTGCACTTCTGCTTCGCCTGACCGAAGGCGGAGCCGACCTTGTCCTTGTACAGGAACCTTGCGTAATAGGAGGCAAGGTTGCTGGACTAGGAACAAAGGAAAACATGGCAAGCAATACAAAGAAGGTAAAATTCGATCCTGCATATTAGCCAAAAGGCATCTTAGTATATTTCTACTTCGCAATTACAGCAACGGAGACAACACCGCAGTAATCGGCCTACTTGGCCTTTGAAAAGGAAAACCCCCCAGATGCGCTGGTCCGAGGACTGGCAGAGGAATGCGAAAAGCTCAAGAAAGGTTTGGTAATAGGCTGTGACGCCAACGCCCATCACACCCAGTGGGGTTGCCCAAACAACAACGACAGTGGTGAGTCTCTTTTTGATTTTATTCTAAATTCGAACCTATTCTTATGCAATAGGGGCAATATCCCTACATTCATAACTAAAGCTTGCCAAACGATCATAGATCTAACTTTGGTATCAGACTAGGCGCAATCAAAACTGGGCAGTCTCTGACGAGCACTCTTTTTCGGACCATAGATTCATAGAAACTGTATTGTGCCTTGATTCGCCCTTGCCGGTCAGCTTCGCTAACCCCAGACGAGCCGACTGGCACAGGTACAAAGAAGTTCTGACAAATATCCTCCCCATGGAACCGTCAGAAAGCATCACAAACCCACCGGAGCTGAACGAAACAGTATACAAATTCACAGAGGCATGCAACACTGCCTTCAAAGTGGCATACCCCACAGAGAAACCAAGGGGAAGGAAAAAACCCCTCTGGTGGACCCAACAAATATCAATCCTCAGAACCAACTGCAGATGCCTGTTTAACAGAGCAAAGGCGGGAAATGAGGACACTAATTGGCTGAACTACATGTATGAACTAGCCTGTTACAAAAAGGCCATTAGAAGAGCAAAACGAACGGCATGGCAGACCTTCTGCTCTGACATAGAAAAAACAACAGCGATCTGCAAGGCTCTGGAAAATACTCTCTAAGACAGCCGCGCCTTTGGGCTATCTTCAGAAAGCAAACGGATCATGGTCAGACTCCAGTAAAGAGTCCTTGGACCTGCTCCTAGACGCTCAGGGAAGGCCACTCACACCACAGCAAAGGATTTTAGGCCAATAAGCAAAACATCATTCCTGCTTAAGAGCTTTGAAAGAATGATAAGCCTACACATAAGGGCCACCGTAGACCCGACACAAATATCAGAAGCACAGCACGCTTACACGAAAGGTAAGTCAACCGAATCGGCGCTACACTTGGTGGTAAGCAGCATCGAGAAATCACTCAACATCAAGGAATACACACTGATCGCCTTCCTGGATAAAGAGGGAGCCTTCAATAACGTGCTTCCCACTGCTATAACAGAATCTCTCACAGAACTAGGGGTTGAGCCGCCAATGGTGAGGCTAATCCATAAATTGCTGATAAGCAGAATGGTCACAGCCACACTAGGGACCTCAACCCAGACTAGACTAGTGAACAGAGGCACCCCGCAAGGAGGTGTACTATCACCCCTCTTGTGGAATATCGCAGTAAATAAACTACTACGGATTCTGGAAGGAGGAGGTTGTAAGGTCGTGGCATACGCAGACGACGTCGCCATCATCTTTAATGAAAAATATCCACAAACACTTTGCGATCTTATGACCGCTAAACTTAAAATACTATTAGAATGGACGATAGCGAACGGACTCGGTGTAAATCCCTCGAAAACAGAACTTGTTCTATTTACAAATAGGTACAAAATTCCAAAACTTAACCCACCCATTCTAAACAATTGTAATCTCTCTTTTAGCGATCACGCCAGGTACTTGGGGTTAGTACTAGATAAGCGCCTCAAATGGGGCTTAAACAACCAAGAAAGAACCAAAAAAGCGACCATTGCACTTTACTCCTGTAAAAAAGCAATCGGGCTAAGATGGGGCATGTCCCCAAGAATAGTCAACTGGATATACACAGCGGTAGTCAAGCAATCCTACTGTACGGAGTGGCTCTGTGGTGGACCGCCTTGCACAAACAATGCATACTGACTCCTCTAAACAAAGTACAGCGAATGGCGGCTTTGTGTATTAGTGGAGCCCTTCGAACTACCCCGAATGAAGCGCTGAATGCGATCTTGAACCTCCCTAGCCTGGACGTAGCAGGCATGGAAAGGGCCAAATCGGCAGCTATTCGACTGAAAGACACAGGGCAGTGGAAAACCCAATTTTATGGCCATGCTAAAATTCTCCAGCATGATAAATCGATTCCGAAGATCACGGATCTATGCAAATCCATTGAAAATAGTCACACACCCTTTGAGGCCCTGATTCCTGATAGAGAGGAATGGGAACAGGGCCAGCCGGGCACGACGGACGCAATCTGTTTCTATACAGATGGCTCCAAATTAGAAGGACACGTTGGCGGAGGTGTGTACTCCGAACAATTAGATATCAGGAAGTCATTCAGGGTCCCGGACCACTGTAGCGCCTTTCAGGCGGAGGTCCACACTATTAAAGAAGCACTAACCTGTTTAGGGAACTTTAGCCTCCAGAGAGGACACCTAAACATATATAGTGACAGCCAAGCGGCTATTAAATCGATCTACTCGACAAACACCAACTCCCGTTCAATAGCAAACTGTCGCAGATCTCTCCACGAGATGGCAAATCAGTTTACTATCAGCCTAATATGGGTTCCGGGTCACCGGGACATCGTAGGCAACTGCATAGCGGACGAATCAGCCAGGCGGAGCACCACCAAGCCTCTCCTCCCAGGAGAGGAGAATGTCGGTATGCCCATGGCTACTTGCAAGCTAAACATAAAAAACTACTTCAACACACTAGCCAACACCCATTGGCAAAACGCACCACAGTGTCGCATCTCTCACCAGACATGGCCTGTAATAAACAACAAAAAAACCTCGGAGTTACTCAAACACAGTCGCACAGAGTGTGGCATGTTGATTCGAGCTCTTACAGGCCACTGGCTTGTTGGCGTACATTCCGGCAGGCTAAAAGCCTCGCTGTAGGGATGAGGAAGAAGTGGAAACGGTAGAACACCTTCTCTGCTTCTGCCCAGCCCTATGCAGACTCAGACTGAAACACTTAAGAAGCCCCTTCATCGACGATCTTACCGAAATATTGGAGATTAATCTCAAAAACATAAGTGCCTTTATTAAATCTTCCGGGTGGAAGACATGCTGATTAGCTTAACACAGGCTGAAACTACTAGAAACGGGACCCTAGAGAAGGAAAAACGAGATCATGCGGTATCACAATGGACCCATTGTGTGCCGCTGCTTCGCGGAGCCTCAGCGCAGTTGCAGATACCCAGCTTTTGGCCACTAGGTCCAGGGGTTGGAGGTCGAGAATTGTGTTTAGTGCTTTAGTGGCGGTGGTGCGAAGCGCACCACTGATGCAGAGTTCTGCGCTTCCTTGGATCTTGTGAAGGATCCGGAGGTTGCAATTCTTTTCTAGGGAAGGCCACCATACAATGTTTCCAAAGAAGAGAATGGGCCTGACTATTGCAATGTATAACCAGTGAACTATCATGGGGGAGAAACCCCACTTCCTCCCTATGGCTTTTTTACAAGTGAAGAGGGCTATGGCCGCTTTTCGTGAGCGATCTAGGATGTTGTCTGCCAAAGAAGCTTTTTGTCAAGGATGACACCTAGATACTTTGCCAGCCGGCCAACTGGAGAGGGTGGATAAGGCTGTCTCCATTAGATTGCAAAGAGTTTGCGGGAATTTGCCTTGCAGTAGGATAACCACGTCGTCCACGACGTAGGCTACCACTTTAGTGCCCGCCTCTTCTAGAAGTGATGGCAGTTTGTTGACCATTAAAACCCTTAGAAGAGGTGAGAGTACGCCCCCTTGTGGGGTTCCTCTGCTGACATTCCTGACATTCCCATAGTGGAGTACACTACTCTGCTGGTTAGCATGGTGTGTATGAGTCCCACTATGGGCCGCTCAATGCCCAGTTCAGTCAGAGCACCAGTAATCGCCGTTGGGGTGACGTTGTTAAGGGCGCCTTCTATGTCTAGAAACGCTGCCAGAGAGTATTCCTTGTTGCGGAAACCTCTCCCTATACTGGATACTAGAGAGTGGAGGGCGGTATCTGTTGATTTAGGTCTTAGATTAGTAATGTTCTCGGCGGGAGGACAGTCTAGAGTTATTGTAAATTCTATATATCGGTGGTCTGAGAACAAGTGCTCGATCCCCACTGTTGAAGCGCAGAACGCTAATCATGAAGTTAAATTATGTTAAGATACAAATAAGTAACAGCTTAAGAGAGCCCAACACCGCTATGTTCACCGCTTACAGGCCCAGAACTATTATGTTAGATCTATGCTAAGATCGGATTCAGCGGGCCTGCAAAGGCTCTCATAAAACTGCGCTGTTGGACACAATAAACTAGTTGAATTTTGAGTATCGAATCGGACAGTCTTGTGCTCTCTCTTCCCCCAAATTTCGCAGAAGCCAAGTCAAAGTCTTTTCACTTTTCGGCGTTCCCAATTATAAATAATTTAATTTTCGTTTCGTTTCGTTTCTCCATGGCGCCCGAACAGGGACTTCGAAAAGTTTTGTTTCTGATTTAAAATCATTTCAAAGACCGCTTGGCATTAATTTTGGACTCGCAAATTTCGGCGTTGGCAATTGGCATTTTTGGGACATTGCGAATTTCGACTTGGAATTTTTTGGACTCTCTTTTCGGAAGCTTTTTAACTGGAGCTAACATCCATGGACCGCAACGCCAACTTGAGGGAAGTGGATTCATCTGATGACCAGGTAACCGTGTCAAATCAATAGTTGATCGCTGCAAAAATAATAGTTGCAACTATTGCCTTGGCATTGGTCAATATAATAATAATAATTGGAAGGAAAACAATTTTCGTGCCTATATATTCCCAATAACCACAAATAAAAACCGCCACAAAAAATTGTGAGACAATCAATACAAAATTAATAAAACAAAAAAAAATCAATAAATAAATTCAAGTGAACAACCACATAGTTTTGGTGCCGCCCGCGCGAAAGAGATTAACAAGCGTAACAGAGTCAGTGCCGGTGGAAAATAACAGTTAGTTCTCGCAGTGTCTGCCGTTTCGTTTCAATTTTGTTATAGCTGTTTTAACTTCGATTTTAGGCACACCGCTAAGCGCCACTGCGACGAACTGCAACTGCTTGTGCTTTCTCTTTCGGGTGTTGGTGCACTCTCTTAATTACGTTCTCGTCTCTATTTTCTTTTGTTACGCCAAATGCTCTACACTTAAACAAATTTATTCGAGCCACCTAGAAACATAACTACATAAATATACAAAAAAAAGAGAAAACTATTGGCTATGTTGTAATAAATTAAATAACCTTTAATTAAAATGGCACCTACAAAAACCCAAAAGAATGATAGCGCATCGGAGACAGAAGGGGAGATGGAAGATAGCTGCTCCTCGGTGCAATTAACGAAATTATTTTCGCAGGTAGATAGGGTTGGTGAAGATATTACAAGAATGAGGAAAGCTTTCGAGGAGAACACAATTTCGTTTAATCCGCTTCAAATTCAATGTCGACTGGAAATTTTAAATTCATATTTTGCAAAAGCCATGGCATTGCAGTCGGAAATTGATATAATAGATCCAGATAACCGGAATAGGTCGTCGTTAGAAGAAAATTGTGTAATTACCAAGGCATTATATAGTCAGCTGCTGGTACAGGTGAAAATCATAAACAGCAGGCTTAATTCACGGGCAGTTCTCATTCAAATCTGCCAAAAATGAAGTTACCAAAATTTAGCGGTATAAACAAAATTTCAGAGTATAAACAATTTATTGGAATTTTTGAGCAACTGGTTGACTCTGATAATTCGTTATCTAACATCGAAAAATTTAACCATTTGTTAGCCTGCCTTTCTGATGAGGCATTGAGAACAATAAAAGCTCTTCAAGTCTCAGATGCAAATTATAAAAAGGCATTAGCGAGTTTAAACTCTAGCGCAGCTGTTTAAAATCCCTTCAATAACAAAACCTTCTGCGTCTGCCTTGAGGTTAATAATTGATACAGTAAGTGCAATTTTCGATTCGCTTATGTCCCTAGGGGACGAAAAAGATATTATCAATTATACATATAGTTCTTTCAAAGGTAGATCCGTACACCAAATCCATGTATGAGGAACAGTTTAATAATGATGAACTGCCTAAATGGTCTGATTGCGTAAAGGTTTTAGATCGACGATATCAACATGCGTCAGCCGAGGAAGCGTCGAGGGTAAAGGGAAAAAGTTTTTCGGAAACGCGCTCTGGAAGCAAGAAAATTACTAGGAATTCATATACTCGTACTTGCTCCAGGGTCACTAACACAAGTGATCCAAAATGTTTATATTGCAGTTCTAATCATTTTATAGGTAATTGCCAGGGATTTAGCGGAATGCCAGTTTTAGATCTTTTTAACTTTGCCAAAATGAAGCAATTATGTATTAATTGTCTAAATGAGGAACATGGTGTATTTAAATGCACAGCATCCAAATGTCGGGTATGCTCACACGCACATCATACTCTACTACATCGATACCAAAACTTGAGTGAGCCACATCAAGGTAGAAGCTGGCAGGACCAGCAAGGGCAAGGTACTAATACTTCTCAGGCTTCTACCCATTCGGTTCAGGTTCTTCAAGACAATTCGGAAATTAACCAAGTAATTCTAGCACCAACCGTTGTTAATGTTCGCGATCGATTTGGTCAGCTCCATCGAGCTAGGGCTCTATTAGATTCAGGGTCCCAAGTTAACTTCATGACAGAAAACCTTGCTCAGCTTTTAAGATTGTCAGGAACAAATAAATGTCTTACTATCACGTCAGTGGGAGAATCAAATTCCATTGCCAGAAGCGAAGTCACAACTACGTTATATTCGCGGCTTAATGGACACATTTTTACGTCTGAATTTTGGGTACTGGGAACCATAACTAGCAATCAGCCAGATAATATGCTTCCTGCAAGGCAGTGGAAAATTCCGGCCGGCGTAGACTTAGCTGATCCAGAGTTCCACCAGCCGCAAAGAATTGATATTTTGCTCGGAGCAGACTCCTTCTTTGATTTGTTGTGCAGTGGTCAAATCAAACTCACCAATGGAGGTCCATTGCTACAAAAAACACTATTGGGATGGGTTGTTTCTGGACGGTGTAGGCAACAACAAAAAGAAGCTACTTCTTGTATCGCCTTGTCGAAGGAAGACATTGTTTTAGGAAGACTTGTTGAAAGGCTTTGGGAGTTCGATACCGTCCCAGAAAATAAAGATCTTAATAAATTTTTGACCAGAACAAATTGCCTGTGAGGATCACTTCGTGAAAAATGTAGCCAATTCAAATTGTGGTCGTTTTTTAGTCCGTTTGCCTTTTAAATCTGATCCGCTCGTGCTTAGATCCTCGTTCGATGTCGCTAAACGTAGATATTTATCATTAGAGCGTAGAAGCCTAAAAGACATCTCACTTCGAGAAATGTACATCGCTTTTACGAAAGAATATTTGGAGCTGGGTCATATGTCTCCAACATGCAATAAGATTCCACCAGGACCGCACTACTTCATACCACACCAATGCGTTCTGAGGCCTGATAGTACCTCAACCAAACTTCGAGTCGTGTTTGATGCGTCTGCAAAGACAACTTCAGCGCAGTCATTAAATGGCATTTTAATGGTGGGGCCCACTATTCAGAGGGAACTGTTATTATCACTTGTTAGATTTCGTTTAAATCGATTCGCTTTAACAGCAGATATATCGAAAATGTATAGGCCAGTAAGTCTCGCAGAAGAAGATCGTAACTATCAACTAATAGTATGGCGCGAGAATCCATCTGATGAGCTAAAAATATTTCGTCTTAATACAGTCACCTACGGAACGTCTTCAGCTCCATTTTTAGGCATCCGTAGCTTACAAGAACTTGGAGTTCGTAATAGGGATAAGCATGAAATTGGTTTATACATAATACATTCACATGCTTACTGGAGCCGATGATATTGACACCTTGAATGTGATGTGTAATAAAGTGACAGAAATTCTCAATAGTGGCGGTTTCCAGCTGACAAAATGGTTTTCAAACCATCCACAACTAGAAAAAGGGAACAACACTGAAAAATCCCTAAATTTCAATGATACCGATTCGACCAAGGCCTTGAGTATGCGGTGGATGCCACACACAGACACATTTCGATTTCATTTAGATGAGAGCTTTACAAAATTGACTTCCACAAAACGCACAATTCTTTCAGTAAGCGCGCGGCTTTTTGATCCCTTAGGTTTCTGTGCCCCATTGGCCTTTCATCTAAGATTCGTCTTTAAAGCCTTTCTCAACTTCAACTGAAATGGAATGAATCCATTCCGATGTCGTTACATACAAGTTGGGAAAGGTTAAAGAAGAATCTACTTAATCTTCACGCAGTCACCATTCCTAGGTACACGTTCGCCAGTGGGTGCTCAGTCGTTCAAGTTCACGGTTTCGCAGATGCATCCAGCCAAGCTTACGGATGTTTCAATTACATACGAGAAATTAAAAACGGTCAGGCTCATTGTCGATTGCTAGCAGCAAAATCGAGAGTGGCTCCACTAAAAATGAAAACCATACCAAGTCTTGAATTATGCGCCGCCACACTTTTGGCACAATTTTGGTCCTACGACAAACAAGTTCTTGACAAATGTGAAATCGAGAGTGTTTATTTCTGGACAGACTCAGAAATAACATTACATTGGATCAAGTCTCAACCTTCGTCACTTGCAGCTTTTGTTTCAAACAGGGTAGCCACAATTCAAGAGCTATCAGAAAATACATCCTGGCGACATGTCCCTTCGCAGTTTAAGCCAGCTGACATTGCGTCCCGTGGCTGCGATGTAAGTGAATTGACTGAGTCTATCTGGTTCGAAGGTCCGAAATTTCTGTATGAAAATGAGTCATCATGGCCAGAAAACTCGCATTTTTGTATACCTTCCGAATTAAAAAACTCAGAGCTAAAAAGAGCTGCCCAAGTGTGTAAAGCCGTCGAGCTATCAACTCCGTTTGAATTTATTACTCATATCGTTTCCCAAACTCATAAGGATTCTTGGAGACGTTTACAGATTTTTAAACCTAGATAAATCACGAGAAAGATCAGTAAGTCTGACTGCTAGAGAGTTACAACTATCATTTTTTAAACTGATGGAAATCATCAAAAAAAAATGTTTTTGTAGAAGAGTACAAGAAAATTAGAAAGGACATGTGTTCGGAGCAGATCGCCAGCGCCTAGTCATGCGCGCATAGGTGTACGACGGCACCTGCATCGCTCTCTGCTTATCTTTCGCCTTCTTTCTTATACCCATAAAGCTGTCGCTTATCTATTCAGCAACTACTTTGTAAGCCTGCATATGTCTATATGAAGATCTTGGAGCCAAGCTTTTTACACATTCACAGTCCGTCTGCCGCTCCGAATAAACGCTATACATTTTAATATAACCTATTCGTGCGTTATTAATTATAAATATAAGGGTGGCATATTTGTTGTCTTCCCCACAAACATTTGGTGACCCCGACGTGATAGCAGTTTTAATCGGAGTCTGCAACTCGGTTTCGCGATTGTTTAATATAGTTTAAACAAACGCTTTGTTTCGCTGTCGTTATCGTGCATTCGGTCACAAACAGACGAACATACATACATATGTGCATATAAAAGTGCACAGCCGGCCGTTTGATTTTTTGTACATTTTGCGCTGTGAAAAAGCACCAAATTTGTGTTGTGCAAATAATTCTTAACAAAGTGAATCGCATTTAATCTTTGTTAATAGCGCACATTACATATATACATGTACATATAGCCATCCATACATTCGTTTGCCAGTTACATAATCCGCTGTTGCTAGGCAGGCAATTTATCGGCAAGAACAACAACAACAAAGTTAAAGGTTCCGTTGCATCTCGGCGACGCTTGTTAACCTTCACGTTTTCGCGGTAAAGGGTATACGGTGTTTTGTGCCTCTAACGCGGTCGGACATTTTACTTTACTTCATTTTCATTTCATTTTTTTCTTTCTCGTGATTGAAAAATGTCTGATACGGAAAACTCGGTTCGGGCTCAAAATGAATCCACAAGTGACGTCGACTACTACCGAGTCAAAGCCTAATCTATTTTGCGGCAAATGAGCTCGATGAAATGCTATTTAAACGCTGATGCGGTTAATCAGTTTGACGAATCTGATTTGCTGGCGCGAATGGAATGGATCAATTCCTTAAACCAGGCATTTGATTCTGCGCAGACATCGTTGGAAAGACTGGACTTTGCAGAGATCTCGAGCGACCATCGGATTGAATTTGCTGAAGTCTTCATGGATGTGAAGGCGAAACTAAGCCGAGGCTTGGCGGCTCATCGCAAGTCACAATTGCCGGCTTCAACCGCTGCAAATTCAACATCTATTGACATCACTAACAATGCGGATCTTTCTTTTCGATCTAGAAAGCCTCGGTTGCCAAATTTGGAAATTGCTCGTTTTCATGGATCCTACTCTGAGTGGCCGGATTTTCTTGCGACTTTCACTACGGTCATCGGAAATGATGCTGAGCTAAGCGACATTGAAAAATTACAATATTTGCGTTCGAGTTTGGGCGGCGTGGCTCTGGAAACCATACGCTCGCTCGAACCCTCGAATGCTAATTTTAAAAAGGCTATGAATTTGCTGGTTAATCGATTTGATAATAAAGTTTTACACTTTCAGGCACATGTTCAGGCAATATTCGGTTTAAAGGGTGTCGAGAAGGGATCTTCGAAGGGTCTTCGGGAGCTGAGCGATTGCATGAATTCGCATCTGCGAGCAATTCGAACCCTGGCCAATACGCAACAAATTTTGGATGGACTTTTAATTCACATCGTCACTCGGAAACTGGATCAGAGGACGCGGGAAAAATGGGAAGAGGATTTGTCAATCACTGAGCTGTCTACCTGGGATGCTATGGAGTCGTTTTTGGAAAAGAGGTGCAGGATGATGGAAAACTTGGATCAAGCCTTGGTAACTCAAACACCAGGCCAGCAGGTGGGAAAAAACTTGCACAAATATAACCAAAATACACTTATTGCATCTGCTACTAACTCAAATCATTTGACATGCTTATTTTGCGATGCACGGGATCATTATTTGCCAAAGTGTCCTCGATTTTTAAATTTGAGTCCGAATCTTCGATATAGAGAAGCAAAGAAGTTGCACCTTTGCCTCAACTGTTTGCGCAAGGGGCATAGTTTGCAGCAATGCAAGTCGACTCACTGCAAGTATTGTCGCATGAAGCATCATTCATTATTACACATGAACCATGACCCATCCGCAACATCAACCTCATTTTCATCTCCATCATGCGATCCATCCTCGAGCTCTCAGCCATTACCATCTACTTCATCAGCATTAGTATCATGTTCGCATACATCATCGCATCCAGATCATCATTTACTAAGCCCTCCACCCAAAACCTCAAATACTTTGCCGATCGACTACATGTTCCTTTTAACTGCTCTTATCTACGTTAGAAATAGAATTGGAGCATTTATGCCTTGCCGAGCATTTTTGGATTCGGCCTCCCAGCTAAACTTCATAACCTCTCGCTTAGTTAACCAACTTAATTTGAGTCATAGAAGATCGCAAGCCTCGATTTCTGGGATAGGAATATCTTTCATGATCTCTGATAAGTCCGTCCATATTCTTGTGCAGTCACGGGATGCAAGCTATCGTGCGGTTGTGACTCGCAGTATTACTGATTTTCAGCCCCATTTCAATATAAATGCAACATCATGGAGGACACCGCAAAACATTTCGATCGCTGACCCAAAATTCTATCAATCACAACGAATTGACCTTTTACTCGGCGCTGGGATGTTTTTCGAAATAATTTCTATGGAACAAATTCATTTGGATAGGGCTTTGCCAACACCTTTCAGAACACCAAACTTGGTTGGATAGTCTCTGGAGGGTTATCATCGAACATGCCAACTCATTAGTCGGTTTTACAAGCCAGCATCAAGGACCCAGCTGATCATTCCGATGACACACTTGCCGCCATAGTAACTTTTGAATATTTGGAAATTGAGGACTTCACTTCGTCTAAGCCATCATTATTGCCGGAAGACTTGCGATGTGAGCAATATTTCACTGAAAATTTCACTAGACTTGGATACGGCCAATACTCTGTTCGTCTCTTGTCGACTTCCGGACTCGAATGTCTAGGTGATTCTTATTGCCTGGCTCGTCGTCGTTTCAAGAGTTTGGAAGCTAAACTAGATAGAAACCCAGCCCTGAAAGGAAGGAAGTATATTGATCTAGGTCACATGTCTCTTGTAACAAAGGAACCGTCAGAAACACAATTCTTTTTGCCCCACTATTGCGTACATAAGCAGGAGAGCACGAGTACGAAGCTTCGTGTCGTCTTTGATGGATATGCTAAAACAACTTCTGGTAGCTCTCTGAACGACTTACTTCTGGCAGGACCAACAATTCAACAAAAAATCTTCAATATACTGCTTCGCTTTTGATTTTTTAAAGTTGCTTTTTGTGGAGATACCTGCAAGATGTACCGTTGCGTGCGTGTTTCGTACCCGGATGATTTTTTGCAGTGTATCGTTTGGAGAGAGAGCTCCAAGTAAGAGTTGAGTCTTCTTAAAATGAACACGGTGACTTATGGAACCAAGCCAGCTGCCTTCTTGGCTTTGAGGGCCATGCATCAGCTCTCTTACGATGAGGAGGAATCATCTCCTATTGGAGCAAAAATGTTTCGTAAAGATTTCTATGTGGATGATTTAATACTGGTGGGGACTCAGTTGAGGAGGTGAGAGAAATTCGTCGTCAGGTGAAGAAACTACTGTCGCGAGGCCACTTTCCAATCCGCAAATGGTGTTCGAATGAGTCAGCAGCCCTGGAAGGTGAGTCTGAATGCGACAATAAGCAGTTAATCAAATTTCATGATGGATCGGATGTCGCCAAGGCATTGGGACTAGTCTGAGATGCATCTTCTGATCAACTCTTTTTTAATTTTTCTCAACTGCCAACCAATTAACGACCCACTAAGTGGGTTGCATTGTCAACGATTGCCAAATTCTATGATCCACTCGGTTTAATAACTCCAATTATCACAAAATCTAAGATTTCTCTGCAATCTCTATGGAGTGCGAACATGGATTCGGATGACGCACTGCCAGAGCCTATTCTTTCGTCATGGGGGGAGTTAACCTTACAGTTATCGGTCATACAGAACTTAAAATTTCCACGATTCGTACTGCAACCAAGGGCTTCCGTGACCAGTGGAGAATCGAAAGTCCTTCTGCTCTGGTCCAAGTCAAGGGTAGCTCCATTGATGGCCCTTACAATTCCAAGATTAGAACTTTCGGAAACGCTTTTGTAGGCTGAGCTAATTGTAAACGCCAAGGAAGCCATAGATTTCGATTGCACCTTTCATTGCTGGTCGGACTCGTCTATTGTGTTGGCGTGGATTCGGCAACCTCCGAGGGAGTTTAACGTTTTCGTCTCAAACAGAAGCGCGAAAATTCAGGAGATGACGAAAGACATGACTTGGCATCAGGTACCTACAAACTTGAATCCGGCAGACGTCGTATCGCGAGGATGTACCCAAAGAGAATTGTTAGAACATTCCCTTTGGGCTAACGGGCCTCCATTCCTTCTCCAAAGCTCGTCGAATTGGCCGTCCCTGCTAGACTCAGTAAAGGTCTTCCAGAGCGCCGTTCTGTGGCTCTAATTCAGGCCGTTTGCATAGACAGTTCATCAAACTGAAAATTCCACAACTCTTTCGATAAGTTGCAGCGCGTATACGCATAGATTTATCGGTTCATTTCAAATTTCAGAGCCAAATCTGCGCCGCTAAAAAGGTCGTCTTTCGGTGGAGGAGATGAACTCTAGAACTGTACTTCTTTTGAGGAGCATCCAACAGGTTAACTTAACGAAGGAGTATGGATCTCTTAGCCAGGGCAAGTCCGCGTACCATTTGGAGCGACAATCCTACAAACTTTGTCGGTACAAAGAGCGAGCTTGCCGAGCTGAAAGAGCTCTTTTTGAGCGAGCAGTACATAGCATCGATATCTTCCGTCTGTTTAGCTGATGGGGTCGATTGGAAGTTCATCCCTCCGCGTGCCCCGCACTTCGGTGGTTTATGGGAGGCTGCTGTGAAGTCAGCTAAATTTAACTTCTACAGAGTCGTCGGTGCATCCATCTTAGCCATCGATGAATTAAGAACTCTTACCTATGAGATTTCTGCCATCCTCAACTTCCGTTCACTCTGTCCAATTTCAGAAAATGCTGAAAGCCTTGAGGTGCTAACACTGGCGCATTTCCTGAGGGGCTCCAGCTACACTAAGTTTCCTGAGCCTGACAATACTCATCTTCGCGAAGGCCGCCTCAGCAGATGGCAGCGGGTGACCCGGATGCAGCAACATTTCTGGAAAAGGTGGAGCAGCGAGTATTTGTCCCTACTTCAAGAGAGGAGCAAGTGGCGCGTCGAAACGTCTAACATCAAGGTTGGAAGCATAGCTTTGTTGAAGGAGGACAACGTTCCACCCTTGAGATGGCAGCTTGGGTGCATCCAAGAAGTCATACCCGGCGGGGACGGAGTCATCAGAGTAGCTATGGTCCGTACAGCTACGGGTCTGATCAAGAGAGCCGTCGCCAAGCTAGCCGTTCTGCCCATCGATTCCGAGATAGTTGGAACCTTACCTCTTCCAACGGGGGGAGTATGTTCGGAGCAGATCGCCAGCGCCTAGTCATGCGCGCATAGGTGTACGACGGCACCTGCATCGCTCTCTGCTTATCTTTCGCCTTCTTTCTTATACCCATAAAGCTGTCGCTTATCTATTCAGCAACTACTTTGTAAGCCTGCATATGTCTATATGAAGATCTTGGAGCCAAGCTTTTTACACATTCACAGTCCGTCTGCCGCTCCGAATAAACGCTATACATTTTAATATAACCTATTCGTGCGTTATTAATTATATATATAAGGGTGGCATATTTGTTGTCTTCCCCACAAACAACATGTTTTACAACCAAGTTTGCAGATGATGACGCCCTTCATACAAAAGTTTTCTGGGAAGGAAATTCTCGTGCGTCAAGTCGCAGACGCGTCCCTAACCGAAGCCGAGGTCAGAGCTTATCTGGCGGACACCGAGGCCGTGCTCAATTCTCGGCCTCTAACTCCAACCAGTACCGATCCCAACGACGGGGAGGCGCTCACTCCAGGGCACCTGCTAATCGGGCAGGCCCTTCGTTCGCTGCCGCAAGGATTAGAGCCAGACGCACCGACCAGAGGTTTGAGATACTCAAAGAGGTGGCAACTGCTCTCCACGCTCAGACAGCGGTTCTGGCAGGCGTGGTCCACGGAATACGTCCACAGCCTTCAGAGCAAAACCAAGTGGCAAACTACATCGCCCAATCTGGAGTTCGGAGCCTTGGTAATCATCCACGAGGACAACACTCCACCCCAGCGTTGGATTACCGGCAGGGTCATCAGCGTGGTGGCAGGGGCCGATGGCTAAATTCGAGTGGCCGAAATCAAGACCGCAACCGGCGTATTTAAGCGTCCTGTTCAGAAGCTGGCTGTACTCCCAATATATTGAAGGCAGGTCCTTCAAGGTGGCCGGAATGTTGAAGCGCAGAACGCTAATCATGAAGTTAAATTATGTTAAGATACAAATAAGTAACAGCTTAAGAGAGCCCTACAGCGTTATGTTCACCCCTTACAGGCCCAGAAGTATTATTATTAGATCTATGCTAAGATCGGATTCAGCGGGCCTGCAAAGGCTCTCACAAAACTGCGCTGCTGGACACAATAAACTAGTTGAATTTTGAATATCGAATCGGACAGTCTTGTGTTCTCTCTTCCCCCAAATTTCGCAGCAGCCAAGTCAAAGTCTTTTCACTTTTCGGCGTTCTCAATTATAAATAATTTAATTTTCGTTTCCATTTTCTCCATCCACCTTCCACCCTTCTAGCTGGTTAAGTAGGGTATCAGATATTAGTGTAACGTCTAAGACTTCCCTCCTTTTTCTAGTGATGAAAGTTGGGTCATTACCTTTGTTGCAGATGAATAGATTTGATTGAAGGAGATAGTCGTAGAGTAACTCACCCCTTTCGTTTGGATTTGTACTTTTCCATTGCGTGTGCTGTGAGTTAGCGTCCCCACCCACGATGAGTTCCCTAGATGAGTGTGTATGTATGAGTTGTTGTGTAGTGGTGTTTGGTAGAGGCCCTTCGTAGTCGTGAGCCAGATAGAATGATGCTATGGTGTGATAAGTGTTTTCGTTTAGCTTCAGTCTGACCGTGGTGAGGTCGCCTTCGCTAAACTGTGGAATAAGAAATGTGTTAAAGTGTGTCTTTGTTAGAATGCAGGTTCTGGTTTTACCCTTATCCGTGGTGTAAAATAGCTTGTATAGGGGGGTTGATAAGCCACAGATGTTGTTACCAACAATCCATGGCTCTTGAATGAAAACTACGTCTATGTTGCCTGTTCCCAGGCCGGTGTGGAGGGCAGCGGATGCTGCCTTGCGATGGTGCAGGTTAATCTGCAGGAACTGCACCATTTTTAGGACCGTGGTCGGGCTGCGTACCCTCCGCTTCCTCCGCTATGTCCTGAAGAACAGTACGCCCTGGTCGGGTTCGTATATCGCACAGGCACCCAGGTTGTCTGCCGCTAGCTTATCTGTATCGTAGATGCGTAGTTGCACCTTCTCGAAACCGTAGTCCACCCGGTATTGTAAGGCTGCGAGGGGTTCCAGTCAGGCCTGGTTCAAGAGAATTACCACGTTCATGGTGACGCGCTCGTTTTTCTCCACCTTGAATTGGAGCATTTATGCCTTGCCGAGCATTTTTGGATTCGGCCTCCCAGCTAAACTTCATAACCTCTCGCTTAGTTAACCAACTAAATTTGAGTCATAGAAGATCGCAAGCCTCGATTTCTGGGATAGGAATATCTTTCATGATCTCTGATAAGTCCGTCCATATTCTTGTGCAGTCACGGGATGCAAGCTATCGTGCGGTTGTGACTCGCAGTATTACTGATTTTCAGCCCCATTTCAATATAAATGCAACATCATGGAGGACACCGCAAAACATTTCGATCGCTGACCCAAAATTCTATCAATCACAACGAATTGACCTTTTACTCGGCGCTGGGATGTTTTTCGAAATAATTTCTATGGAACAAATTCATTTGGATAGGGCTTTGCCAACACCTTTCAGAACACCAAACTTGGTTGGATAGTCTCTGGAGGGTTATCATCGAACATGCCAACTCATTAGTCGGTTTTACAAGCCAGCATCAAGGACCCAGCTGATCATTCCGATGACACACTTGCCGCCATAGTAACTTTTGAATATTTGGAAATTGAGGACTTCACTTCGTCTAAGCCATCATTATTGCCGGAAGACTTGCGATGTGAGCAATATTTCACTGAAAATTTCACTAGACTTGGATACGGCCAATACTCTGTTCGTCTCTTGTCCAATTCCGGACTCGAATGTCTAGGTGATTCTTATTGCCTGGCTCGTCGTCGTTTCAAGAGTTTGGAAGCTAAACTAGATAGAAACCCATCCCTGAAAGGAAGGAAGTATATTGATCTAGGTCACATGTCTCTTGTAACAAAGGAACCGAGAAACACAATTCTTTTTGCCCCACTATTGCGTACATAAGCAGGAGAGCACGAGTACGAAGCTTCGTGTCGTCTTTGATGGATATGCTAAAACAACTTCTGGTAGCTCTCTGAACGACTTACTTCTGGCAGGACCAACAATTCAACAAAAAATCTTCAATATACTGCTTCGCTTTTGATTTTTTAAAGTTGCTTTTTGTGGAGATACCTGCAAGATGTACCGTTGCGTGCGTGTTTCGTACCCGGATGATTTTTTGCAGTGTATCGTTTGGAGAGAGAGCTCCACGTAAGAGTTGAGTGTTCTTAAAATGAACACGGTGACTTATGGAACCAAGCCAGCTGCCTTCTTGGCTTTGAGGGCCATGCATCAGCTCTCTTACGATGAGGGGGAATCATCTCCTATTGGAGCAAAAATGTTTCGTAAAGATTTCTATGTGGATGATTTAATATCTGGTGGGGACTCAGTTGAGGAGGTGAGAGAAATTCGTCGTCAGGTGAAGAAACTACTGTCGCGAGGCCACTTTCCAATCCGCAAATGGTGTTCGAATGAGTCAACAGCCCTGGAAGGTGAGTCTGAATGCGACAATAAGCAGTTAATCAAATTTCATGATGGATCGGATGTCGCCAAGGCATTGGGACTAGTCTGAGATCCATCTTCTGATCAACTCTTTTTTAATTTTTCTCAACTGCCAACCAATTAACGACCCACTAAGTGGGTTGCATTGTCAACGATTGCCAAATTCTATGATCCACTCGGTTTAATAACTCCAATTATCACAAAATCTAAGATTTCTCTGCAATCTCTATGGAGTGCGAACATGGATTCGGATGACGCACTGCCAGAGCCTATTCTTTCGTCATGGGGGGAGTTAACCTTACAGTTATCGGTCATACAGAACTTAAAATTTCCACGATTCGTACTGCAACCAAGGGCTTCCGTGACCAGTGGAGAATCGAAAGTCCTTCTGCTCTGGTCCAAGTCAAGGGTAGCTCCATTGATGGCCCTTACAATTCCAAGATTAGAACTTTCGGAAGCGCTTTTGTAGGCTGAGCTAATTGTAAACGCCAAGGAAGCCATAGATTTCGATTGCACCTTTCATTGCTGGTCGGACTCGTCTATTGTGTTGGCGTGGATTCGGCAACCTCCGAGGGAGTTTAACGTTTTCGTCTCAAACAGAAGCGCGAAAATTCAGGAGATGACGAAAGACATGACTTGGCATCAGGTACCTACAAACTTGAATCCGGCAGACGTCGTATCGCGAGGATGTACCCAAAGAAAATTGTTAGAACATTCCCTTTGGGCTAACGGGCCTCCATTCCTTCTCCAAAGCTCGTCGAATTGGCCGTCCCTGCTAGACTCAGTAAAGGTCTTCCAGAGCGCCGTTCTGTGGCTCTAATTCAGGCCGTTTGCATAGACAGTTCATCAAACTGAAAATTCCACAACTCTTTCGATAAGTTGCAGCGCGTATACGCATAGATTTATCGGTTCATTTCAAATTTCAGAGCCAAATCTGCGCCGCTAAAAAGGTCGTCTTTCGGTGGAGGAGATCAACTCTAGAACTGTACTTCTTTTGAGGAGCATCCAACAGGTTAACTTAACGAAGGAGTATGGATCTCTTAGCCAGGGCAAGTCCGCGTACCATTTGGAGCGACAATCCTACAAACTTTGTCGGTGCAAAGAGCGAGCTTGCCGAGCTGAAAGAGCTCTTTTTGAGCGAGCAGTACATAGCATCGATATCTTCCGTCTGTTTAGCTGATGGGGTCGATTGGAAGTTCATCCCTCCGCGTGCCCCGCACTTCGGTGGTTTATGGGAGGCTGCTGTGAAGTCAGCTAAATTTAACTTCTACAGAGTCGTCGGTGCATCCATCTTAGCCATCGATGAATTAAGAACTCTTACTTATGAGATTTCTGCCATCCTCAACTTCCGTTCACTCTGTCCAATTTCAGAAAATGCTGAAAGCCTTGAGGTGCTAACACTGGCGCATTTCCTGAGGGGCTCCAGCTACACTAAGTTTCCTGAGCCTGACAATACTCATCTTCGCGAAGGCCGCCTCAGCAGATGGCAGCGGGTGACCCGGATGCAGCAACATTTCTGGAAAAGGTGGAGCAGCGAGTATTTGTCCCTACTTCAAGAGAGGAGCAAGTGGCGCGTCGAAACGTCTAACATCAAGGTTGGAAGCATAGCTTTGTTGAAGGAGGACAACGTTCCACCCTTGAGATGGCAGCTTGGGTGCATCCAAGAAGTCATACCCGGCGGGGACGGAGTCATCAGAGTAGCTATGGTCCGTACAGCTACGGGTCTGATCAAGAGAGCCGTCGCCAAGCTAGCCGTTCTGCCCATCGATTCCGAGATAGTTGGAACCTTACCTCTTCCAACGGGGGGAGTATGTTCGGAGCAGATCGCCAGCGCCTAGTCATGCGCGCATAGGTGTACGACGGCACCTGCATCGCTCTCTGCTTATCTTTCGCCTTCTTTCTTATACCCATAAAGCTGTCGCTTATCTATTCAGCAACTACTTTGTAAGCCTGCATATGTCTATATGAAGATCTTGGAGCCAAGCTTTTTACACATTCACAGTCCGTCTGCCGCTCCGAATAAACGCTATACATTTTAATATAACCTATTCGTACGTTATTAATTATAAATATAAGGGTGACATATTTGTTGTCTTCCCCACAAACAACATGTTTTACAACCAAGTTTGCAGATGATGACGCCC
The DNA here is from genome assembly GCF_043229965.1 of Drosophila suzukii. NCBI lineage: Eukaryota > Metazoa > Arthropoda > Insecta > Diptera > Drosophilidae > Drosophila > Drosophila suzukii. Next base: position 564,437 of record NW_027255927.1, on the reverse strand, counting down.
TTCATACAAAAGTTTTCTGGGAAGGAAATTCTCGTGCGTCAAGTCGCAGACGCGTCCCTAACCGAAGCCGAGGTCAGAGCTTATCTGGCGGACACCGAGGCCGTGCTCAATTCTCGGCCTCTAACTCCAACCAGTACCGATCCCAACGACGGGGAGGCGCTCACTCCAGGGCACCTGCTAATCGGGCAGGCCCTTCGTTCGCTGCCGCAAGGATTAGAGCCAGACGCACCGACCAGAGGTTTGAGATACTCAAAGAGGTGGCAACTGCTCTCCACGCTCAGACAGCGGTTCTGGCAGGCGTGGTCCACGGAATACGTCCACAGCCTTCAGAGCAAAACCAAGTGGCAAACTACATCGCCCAATCTGGAGTTCGGAGCCTTGGTAATCATCCACGAGGACAACACTCCACCCCAGCGTTGGATTACCGGCAGGGTCATCAGCGTGGTGGCAGGGGCCGATGGCTAAATTCGAGTGGCCGAAATCAAGACCGCAACCGGCGTATTTAAGCGTCCTGTTCAGAAGCTGGCTGTACTCCCAATATATTGGAGGCAGGTCCTTCAAGGTGGCCGGAATGTTGAAGCGCAGAACGCTAATCATGAAGTTAAATTATGTTAAGATACAAATAAGTAACAGCTTAAGAGAGCCCTACAGCGTTATGTTCACCCCTTACAGGCCCAGAAGTATTATTATTAGATCTATGCTAAGATCGGATTCAGCGGGCCTGCAAAGGCTCTCACAAAACTGCGCTGCTGGACACAATAAACTAGTTGAATTTTGAATATCGAATCGGACAGTCTTGTGTTCTCTCTTCCCCCAAATTTCGCAGCAGCCAAGTCAAAGTCTTTTCACTTTTCGGCGTTCTCAATTATAAATAATTTAATTTTCGTTTCCATTTTCTCCATCCACCTTCCACCCTTCTAGCTGGTTAAGTAGGGTATCAGATATTAGTGTAACGTCTAAGACTTCCCTCCTTTTTCTAGTGATGAAAGTTGGGTCATTACCTTTGTTGCAGATGAATAGATTTGATTGAAGGAGGTAGTCGTAGAGTAACTCACCCCTTTCGTTTGGATTTGTACTTTTCCATTGCGTGTGCTGTGAGTTAGCGTCCCCACCCACGATGAGTTCCCTAGATGAGTGTGTATGTATGAGTTGTTGTGTAGTGGTGTTTGGTAGAGGCCCTTCGTAGTCGTGAGCCAGATAGAATGATGCTATGGTGTGATAAGTGTTTTCGTTTAGCTCCAGTCTGACCGTGGTGAGGTCGCCTTCGCTAAACTGTGGAATAAGAAATGTGTTAAAGTGTGTCTTTGTAAGAATGCAGGTTCTGGTTTTACCCTTATCCGTGGTGTAAAATAGCTTGTATAGGGAGGTTGATAAGCCACAGATGTTGTTACCAACAATCCATGGCTCTTGAATGAAAACTACGTCTATGTTGCCTGTTCCCAGGCCGGTGTGGAGGGCAGCGGATACTGCCTTGCGATGGTGCAGGTTAATCTGCAGGAACTGCACCATTTTTAGGACCGTGGTCGGGCTGGGTACCCTCCGCTTCCTCCGCTATGTCCTGAAGAACAGTACGCCCTGGTCGGGTTCGTATATCGCACAGGCACCCAGGTTGTCTGCCGCTAGCTTATCTGTATCGTAGATGCGTAGTTGCACCTTCTCGAAACCGTAGTCCTCCCGGTATTGTAAGGCTGCGAGGGGTTACAGTCAGGCCTGGTTCAAGAGAACTACCACGTTCATGGTGACGCGCTCGTTTTTCTCCACCTTGACCACCTTCCAACCGTCTGTTGGAAGCTTCGGGTTGAACCTGGTCAGCAGGCTGAGTATAGCCTCTGGTTCCGAAAATTCCGACGGCAGCCACACCCTCGCTCTCGGTCGAGACGGGATGTCAGCGGCCTCGCAAACTGCCAACTTGGCCGCGGGGTAGACCTCGCCGACCTTGTTAATAGCAGCCTTATAAAGTGCTGCCGATCTCTCGTCTTCAGAGGCGATCAACTTAACATTGCTCTGGTACCACCCCGATTCGGTGCAATCGGGTGGCGGACCTGGGTTTTCGTCCAGCACTTTCAAGGCCACTGACATTGGTTCTTTGGGATCATTCCGCCTTCATCGCTCTGGTCGATGACTCCAATGAACTTCCGATCCTTTACTACTTCAGCAAAGGATCTCGACCATGTGCCGCGGTTGGTTACTCTGGGCTTCTTGCTCGCTGGTTGAGCTGTCTCCATCGACCTCTCTCGCTTGTTGCTGTTGCTGGTGGTCATAGCGATGTCGAAGTCTGGGATTACCGCCTTTGCCCAGGCTCTGTCCTCTTGGATTTTTAGGTAATCGAATTTTGACGTATGATACTCACGAATCGGGTTGGTGGCCAGCCGCTTGAGGATCCAGAAAGCTTTCTTACGTTCAAGAGGTCCTGCCTGGTTAGGTGGTATCCTCTTGAACTCCTTTGCCCTGGTACTCACCACGAGACCGGCTTTGGCGATTCCCTCAGGTTGGAGTAGCTGGTTAGCCACACCTACACTGGTGGGAGGCTTGGGATTGTCGTTGGGGTGAATTGGGCTTAGCCGGCTGTGTTGTTCGCTGGCCTTGGCAGGGGTAGACGTCACAGGGACTACGGTAATCGGAGTCGTGATCTTGCTCTTCTTGTCGTCGTTGGTTACGACTTTTTTGAGTGTGTCGGGCTCATTTTTTGTATTGTTATCTTTTTTTTTGTTTTTATTAATTGAGTTCTCCATGTTAATTCCCACGAGCTGCGGAGAAGGGACAGGTCCACCCGGGCAGAGATCCGCTGTAATCAGGTAAGGCTGACTTAGAACAGGCGGTCGCCACTTGCCTGAGCTCACCGTTTGAGACTGAGTTTTTTGATAACTCGGGCTCCCAGCCAGATTGACTCTCGGCACGGTACGAGTGACATCTTAGTCCAGCCCGGGGTGAGATGAGTTGTGTGGGTAGGGAAGAGGTAGGTTCAAAAAGTGTGGGAGGGGGTATGCATGAGCTATTTGTCGGAGGCGACAGCACAAGCGCGACGTCGGTACTGCTACGACGTAAGATAGCAGGAAGGCAAATAAGATAACTAATCGTCACATGCACCTCTAAAGACTATATCACTCCACTCCTGGGGCTGAAAAGCATCCTGTCACTCCCCCACTCAACGTAAAGTCAATCCACGACCTTACTAAAATAAATAAAACTTGCCTGATTTCGGTGTTCACTATTTAAACACCCTTTTCTTATTCTTAACGCTTTTAAGGACTTTGACGGCAATCACATAAATGCGAAACTTAATTTTACTGAAATTGTTTACATGCAAACAACGGAGCAGAAAAGATTCAGTTTAACAGGGCTGAAAATGTAAGCTTCATCAAAATGGATGATGGTGACGTTCCCCCCTCGTGAAAACGGCCGTTTATCAAATGATAATAAAAAGCCTCAAGGCCTTCGCTGACCCAGACGAGGCGCTACCCATGTTAACGTCATTAATTGGGTACCACAAACATTTTTGGTGCAGGCATGAGAGTATTCCAAGAAAAATCTAAGATCTTCAAAACGAGTGTTGAATATTTGGGATAAATAGGGTCACAAGGGGGGCGGGGAACATCACCTGAAAAGGTGAAGGCCATTAAAGAATTCCGACTGCCAAAAACTTGTTCGACCTCAGATCCATTCTGGAGTTAGGAAGCTACTACAGAAGCTTCATTAAGAACTTCGCGGCAATCGCCAGGCCATAAGAAGTAATCTAAAAGGCGACATCGGCCAGTTAAGTCAAGGAAAAAAGACATCGAACTAAACAAACAACAGAGAGAAACATTCCACAGGCTAAGAGAAATCCTAGCATCAGAAGATGTTTTACTCTCCTAACAAGACTTTAAGAGGACAGAAAAAGATAATCGACAATTAAAGTACAATTGTCAATTAAAGTACACTCAGGTCAAAATACAATTAGTCAAGACACACTTAATAATACTAATTAGTTGCTAGGTAGGATAATATTATTGATTTTAAAATAGACAGTGAGTATGTAGTACAAGTAAGGTGATATAATCTATTATAGTCATTACAAAGTACTTTAAAAGGTTCATGCACGTTGAATTAAAACTAGTGGAATATAGTTTCTTGTGAATCTATTGGGACCATTAAAGTGCTTGGCTCTCCTGTTCACCATGAATAAGATCTTGAACGAACATGGTACCTAGCAAAGTTATACGGTTGGCTAATAAGGGTAAGTTAATTAAAAGAAGTCTGCTAGAGTAAGACGGTAGTACTAGACTTGATAGATACAGACCAGATTGAGTCCCCGTAAGGCAATTATTAGAAAGTTGTTTTGTATAGACTCAACCCGGTCTGTATCTACCACGTATTGGGGCTCCAGACTAGAGCGCAGTATTCAAGAATTGGACGGACTAATGACATGAAAAAGATTTTTTATGACGTCATTATATTCCTTGAGCCACCGATTTATAAATCCAAGCACCCCTTGCTTTATTCACCATCGTAATAATGTGGTCAGAAAATTTAAGTTTGGCATCCATATACACACTGTAACGAACTGATTTTTATGGTCTGCTCGCTACGAGATTCGTGCGGCTAGCTCAGTATATTGTGTGTTCGTCCCACCAAATTTATATTAACGTGACCGCCCAGTAGCTCAGTGAGAAAGCACAGAATTCACGGGTTCGTATTGGGTTTATTGCGGGTATATTATTACAAGTGTCTTAGTCGCTTGGTTGGCCTTGACTCGTTGCTTGTGACCTTCGGTGCTTCCGACGGTCCTGATTGACTCGACGACCTCTCACCTTGATGACTCGGTGCTCCAGTCCTGTAGCTCCCCGAAGATACTCGCAGCTCCCTGAAGATCCTCGCCGCTCCCTGAAGATCCTCGCAGCTCCCTGAAGACGCTCGCTCGCTGTTCGCTTCTCACGCGTGACTTGGTGACTGCTGGTACCGACTCGGACTCGCGAGGGGTATCGGCCGTACGGGCTTAGGGAAGCGTCACCGTTCTCAGACTAGGGTGAACAGAAGCTGCGCTCTCCAGGATCGCTCCTTTCGACACACCGCCGCCTGTCCCTTGCTCTGTCCCGGATGGTCCCACTGGGGTTTCTGATCAGCCCGCGCGGACAGTCAAGGCGGAACGCCAGGAAGCTGCCTCGCGCCTTACTTCGCTTCCACGCCTAGTGTAAACGAACGTTCCACCCTAGGCTCACCCTTCTGCTTTTTGTCCGGGACGTTACCGCGTGGCTTTTGGTACCCGGGGTTCGGGAACGCAAGTCGAATCCGTAGGGCTCTCCTGGATAATTCCACTCGAGACCGTTCTCCCTTCTGGCTTGTTATACTCGGGGTTCGGGCACGCCGCTCCGGGACCTCGCAAGTCGAATCCGTAGGGCTCTCCTGGACAATCCCACTCGAGACCGTACCGATCGACCGCTCTCCCTTCTGGCTTGTTATACTCTTTCCAGGCGTAACGACAGGACTTTGTGGACAGGGTTAATCGACCGCCTTGACCTAGCCGTGTGATGCCCTCTGGATCTCAGCTACCTGCGTCTTAATTCGGAGAATCCTGGTATCCCAATCCCGAACGTCTCGACGTAGCAATCTCGATCGTCGAAGGCTCCCACGGCGCTGCTCCTCTGGCGACTCGACTTGCTGTTGTTCCCTTGTAGATTATCTGGTTGTTTAATTGTTCACTTTGGTATCTGAGTGATCTTGACGGTTTGACTCCTTGTGATCGACTGATCCAGCTGCCAGCGCTCTGCGGCCTTATATAGGGCCTCCGGGAACCGTTATTTCCCTTTTGCGCACGGCCCGCTGGATCTCTCCACTCCGGCTCCAAAGTCCGTGCCTCCTGGTTGACCCACTTGTCCTTCACGTACCGCTTCCAACCGATGCTCTGCCCACAGCTGCCGTTCCGCTGATTCCCATGATGTTTGTGGCACGCCTGTGTGCCACTCCACTGCCGAGATGTGGCACTTCTTCTCCCGGTCCAAAGTTCACGGGAGAGTCCAAAGTCCGGTGGAGTTCCGTTATCCGCTTTTGCACACGGCACTCTTGCTCTGCCCGCGAAGTCTCTCGATCTCCATCCTTGGTCTCCAAACTCTCTCGCTCTCCTTCATTGGTCTCCAAACTCTCTCGCTCTCCTTCGTTGGTCTCCAAACTCTCTCGATCTCCACCCTTGGTCTCCAAACTCTCTCGTTCTCCTCGCCGAGCCGTTACTACGCGAATTCGCCGCGTATCTGGTAAGCGGCCGGCCATCTGCTGCTGCTTCTATTTGTGGGGAGTTATTCAACTGCTCACATTCCCCCCTTACTTCGGGAAACATTTAAGACTGGTTCCTACTCTCCGGCCTTTCCTTGCTTATCCCAGCCTACGAGTCCTTGTGATTCCCGCGGCGCTCCCTCGTTGCTCCCTCGATGCTCCCTCGACGCTCTTAAGTCCGTTGAGTTCCTACAGCGCTGGTCATCCTCCTCGTAGCAACTTGAATCTCCCGCGCCGATATTCTCCCTGACTCCACTGGGACATCGATACTCGTGGGTTATCGATCCCCAGCTCGCTACTCATTGCTGCGTTCTACTCCTTTTCTTGGTTCCTCCGCATGGTCACACCATTCGTGCGTGCTCGATGTTTATTCGTTTATCGATACCGACGGTGCGGCGTTGCCACCTGCTCGTTGCGATATTTCCACCTTGGGCCGATATTACCATTTGACGTGTACCCATCGATCGCACTTTCATCTAGTGCCAATCGATCGCCTATCGATGCGCCCCCTTCCTTGGCTCATGGTGATTTTGCAACTTTCTAAGGAAGTTTTCGCATTTCTTCACTCCTTTCTATTTCATCCTTTCTCTCTCCACACGACCTCTCTCGCCTCTCATCTCTCTCTCTCTCGCCCTTCAATCGTCCTCCGCCGGCTGAGCCTGGCTTCACGCTGGCAACACTCGAGAGCTGGTGCGGAGAGGACTTCGCATTTGCTTCGCTACAGGTGAGTATTTTGGTGTTGTTTGGCTGCTTCCTGTATTAACCTAGTATGAATCTCAGGATGCTGGAGCTGCCATGTATGCCCCTTACTTCTGGCCCCTGTTTCAGCCGCGCCTCCCGTTTATGCCGGTTTTCAAACTCCATTTTGTTCATTTTATTCAAATTTTATTTCGGCCGCTCCTCGAACACTCTCGTGCCCGCCAGCCCCAACCGGACGCGGAACGCGTGCCCCTCTCTCCATACGCGCACGCTGCGCCTGCCGCCCAGGATGCGAGCCTCCTTTACCATCGGTGCCTCCGCGATTCCTTCGGGCCACTCATGCTCCGCGATCTCTCGCCATCGCTGGCCCTCCGGCGCCGACACCGTCAGCGACAATTTCGGCCGTGTCACCACCTCGAACACTTCGGGCGCCGAGTGCTGCCGCTTGAGCGGAGGACGGCCGTTTTCCACGGGCTCAGGCCACACTCAGGCGCTGTTGGTCCGGTGCTCGGCGTCGGTGGTGCCACGGGTCCTGGGATCCAGCGGGCTCACCCGGGGACCACTTTCTTCCCAGATTCGGGGCTCCTCCGTCGCTGCCGTCTCCTCTACGGGTCCCTCCGGCCAGGTCCAGACAACCGTCTGCTGTCGCCACCTAACTCCTTCGGCCACGAACGTCCGGGTGCTGTGGCTCACATGGGCCGCCGGTATGTCCGTCCGGATGTGTTGCTGCTGCGGTGGTGGCTGCTGCTGCGGTGGTGGCTGCTGCTGCGGTGGCTGCTGCTGCGATGGTGGTTGCTCGCGTTCGAGCTGCTGCCGCTGTGGTGGCTGCTGCTGCGGTGGTGGCTGCTCGCGCTCGAGCTGCTGCTGCTGTGGTGGCTGCTGCGGTGGTGGCTGCTCGCGTTCGAGCTGCTGCCGCTGTGGTGGCTGCTGCTGCGGTGGTGGCTGCTCGAACCTCGACGTGGGCGGTCGTGCTGGCGTCCACTGTGGTGACCTCTCGTACCGCGGTGTGGGCGGGATTTCGGGCAGCCACCGCGGAGGTGAGGACGCCCAGTCGTCTGCCACTTCTTGCGGCGGGATGCAGGGCTCGGGCGCATACCTCGGCGTGGGTGGGTACCCCGGGTTTTCCCACAGCTGCTGCTCCTCCTCCTCGGCCCTCCGCAGTTGGGCCTGCCACTCCGGCGACTCCTCCATCTCCTTTAACCGCCGCTCCTCGCTCTGCCTTCGCGCCTCGCACTTTCGTCGAAACTCCCACGTAGCCGCTACCATACCCTCGGCATGGCTACTGGGAGCCAGCTGGTCTTGGGGCGGCTCTTCGCTAGCCCACTCCACCTCCGCCGCGCCAGTCGGGATGCGTCCGTCGGCCCGGTTGACCGCTTTGCGAAGCCGCCATCGCCGTTGCTCCACCCGCGGGTTCTCCACCAACTCGACGTCGCTGTCGGAGCTGATGACCGGCTCGGGGACGCCCAGCCCGGAGATCCGCCGCGAGGTTCGGGTAGGCCGGGCTGTCGACCATCCTTTCCCCGGGCTAGATCCTCCGGACGGCTGGTGGGCAGCCATCATTTTGCGCGCATCGCTCCTGGTTATGCGTGTGCTCATGATGCTCGTCGATTTTGATTGTTCAGCTGGAGCCTGGGCTCCCTTTAACGACACCTCGGTTCCGAGCCTTCCTCTTTGCTCAATCCCGCTATTTCCATCGGCCTCTCCTTCTTACTACCCAGATCTACGGTACAGCTCTCTGCTCTGTGCCATCTTCCCCCTTCCTTCGGCAGACTTTTGATGCGTGTTTTTTCCTTCCTCCGATCAGTCCCTATCGAGACCTTAGACGCTCTGGTTCGCTCCCTTTGTGTTCTTAACGTTCTCCTGATGTCCTTTATGTGTTTCATTGCGCCTTTGTAGATGCCCTGTAGTATCCTTGGAGTCGGTTTGTAGTATCCCTTTCGAATCCCTGGAGGTATCCTTGGAATTTGTTCGTAGTATCCTTTGGGAATCCTTGCAGGTATCCTTGGACTCTTTCCGTAGTACCTTTTGGGAATCCTTGGACGTATCCTTTGACTCCTTTCGTAGTATCCTTTGGGTATCTTTGGAGGTATCCTCGTAATCCGGGCCAATAGTAGTAACGCCTAAGCCTCTCGATAGTCTTATGTATCCCGCCGTGCGAGCATAAAGGACTGTCATGAGCGCGAACAAGGACTTCTGGAATCATTTCTTTGGGTACCCATAGCTTCCATGCATACTCATCATGAAGGGTTCCTCCCGTCAGATGTTCTGCCTTCCTATATAAATACCCACTATCGACTTTCAAATCAGGGAAATTGGCCTCGTTAGCTCTAACACTATCGACTAATTCCTTGTAACCGGCAGACTTGAAATGACTAGAGTTTACATCGACAAGAAGCCCATCTTGTAAATCTATAGCAGCAAGCTCGTCTTCGTTGACCCTAGAAAGTGAATCGGGAACCACGTTCAAAGAACCTTTGCGGTGATCGATACGAAACTTGAAAGGTTGTAAAGCTATCGCCCATCGACCCAGTCGAGAATTTAAGTCGCGATTGGCCATAAGCCACTTAAGAGAAGCTTGGTCGGTCACAATTTGGAAGCTGTGACCTTCGACGTACGCTCGGAAATGTTTTAGAGCAACAATCGCAGCCAAACACTCTTGTTCCGTGACAGTATATTTTTTTTTTTTTTTTTTTTTTTTTCGACACGAAAGCAATCGGACGCTCGTCTCCCTCTTCCGAAACCTGAACCAAAACTGCTCCTACTCCGCTCTTGCTGGCATCACAATGTATCGCGAAAGGCTTTGAAAAATCTGGATTGCACAATACAGGCGCTTCTGTTAAACACTTCTTTAATTCTTGAAAAGCCTTTATTGCATCAGGGGTTAAGCTAAATTTACGCTTCGTCGTCATCAGGTCTGTTAAAGGGGCCGACAGAGCTGCAAAATTTGGAACGAACTTTCTATACCAGCCACAGAGTCCCATAAAGCTTCTTAGACCGCGGAGGGTTTTCGGAATCGGAAAATCTGTGATAGCCGCCACTTTCTCCGGATCGGTGCGTATTCCGCCATCACCAATGATGTGGCCTAAGTACCGTACACGTCTCTTGCAAAAATGGCTTTTGCTAACTTTTATTGTTAAGCCTGCTCTTTGGATGCACACAGCTAACTCTCTGAGCACCTCCAAATGAGTCTCGAAACTTGACGAAACCACCAGTAGGTCGTCTAAATAAACGAAAACTTCATTCCGGTAATGCGGCGGTACCACCTTGTCCATCAGTCTAGACATAGTACTCGTCGCATTGCAAAGGCCGAATGGCATCACCTTGAATTGGTAAAGCGGCCTACCAGGAACAGTAAAGGCCGTTTTGTCGCGAGAGTTGACTTCTAACGGCACCTGCCAATAGGCACCCTTCAAATCTAAACTAGTAATGTACTCTGCCTTGGGAAGTCGACTCAAAATCCCGTTTATCTGAGGCAAGGGGTAAGCGTCTTTTTCTGTGAAGCTGTTTACCTTTCGGCAGTCAAGACAAATTCGGATTTTTCCAGGCTTGTTTACCATAACTATTGGCGAAGATCAAGCACTTTGCGACTCCTCTATAACGCCTAACTGTAACATTCTATCTATTTCGGTATACATAGCCTTTTCTACGGCCGGCGAAACCGGAAAATGACGTTGTTTTATGGGTTTTGCACTACCCACGTCTATTGAGTGTGTGATTAAATTAGTCTTCCCAAGACCTTCCTCCGTGAAAGATGGAAAACAATTGATAACTTCCGAAAGTTTTTTTCCCTGGTCTTCGGATAAAACATGGGTATCGGCACTACTGCTGTCACTGGATTCAACTCCAGCTAACTCTACTTCCTCTATCGCTAAACTTTTGGGAAGAAGGTCGTAGTGCTTCCAGAAGTCTATCCCCAGGTATAAGTCGTGTTTCAGCGAAGGCACAATGTAAATAGGTAACCATTTCTTAACATTGGCGTATTCTATCTCAACCTTGATCCGCCCTATTATACGCTGAGGACTTCCATCAGCCGTTACAGCATTCCTTTCCATCGCCCTAAAAGGCACATTCCCTGCCTATACTTCGGCTGCCAAGCTGCCCCATACACAACTAATAGACGCCCCTGAATCGTGTAAGCCATACACAGTACGATCCAACAGACGAACTGGAATAAATGGTCGAGGATCTCGAGCTGCATACGGATTAGCACAAATGTATTCTAGGCCGAGCTCGCAACGTTTCACGGTTTGCCAGAAGGTTTTCATACGCCTTGCACTACGCGATTTTCGCTTTTGTAAGTCATGTAAATAATTGATTTTGTGAACAGCTTGTGTTCTTCCTAATTTATGAATTTTGTGATGGAGCAGAGAACTATTATTACTAACTAATGCATCTAAAGAAATGGGATTATCGACTTTAGGCACCGCCCTTCTTACTCCACCGTTGCTACTTGATTTCGTAAGGCACTCGAAGGCGTCTGTCTGAACGGCGACCTCGACGTGCCGGCTTTGGAGTTTTTTGCACATTTAGCACAACTTGGCTTATATGTGTTGGGAGTTCCACAGCCATAACAGAAAACTCTCCTCTCGGACAAACAGTCCTGGTATCTATAGCCCTCTTTCCGACAGTTCCAACACACAAGTGAAAACGCCTCTATTTCTAATTCTGTCTCTGCTTCTTGCTCGCTTCGTTCCTTAGGGTCTTGACTTATTTCTGAGATCTCTCGCCTGAATGGGCTGGCTTTTGCATACCCATGTATCTTCTTGACTTCATCCAAGAAGACCTCGCGTCTTCTGCAGGTTTCTCTCAGCTCTTGAACCGTTCTGATCTCTACGTTAAGAATTTCATGCCTAATCTCCGGGCGTAAATTATTCTTTAGGACTCGTACAAGCTTACGAGCAGGCCAAGTTTATTGATCCACCAATCCCGATATGGTATCGTAAAAGCTGTCGAAAGATTCATTGGTCTTCTGCTTCCTATTTCTAATGAGCTCTTCAACATCTACATCGTCCCTTTCCTCCCGGAATTGTGTACGTAAGGCGAAACACAACATATCCCATTGTACTCTGCTGACGGACTTGTGGTAGCGCCAATAGAACTCGTAGGCTTTACCTTCGAAAAGAACGCTGGCATTTCTGCACAGTATTGCGAAGTTTCCCTCTAATGTCTGGTGTGTAAGTGCCTCAACTCTATATATAAAGTTGTCCACTGACACTCCGACTCCCGAATACTTTAACTTCCACCCATTCAGGATCTGAACAACCTTATCAGGCCGGTTGTTCAAGTCAGATCCAATACTCCTATGAGATATGGGTGATCCAGCATTGTTTACTGCTGCGTTATCGTTTCGATTGTTTAAATTCCTCTCGTAAGGTCTATTTTGACCTTCCGTAGCGCGTGAAGGCGAAGTAGGTCTTATTTCGCTATTATCATTTTCAATTGCTGGGGTTGCGGCCAATCGTCGAAAACTTTCTTCTACCGAACTCTGAACTAACTCTACTAGTTTATCTGAAAGAGTCGTGAGCAATCTCCGCTCCATATGTAACCAACTACTCGTCCCCTCAACATGGGGTTGGCTTGTCTCACTTCTCTCTCTCTCTTTACTTTTACTACTCCGGGCCTTCTCTGCGGCTGAGGGTTGGATCAAACCCTCTTCCAAGATCAGCCCTTTAGCACGCGTTTGTGGCCCAGCTGGCCTACAAGGCACTAGGCAAACGGGACAGTTTTCGCTTCCCTTGAAATGACTCTCAATACATTTCTTGTGATACTCGTGTTGACATGAAGTAATATACGAGTCCGCTGGACCTCTTACTTCCCTCTCGCAAAACGGGCACACTGGTGCCGAAGCGCCCACTGGAGAATGCAACATTTTAGAAAAGAGCAACTAACGATCGAATAAAAACAACACTATAAATTGATGCTAAACGCGTACTTTAACTAAAGCGAAAAGGATAACTGATTAATAATCAAAAGATACTGATTGAACTCTGCGCTAGATGTCCAGCGTGTCGAAAGGTATGAATCTTTAATGTTTACCGAAATTCTCTTCGTTGAGATTTAGATTTGAGGAGTTTTAGTAGGATAGTAAAACATGATTGAAGATAGTTTGAAGATAATCTATTGAATTATTCCGGACAGAACGCTGTTTACGATAAACACTGTCTGCATTCCGGCTTTCTTCAAATCAAGAAAACTTCATGCAAAAGCAAACAAAAAAAAATTTTAACAACTTTCCTCAACTTTGAGTGGTTATGACAATCTCGCAAGACAGGTCGTTTATTTTCCAAATCTCTCCGTTTTCGGAAAAGTTGCGTTAGACTGACCGTGGGTTAATTGCTCGTGGCCAGTAGACCGACAAAAGTTCCTTACTGTTTTCCGCAAACAATCTAAGGTCCAACCGCTAGTTCTATCAAAGTAGGTAAAAGAGAGTCGATTTTTTTTTTTTTACCGCCTGTTTTTAGCTCTGGTCAATAAGATCAACTAAAATTGTACTCCTCTTGCGTTCCAAAACATAAACAGATTACACGGTAAAAATCAGCTGATTCGACATAACGGTATTAAAAAAAATGAAAAATAAAGGAAATTCTGGAATCTATTTACGATGAGTCTTACCGAGTGCAAGAAGTTACACCCGTTAAGGCCCCACGTTGGGCGCCACTTTTATTAATAATAGTAATTAATGTTAACTGTAACGTGCAACCTTTTGTAGCACAGTATTGTACACAGATCTGTCCTCGCGGGGCACGCTATAGTATCCGAATCTAGCTTGTCGGCTTTGGGGGTGGAGGTCTTGCTAATCCAGATCTGCTACTTGGCTATTATTATTAATCAAGAAATTGAGCGTGCTTGCGACGATATACGAAATTAGATCGTAGACGATGGGGAGAAACCGGGAGAATGTAAGTTAATTCCAGTAGAGAGATAGATTCAACTAAGAGAAGGGAAAAGGAAAAGGAACATTCGGTAAACGAGACGCCGATGTAATTGCGCCTGTCGCCCGCCCTACCTAAGATCACTGTATCCAATTGTTGATTCGCGTGATCCCTTTTCAATACCTTTACGACCGCATCATCGCCCGCAGAGTCTCAGCGAAATAATTACTCCATGGTTTTGTTTAAATTCATTTTAATATTCCAAATTAAAACCGGGAGAATGTAAGTTAATTCCAGTAGAGAGATAGATTCAACTAAGAGAAGGGAAAAGGAAAAGGAACATTCGGTAAACGAGACGCCGATGTAATTGCGCCTGTCGCCCGCCCTACCTAAGATCACTGTATCCAATTGTTGATTCGCGTGATCCCTTTTCAATACCTTTACGACCGCATCATCGCCCGCAGAGTCTCAGCGAAATAATTACTCCATGGTTTTGTTTAAATTCATTTTAATATTCCAAATTAAATTTCAGGCTTATGTTGCCAGGGTGGGTTACTCCCTTTTTTCCATTGGGAAAAGACATAAGTGGAATACAATTGCAAATGTCAATAGCCGAAGGAATAAGAAGAGGCTATGTATACTATCGATATCTAATTACCCTAAAAAAATCCAATAGTTTGTTCTCCATAAACAGATATAATTACTAGGTTCGGATAATATGAGGTAATCTTAAGTTTTAATAAGGGGTCTTAATATATATAAAATGTAGAGAAATTTCATTGTTAATTCCATAGATAAGTTTTTACTCTACAAAGGAAATATCTTCTATTATTTCGTTCTAAATGTTGTTCTTGTTTTTTTTTTCAGTGTATTCACAGCTTAATTTTATTATTTTTCTTTTTTTCTATTATTATTATTATTATTATTATTATTATTACTTATTTATTTATATTTTTTACAGTACTTCCACAAATGAATCGCGTTCGGCTTTAGGACTACTAATGTTCATATAAATCTCCAATTTAACCAGCTTTTAAGGGGGTGCTTGTTCTCTTTTACTTTTGTTTGACCATTTTTTTGTATTAAAAATTGAATTCGAATGCCGAGTATAAATTAACCAAAAATATAAAATTTTATATTAACTCACTTGGTGTATTCTCCACGACGAAAGATCGATCTCCCGAGCGGTGACTGTAAATGAATAGCGACTCTGGTTCGCAAAGGGTTAAATAAATACAGAGCATTCATATGTTTTAGTCAACCAACTATTTTCTTAACTAATAATTGCTAAAACCGAACCCGTTACATGATTATATTTTTTTTCTCTTTCGTTCGGTTCTACCTACGCCTATCTTTTCTGTTTCTAAAAATAATTTTATCTTACTTAATATATTATTTTATTTCATTTCCAACTTTTCTCTCAGTGCGTCATTCTGTGCGTATTTCGTGACTCTGGCCGATCTAGCACTTATTTGGGGTGGGTTCAATGTTAAGGAAATTCTAACACTGTGCGAATTTGTATGCCCTTACATTAATTATAAAAAAATCAAATCAAGGAATTAAGCGTCGAGGCGCGGCTGTTCTCCATTCACTAGGGTATCGACGATGGGCAAACCTCGGCTGCGAATTTACTTTCCGGCTCTCCCTAACCCCGTTGGAAAATTTCCGATGTGCACGTGATCGAACCCTAAAATTCGTATTTTGGCCAATTTAAACACTGTGCGGATTTTTCTGGAATCCTGAGGGACTACATTTTGCTCTATCGAGCTATTGCTGCTCTCGGTTGTTGCCTATTTAATTGCTGCTGATCAGTTAACCGCCGAGGGAGAGCCGCTGAAGCGGTTACAAACGGAGCTGCTTTTCTGTCCGCTAAGATTAAATGAACGCTGTGGGGCTCTAGGCCTTAGATCGCGATGGGAAACTGCTGGTGCTTGACTATGGTTGACTATGGAGGGTGCTCCGGTGGACGCAGTAGGCGGCCGCGTTGCTTCAAACGAGGCTGCCAGGGGGTGCTCCCGTGGACGCGGTAAGCGGCCGCGTGGCTCCTAACACGGCTGCCAGGGGGTGCTTCCGTGGACACTACGGGGATCCGTCGATCTTCCGGCGACTTTTCAGGGCGCGTCCCTCGATACCCGTGCTGCCCAGCACTTGCGGCAGCTGCGGGTGAACGATGCGGCTCGCTAATCCACTAGGATTGAAGAAAATCTGCGAGACGAACGCCGTCAGAAACCCGCTTAAGCTCGGCTATCATTTTTCAGCTTACCCAGGCAACCGCCAACATGCATAAATATTCAACTCGATTTTCAGAACACTTATTTGTATGGTTTTTCGGATTTAGTGTGTCGCACTCGAATTATACGCGTGTGATCGCTTTGAATACTATAAAAGAAAAGAACGTGTCCGGAATTCGGATGTGGGTCTGTAAAGTTGGCCGCGGTGCGAAAGCCGAGCTTTGTATTGCGACTCTTTTACAGCTGATTTATGCCAGCTGATCTAATGCAACTGCAGCTGTGGTCCACTGATTTGGTAACGCAAAGCTAAGTGCATATGTACCTATGTATTTATAGAGCCTACTTTAAGGCTGACTGTATGAATACGTGCTCGCACAAACGCTTCAGGCGCTGTTACAAAACATCAGATTCATCTATAAGAGACTGTCGTGAAAAAGCATCAACATAAGCATCACTCTCACTATCACTTTCAATTACTCTCTCGTGTACCCTTTTTTCTTTTTACTTTTAGGTACTCTTATTTTCTCTTTCTTGAACTTAGTCTCATGTGTATCATTAATATATTCCTTTTTATTCAATTTTTTATTTTCAGTGAGTAATTCATGTAAAGGTTCTGTAAAAGGTTTAAAAGTTTCCTCCAAACTTGATACGTTCTCATTTTTTATTTGTTTCAATTCATCAAATTTTCTTTTTAATGAATTTATACTTTTCGTCAACTGTTCTAAAAGTTTACGCTTCATTGTTGTCGTTTTCTCTGATACTTATGTGCTACTGGGAAAAATGTACTATAATTTAAATATTTATAACAAGGGGTTTGAGTTTGAGTTTTATGAAATTTTATTTTTATTTTTATTTTTATTTATCAAAATAGATACATTAATAATATTAAAAATAAATACATTTTAAGCTTTATTTAATTCTAAATAGTGATTGTTATCATTCCTTTTAATAATACAAAAAATATTATCCTTTATATATTCAATTGTTGAATCCTCTAAAGTTGAGTATCGTTCCGGTAAGTACAGCATATACTCTTCAAGTTCAAGAGTGAGGGTCATCCCAAAGCTGGTTTTCTTACGTTGAGCTCGTCGAATAGGGTAGTACACCTCCGATTCCATCTTCGTCTTTGTTAAAAGGGGTTTTGGTGCGTTACCATTAAAATCCTTGAGTATTTTCATCATTCCCGGATTGACCATTTGTAGTTGTTTCTTCTTGTAGTTGTTTTCGTTGTTTTTGTTGCTTTTACCTGTTTTTGTTGTTGATTTTAGTTGTTTTTTTTTAACAGTTGTAACTGTTTTTGTTGTTTAATTTACCTGTTTTTAGCAGATGTAGCTGTTTTTGTTGTTAATTTTACTTGTTTTTTAGCAGATGTAGCGGTTTTGTTGTTGTTTTCAGCTGTTTTTAGCAGTTGTATCTGTTGCAATTGTTGTTGTTGTTTTACTGTTCTAAATGTTTTTTATGTTGTTCTTCTTGTTGCTGATTTTGATGATTGCAAGATTTTTTAGGTTGAAACTTTAGGCTGAGAACGTTTTAGCTTGAAACTTTTAGGTTGAGACTGTTTGCAGGTGGTTTTTAAATGTGAGTTAGAATAACTTTTGATCGAGTTTTTATACCTTGAGGTAAACTAACCCTCCCTGTTCTTTCTCATTCTTGATTTAGAATCGACCAATCATAGCAGTGAATAGCATGTAAATAGGGTGGGTTTCAAGAATCATAGAGAAATTACTTGATCATAGTGTAAAAGTTAGGGTGGGATAGAGAGTAAGAATTGGAGGGAAAGGTGTCCACAGTTGGTACTATTAAAGACTTGTTTTCTCTCATAGTTATAGTTACTGTTATTCCCCAAGTATTTCACAATTTCTTTTGGGGGTTGTAAATTTCCAAAACTATCAAAGTAATGTATACTTTTTTTATTTTTGTTATAAGCTACCCAATGCGTACCATTTGATGAACTATCATCTAGGTTTATAATTCCTGACAGTGAGTCTCTCATAAACACACCTCGGAAATGTGGAATGTACTTTTGAGCAAAATTCAAAATTTCGAAATTTGAAAGAAGTTTTTTAGGTAGCTTAGTAATTAGTTTTTTGGATTTCCTCTAAATGGATTAAGATATAATCCATAACCTTTTCTATAAGGTTTAAGAAACATACCTTCACCCACCTTAATACTTTCCATTTTCTTATTATGTTGTTTACTCTCTTCTAATTGTTTTTTCCCCATATTTGCATTATTGATAGTTTTAGCAATGGCTGCACTACCAGAGGCGAGACTTCCTAATGCACTTAGTGCAGTCAAAATGGGTACAATAGGTAAAAAACCACCAATTTTCGGTACATTAATAATACGAGGAATCTTAATATTTTCTTTTATTTCTACCAATTGCTTTATTGACTGCTTTACGTGCAACCTTAATTGCACTCATTAGATCTAGTGGCTTCCGAGTTTTCAATGCCCGTATTCCTGTTTGGATAACATTTGAAAAACTCTTTACCTTTGATTTCATTTTCTTACACTTTCTCTTTGTTCCCTTCTTCACACCCATTCCGAATTTCTTTTTTGTTTTCATAATAGTTGTAATCAAGTATGCTGCTATTTTCTCTGCAATACTACTATCTTTTGAACCAACACGTTCCCACGCTTTATTTATTAGTACTGCGTTATGTCGATCAGCTAGATCCTTATATTGTGAATATGCAATATCATGTAATCTACAAGCTTCGTCCAATTGATTTATCCCACGATCACCGCGCTCCAACCTTTGTTTAAGCTTTGTTCCAGGTCCACAAAAATTATAACCAGGAACATGTACTTCAAATGGAAGTGTGTTAATTATTTTGTTGATAATACCACTACCTCGTTTCAAGTTTGAACTCTGACTTATAAAAACTTTTACTCATTTTATATTTTAATCAAGGAGCATTTCTCATCGAATGAAGTACATTACACACGTGAATATGCGTTTAATACGTCAAAAACAAGAAATCTGTGTTAGAAATATCGAGAGTGGTGATCATTCATTAACAAATTCAGTTACACGACATAGTTCTTTATTACCCAATACAATAAGAGCATTGGTTGTAGGTCCCTCAAACTGTGGAAAAACAAATAATATGCTCAGCCTTATTGAAAGTCCAAACGGGCTAAAATTTGAGAATATATATGTATTCTCAAAGAGTTTATATCAACCAAAGTATGAGTATTTGGAGAAACTAATTAAACCGATAAAGGGAATGGGATATTATACGTTCTCACAAAATGATGAAGTTTTACCACCCGCTAAGGCTAAAGAAAACTCTATTACGATTTTTGATGATGTTGCTTGTGAAAAACAAAACAAACATTCGTTCATATTTCTGTATGGGGCGTCATAAAAATATAGATTTTTTTCACCTATGTCAAACATATACTCATATTCCAAAACATCTAATACGTGATAACGCGAATATGATTATAATGTTTAAACAAATGTTTAAAATATGCGTCATATATATCGTGATCATGTGAATACTGATATGTCCTATGATTCATTTAGGAAAATTTGTCAAAAGTGTTGGAGTGATAAATACGGATTCCTCATAATAAGTAAAGATAACGATATGGAAAAAGGAAGATACAGGAAGGGTTTTAATGAATTTATAATTTTTTGAGAATATAAGTTTCATTCTGTAAGCTATATTTTCACAGTACATTATTAGATCCCAAAATGAGTAGATCATTCACTCTTACATTAAATGGTAATGAACCCATTACAAACATTTCTTATTTCACACCCATTGAACTGACAAATGGTGAATATGAGTGTGCACTCATTGACTTTCATATGTACAACTCTATACCCAATGTTGATATAAATAATAATCTATTTCATATTGGTGATAAAGTAATTCAACTTCCAATTGGATCATATGAACTCAATGATATTTATGATTTTCTAAAAAATAAACTAAAAGATTATAATCTTGAGAAAACATTTCAAATGGAGAGTAATAATAACGCACTTCAAGTTCATATTACAACTACCAAGGAACCTATTTATTTTATTAGAAACAACTCCATTGGACAATTGCTTGGTTTCAATAAAAAAATAATTTACCCCGTCTTGAAAAAAACATATATATCTGATCAACCTGTCAACATTTTAAAAATAAACACAATACGCTTAGTATGTAATATTGTAAGCGGGTCATATATTGATAGTAGACAAGATCATTCATTATACGAATTTGGAATTAATGTTCCACCAGGCTATAAAATGAATATCACACCACACAATCTTATTTACTTACCAGTCAACACTAGAGAAATAAGTACACTCTCTATACACATAACTGATCAGAACGGTGAATTAATAAATTTACGCGGTGAAAACTATACAATTCGTTTACACTTAAGATTAATACAATGATTGTATACAATAAAAGAGGTGATACTTACCATCATCAGCACACTTTAAAACATAAAGTTAGAGGAAGAGGATCGAAACCAAAAAGACACACACTTACATTAAAAAATAAGTTAATTCTTAAATCATTGGGCTTCAAAGTGCGAGTTTAACTAAAGTCATGGGTTTGAATGAAATATTGGCAGTACGGGAAAACCTTTCTCTGATGAAAGTATATCAAAGAAGGAATATCACAGCTATCAACCCTATCAACAATCATTTAAACCAAATGATGAGATAAGAATTACAATCCAAAATCAAGATTTATATGTACTCCCTCATGAGAGTCTTCTAAATTTTCAAGGATATATTACCCTAATTAAGGAAGGGGGAGCGGTAGAAACTCAAAATCTTATTGCGAGAATGAATAATTGTATGGCATACTTTTTAGATGAAATACGCTATGAAATAAATGGTGTTGAGATAGATAGAACAAGATTTAGTGGTATTACTTCTACAATAAAAAACTTTGTGTCTTTAAATCAATTTGAAAGCAAGAGACTTTACAATTCTGGATGGAGTGGAGGACCCGTTTTCAATTTAACCCCACACTTCAACTTTTCAATACCCCTTAAAAATCTTCTTGGATTTGCTGAAGATTTCAAAAAGGTATTATTAAATTGTAAACATGAACTAGTACTATTAATATCAAAAAATTTTAATGATGTACTTGAGCAAGATAAATTTGAGAGTGCACAATTAGTCGGAAAATATCATCTCAATATGACTAATATTACATGGAAAATTCCTCATATAACACATAGCGATTCAACGAAAATTAAAATGTATGATATTATAAAAAGTGGAACCAATCTACCGATTGCATTCCGTAGTTGGGATACATACATTAATCCTAAACTAAGTAATGGAACAAATCATGTTTGGAATGTTAAATTAGCTGCTAACCGAGAACGTCCACGATTTGCTTTAATTGGATTAAAAGATAACCACCATCTGATTACAAACAATTTAAGAAATCTAAAGGTCTACTTAAACTCTGAAACATATCCCTACGATGACTTAAACTTGGACTTTGATAAAGATCGATTTGCTCACCTATATGATATGTATTGCAAGTTTCAATCTAGCTACTATAACCGAAGTGAATCTCCTTTACTATCACCTACAGACTTTAAAACTATAGCTCCTATTATCGTAATTGACTTATCATATCAAAATGAAATGGTTAAATCGGGACCCATTGATGTTAGGATTTCAATTGAACTTACCAAGCCCGCTATCGAAAATGTTCAAGTATATTGCGTGCTCATACATGATCGTTTAGTTGAATATAACCCGTTGAATGGTCTAGTTCAGCGGATTGTCTAACAATTAATCAATCAATCATGAGTGAAGATATTGTTGCAATTGATGTTCAAGGATTTCTTGGGAATAATAATAAATTTATTCTTAAAGAAATTGGAGTCGTATTCAAAAACGAGACAATCTTGAATTCTAATTTTATCATACACTCTCCACATGATTTTATTGAATTGAATAAGAAATGTAGAAAAACAGCTACTTGGCTAACAAAAAAACATCACAAAATTTATTGGAATGATGGAGTATACTTTTTAAAAGAAACACAAATGTATTTAAGAGAAATAATTAGAAAACAGGAAATAATTTGTAAGGGATATCAAAGAAGGTTATTCCTACAAAAATTTTTAAAAATTTATAATGTAATTAACATTGATGAAATTGGTTGTCCCTCTCTAAAAATAATGGATGGAAATCAATTTCCATATTGTTCATTACATGCTCGGGATGGTGTCTGCTCTCTGAACAATGCTCATAAAATCTTAAGCTTTTACACAAACGAAAACTCCTAAACACCTTTTAACAATTCACATTTTGAGAGTCGGGGAAATAAGTTTACGAAATGACTGATTCTAATAACAATCTTAATATACCGACTTATTCTTCTTTAATAAATAAAATTAATTTCTTTATTAATACATTTGGAAATATGATTTCAAAAGAGGACTTGAAATTACTACTGGAGACAAGGAACATGTTCATGGGTACTGACGTAAAGGAGTTTATAAAAACGACATTTGGAGAACATTTAAATTTATGTACATTTTTTAATGATAATATAGAAACTTGTGCTTGTTTTCATTTTGTAATTCAACAATATAGAGTTAGAAAATTAATTTCATCATATATTGAAATTCTAAAATAAAGAGAAAACCAAAAAAAAATTTTTCTATTGTTTTGAATTTGTTTTCGAGGGTGGGTCTATCATCAGCTGTTGCATTTTTTAACATCTGTTTTCTAAGTATAATACAACGATTTATCTCTACCAACCTTTAGTTGAAGATAAACATTCAGACTATTACGGTGAGAGAAAAAATGATTTCCTCAAAAATTGAAGAGTTCTTAAGGGAGCATGGGAGTGAGATCTTCAGGGAACGTGTTACGAAATTGAAATCATTTCATACATTTTTTAAAGATGTAGAAGCCACCCCAATAATTCATTCAAAGTATGGAGAACACCTATCATCCTGTGCATGGGCATATGATGATTGTAATGTTGGACCTGACACTTGCAGGTGTATGCATGTTGAAAAGAAAGAAGAAGACGCCTTAAAATTGATGGAAAGATACATTCATTTATTTAAAAGACTCAATATAAACTAATTTAACACGAATATGATTAAATAAAAACGTATTTGACTAAACAAACGATCTCATTTGTTTTTGTGTATACTCTGTTAGGAACCACCACTACAACCACCAAAACAAGCACCACCACC
This sequence comes from Drosophila suzukii, assembly GCF_043229965.1. Taxonomy (NCBI): domain Eukaryota; kingdom Metazoa; phylum Arthropoda; class Insecta; order Diptera; family Drosophilidae; genus Drosophila; species Drosophila suzukii. The sequence goes on along the minus strand of NW_027255927.1, from coordinate 541,186 downwards.
ACCAACACCCCTCTTACACTCCTACGCTTACTTTCCCATCTAATGCTCGCTAAAGAGGGGGAGGTTACCGAACTCACGCTTGTTTCACACCAAGTATGCGATCTAATATCCCTCAAACCAACACCTTTTGACCACAAGACCGTAGACACGTTAAACTAACAGATGTCAACTACAACCCTAATTGAATCTACCCTATTAAAACTATCCCTAATTGAATCAACAAAACGCCTCACGCTTGTTTCTGCGATCTAATATCCCTCAAACCAACACCTTTTGATCACAAGACCGTAGACACGTTACACTAACAGATGTCAACTACAACCCTAATTGAATCAACAAATCACCTCACGCTTGTTTCACACCACAAAAGTATGCAATCTAATATCCATCAAGCCAACACCTTTTGACCACAAGACCGTAGACACGTTAAACTAACAGATGTCAACTAAAACCCTAATTGAATCTACCCTATTAAAACTATCCCTAATTGAATCAATAAAACGCCTCACGCTTGTTTCTGCGATCTAATATCCCTCAAACCAACACCTTTTGATCACAAGACCGTAGACACGTTACACTAACAGATGTCAACTACAACCCTAATTGAATCAACAAATCACCTCACGCTTGTTTCACACCACAAAAGTATGCGATCTAATATCCCTCAAACCAACACCTTTTGACCACATGACCGTAGACAGGTTACACTAACAGATGTCAACTACAACCCTAATTGAATCTACCCTATTAAAACTATCCCTAATTGAATCAACAAAACGCCCACGCATAACAAAACAACTTCCCTTCCTCCTCCTCCTCCGCTAAAATATAGTTTTACAAATTCATACGCATGACAAAACAACGTGTTTGTGTATATTCTGTTGGGAACCACCACCACCACCTCCACTATAGAATTGAAACATTTAAGATTACCCTCCCCTTAACTTAATACAAGTTAGAAGCAACATAGTGAGCTTCGTGCAACCATTACACTCCTACACACCCTATTCGGGTAAAGATCACTCTAAACAACCATAAAATCCTACGCATGACAAAACACCCCTATCACACACACACACCTTTAGGGTGAGAAAATGACAAGACAAAACAAGACATATCAAAACACCCCTCTCTCACACCCCTACACACCCCTTAAAACACCTGCGTGCAACTATGCGTGACCACCTGTCACCTGTGTGCAACCATGCGTGACTGATTAGGGTCACCCCCACCCCAAAGTGAGCCAGCTCCCGAATTAATCTACTACTGTGCGTTGGCCAAATCAAGCTCCCACCTGGATTACCTTTAATTCAAAATACGCGTCTGGGTTGGGTTGTTTCTGGAGGTTATGGCCTTTCTAATGGCTCGTCCTAAATGTCGTCCCAAGATGTACTTCTCGCTAGTAAAGAGAAAAGTTTCGATCGGTTAGATGATCTTCTTCGACGATTTTAACGCCGAGCCAATTAAACGCGCTACTATGGAAGAATTGGACTGTGAAGCACATTTCGTAAGACACGTCGTTCGTTTGCCAGCTGGTGATTATTCTGTTCGGCTGCCTGCCAAGTTCAATCTAGATCTTTTGGGAGAATCCCACCAGCAAGCTTATCGAAGAATCTTGTCCCTAGAGAGAAAGTTGAATCGTCAGCCAGCCTTGAAGGCTCAATATGCAGCATTCATAAAAGAATACCACGATCTAGGACATATGTCATCAGTTTCTACCGCTGACATCGGGTTGTGCCGATACTTCTTGCATCATAATTGCGTCATAAAGGAAGATAGCTCCACTACAAAGCTTCGCGTAGTTTTTGATAGATCGGCGGCCAGTTCCTCAGCCTATTCTCTCAACGATGTTCTTATGGCAGGCCCTGTTACTCAGCCTAAGCTGGTCAAAATTCTTCTTCGGTTTCGTTCACACCCAATCAGGAGACATTTGCAAAATGTACCGTTGTGTAAGGGTTGAGCCTGAGGACAGCCATTTGCAATGCATTTTGTGGAGGGATTCCACCCAGGACCAATTGCGGGTGTTTAAGCTAGACATCGTTTCTTATGGCGCGAAGCCAGCATCATTTCTGGCTGTGCGAGCGATGCATCAGTTGTCAGCTGACGAGCATACAGCGTTTCCGCTTGGGGCTGAGGTCATTCTTGGCGATTTTTAGGTGGATGATTTGATACCGGAGCCAAGTCCAAGGAAGAGGCAGTCATCATTATGGATCAGGCATCAAAACTTCTAGCCAAGGGAAAATTTAAGCTTAGAAAGTTGTGCTCAAATGTGTCGGCTGTTTTGGATGGAGTTGCAGACAAGGATAAGGAGTCCTATTTGAAGTTTGATGATGGCACTGATTTTGCAAAAACCTTAGGTCTCGATTGGGATCCAGTTTCTGACCACCTATTGTTTTCCTTTTCGGTCTTACAGTCAACATCAAGCCCCTGCAGACGATTTTTCCTGTCTGCAATAGCGCAATTTTACGTTTGACCTGTGATCACAAAATCGAAAATTTTTTTTCAACAACTGTGCAAAAATGAGTTATCCTGGGATGAAAGCCTTCCTGAGTCACAGAATACGGAATGGAGTGCTATATGTACGAGTTTTGGGCAGATTAGGCATGCGTCATTTCCTCGGCTTGTTCGTTCTCCAAACTCGGAGAGTGAAATTCATGGATTTTGTGATGCCAGCATAGAAGCTTATGGTGCCTGTGTCTACATCGTTTGCAACGGCCGATCTCAATTACTTTGCTCAAAGTCAAGGGTAGCCCCCTTGAAAACACTCACTGTGCCCAAGCTGGAACTGTGTGGGGCAGTCTTCTGTCTAGGCTCATCGCAGAAGTGGCTGGGACGAGTGCATTTAAGGGAATGTTTTACTGCTGGAGCGACCCTGCTGTTGCGCATTCATGGATCTGAGACGAGCCGTCCAGATTCAATATTTTTGTAGCGATCCGAGTAGCTGCCATTCAAGAGCTAACTGAGTCAGTGAAGTGGCGATATATTCCAACTTCTTTGAATCCTTTTCCTGCTGAGCTCAACGAGTCTCCTCTCTGGGCTCATGGACCTAAATTCCTCTGTGGCCCCAAAGCTGACTGGTCGACCCCAATCACTGCTGAAAAGACAACGCTTGAGGTTTGTCGGAGGATTCTACTAACCAAATCTCCATACGAAGACATAGTGGCACGTTCAAAATTTGCCAATTCCTTTGCTGCCCTTCAAAGAATTTTCGGATACGTCTATAAATTTAGTAATCGCATCCATCGCCCTACGCTCACGGTGTCTGACCTTCAAGGCGGTACTCTACTGTTGATTCGTCTTGTCCAGCGCTCACATTTATGGGATTACATCAAATCATTGCTGTTAAAGGGAATGGTGCACTCCTCCAGCTCGCTCGCATCTCTTTCGCCATTCATTGACCAATTTGGGCTTCTTAGAGTGGATGGCCGCCTAAGGAATTCTTCTCTGGATTTTAATGGGCGTCATCCAATTATATTATTACGGAGTCATTCGGTCACTATTGCCATTATTACTCACTTTCATGAACGCAATCTGCACACTGGGCCACGGGCATTACTCGGCATAATTCGATCCCAATATTGGCCTATTGGGGGGAGGAAGACGGTTATGGAGGCAGTATACAAATGTATTAGATGCTTTCGAATGAAGCCTCGGGTAGTAGGACATATCATGGCGGATCTTCCAAAGGAGCGGCTTGATGGATCTCATGCGTTCGAAGTCACTGGCATTGACTTTTGCGGGCCGTTTTTCTACAAGTCAGAGGCGCGAAGCAAGCCTCCAGTAAAATGGTACGATTGTGACTTCATTTGTTTCGCCACTAAGGCTATTCATTTGGAGTTGATCAAGGAATTCTCTACGGTAACGTTTCTACATGGCCTCAAACGATTTATATGCACTAGAAGAAGGCCGGATGTGACCAGTCTTAACTTCAATCGCTTTGATGGATGGCAACGCGTGGCTAACTTGCAGCAGATCTTTTAGTCCCGGTGGAAGGAAGAATACTTAACATTACTGCAGCAGCGCTCCAAGTGGCGTACCCCAAAACCTGGCCTGGTTGTCGATGACTTAGTTCTGGTCAAGGACGAAAACTCCCATGAAGTAGCCCCTCGCCAGAGTGATCGAGCTTCTGCTCGGTGGAGATGGGGTTGCTCGAGTTGCCGTTCTGAAGACAGTATCAGAGGTGACAAAGCGAGCAGTAAACAAGCTGTGTCTGCTTCCCCTTAAGGATGATGTTGAAACCCAGGCTTCCAACGGGGGGAGTATGTCGGGTCACGCAGCCGCAGCAGCTAATTAACGTCTTAATTCGATCTCTTATACTAATTGCATCGCGAAAGGTAGCTCTCTCTACCTAGCTCTCTCGTTTTTTGTGTACTTGCATTCTTGGGCCCAGCATTCGGCTGGCTGTCCCTTTGTAAAATCAGTACGAGTTCTGATCTCGACATTAAATTCACTCTCGTCTCGCCTGCTGTACTCTCTCTCGCTAATAAATTGCTAACAAGCATAAAGCAACCTGAAATTCGTAGGTTTTAATTTAGCAATAACTAATAAAAAAGCTTATTAGTTCAACATTAACGGCATTGTTTCGAGCGGCTTCGAGCACTAAATGATACAGTCAGAAATACTTTGAGCACCCTTAAAAATCTCAATATCAGCACAAAATCTTGTTTTATTAACAGAAGAAAACTAGACCAACAGACTCTAGCTGCACTGGAAACTTCGTAAGTGAATCCTCCAAAAGAAATGCCATTGTTAAGAAGTTTATTGAGCGGTGCGCTTGCATCCTGGAGACTATAAACGCACAGTCTACAACTACGCTCCGCCATCAGTCAGTCCACAACGCAGAAAGCTGCAAGATTTGTTACATAGGACCACATAACTTCATGGTGTGTAACCGTTTTCAGGAAATAGAACCCCAAGGGCGGCGCCAAGCTATTGTTCAAGTAGGAGCCTACACAAATTGTTTGGCTATAACTCATAGGGTGGAAAACTGTGGATCACTGGCCACGTGGCAGTTCTGCTAGCAGCAGCATCATTTACTACTACACAAAGGACCAACAATCTATCCACTATGCGGTATTGTAACCACCACAGACTACGAAAGTCCCAGAGGATATGTTCTGCTCCCGACAGCCATGATATCGTTACAGGGGCCAACCGCTCAACAACAAACATGTCGCGTTGTAATAGATTCTTGATCACAGGTGAATTTTATATTAAGGAGAATGGCAGATCTGCTATCTCTAAAGGAAATGTCGTTACCGATTGAAATATTTCGAATCGAAGGAAAAAGAACAACAGCAATTCGATCAATACTACAGCTCTCATCATGGACATCAGGTTTTGGAACACTAACAGAGGCATTTATTATTCCCACAGTCATTACAAGCCAACCGTCATTCGGATCGCCTTGACTTAGCCGTGTGATGCTCTCAAGACTTCAGCCACCTGTGTCTTAATTCGGAGAGTCCTGATGTCCCGATTCCAAACGTTTTGACATAACTATCTTGCTCCTTGTAGGATTCCCACGGCGCTGATTCCTACGACTTGACTTGATGTTCTGGACTTTTTGTTCATTTTATGCTGGTTGACTGAATCCTTGACCTTGACGGAGGGACTCTTGATGGAGTGACTGATCCAAACTTTGTTTTTCTAACTTTTCATTCTTAAAACACTTATTCTCCAACTTCTCTCTCACTCTTCTCAGTAGTTCAAATCCTCGCAATGTGTCTGCCTTAAAAAATATATGGTCTGTCTTTATGTACAGATGAAAACCTTTTTCTTGGTCATCGCTTGGCGCCTTCTTGAAAACATTTTTTATTTCTTGATGATTTAAATTATTAATTTGTATTCCCGTTTCTCGAACAGTAAATGGGTATATTTGATTAGTCAGAAAGTAAGTAACAGGAAAAATTAAGACTTTCCGATCAGATAAAGTACATAAATTCTTTATCAGGATTACTATCTGAGTCAAACATATGAGCGCTAAGATCTTAGAAACTATAAAAGCTTTTTAAGCAGCGCAAGTTTGTTTCAGCGGAGTACCTTTCCCACTCGAATGCTCACAAACGCCCATATAGTCTGCTTGTCGTCCACATTTTTGAAGATTTTCCAGCAGTGTAAGCTTAAATTGATTTAATTAATCATTACCCATCTAAATGCTGAGTGGTAACAACCTCATTGTTATTGAAAAAATTATGACTTACAAAGTTAAATAGGTGTTGTTATGGTCAGTAATTCCGCTACCGTCCGCTAGGTCCTGTGGCGCTACCATCGTTTTTTAGTGCCGCACCAATAGAAATGCCCTGAAATTTGATTTAATTTGAAATTTGAGCCAGAGTAACTGATAGTCGAAGCCGCCGACTAAAGCGTTTACTTCTGTTTTTTTGTCGAAAAATATAAAGCAGAAGCAAGGATTTTCCGACGCTATCCATGTCCGTCCACCCGTCTCTCTGTATGAACGCTAAGATCTCGGAAATTATGTAATTCGGATTAAGCATACAAATTCTCGGGGCAGCGGAAATTTGTTTCAGCTGAGTCCAACGCCCACTGAAACGCCCTCAATCGCCCATAACTCTAAGGCCTGTCTGGCGTCCACATTCTTTATGATTTCTTTTCAATGCTAAAAAGCGTACAAATCGCATTTTTATTATAAAAGTTTGTTATTCTGATTTGCCACGACCACTTTAGCACCCTTAACGCTTTAATTTGTCAATACTTATTAACGAAAAGTTCAAGTTAATTCAAATTTGTACTGCTAGGGGTAGCCAGTTCGAAATACCGGAAACAGCCACTTTGGCGCTTACATTTTATAGTTAGCGACTAACAAGAAAGAAAGCTAACTTTGGCAAGCCAAAGTTTCTGTACCTTTGCAGGTCGTTTAAGTGAAAGCGTTGTATGTTCAGAGTATTCCCATTTTAACAAAGCTAAATATTAATTACAGAAACATAAAGATAGTTTTCCATTTTAATTTACAACCGTATATGCTAACCGAAAACGAACGGCCTTTGTGTTATTTTGATATTAAATATCCGTTCGTTCCTGTGGCAGCTATATGATAAAGTCGTCTTATTTCTTTTAATATTTAAAAAAAAATGTTTATGTACATTAATATTCCAAAAGTTATAATTTTTTTTAACACTCCTATGGGAGCTATGGGATATAGTGGTTTGATCCGGCTCGTTCTGACTTATATGAGACTTTTGAAAAGGTTTCATCCCGATAGCTTTAAAACTGAGAGAATAGATTTCGTATAAACGGACCGACGGACGCTCGGACAGACGGACATGGCAAAAATATAAATACTTTTTGGGATCGGAGACGTCTCCTTCCCTGCGTTGCAAGCTTCTGACTGAAATTTTTATACCCTCTGCAAGGGATATAAAACAGTCTACGAAGAAGCGTAAGCTTGCATCAGCCGAATATGTAATTGAAAAACATGGAAGAACGCTATAGTCGAGTACCTCGACTATCAGATACCCGTTACTCAGCTAATGGGACCAAACGGAAATGGAGATATGCAAGCAGCAAAGCGAGATTGAAATGCGCCACCTACCGGCGGTAGACAGATTTAAGCGTTATGGGCGTTGCGCTGCGCAGGAATCTCAGGAATCTGCATGCCTAATCCCAGTATTGTAGCTTGTATAGTTTCCGAGATCTCAGCGTTCATACGGACAGACGGACAGACGGTCAGACGGACAGACGGACAGACGGAAATGGCTAGATCGACTCAGCTAGTGATCCTGATCAAGAATATATACACTTTATGGGGTCGGAAACGCTTCCTTCTGCCTGTTACGTACTTTTCGACGAATCTAGTATACCCTTTTACTCTACGAGTAACGGGTATAACAAGAGAAAATTCTCTAGTCGATGGTCTTGACTATTAGATACCCGTTACTCAGCTTAAGGGTGTTCGAAAGGCACTGAAATATGCTTAAAGCAGCTCTGCTGTTTTCACTAACACACCTAGCCTATAGCTTCACCCAGCGCCACTTCTTTCTTCTTCTATAGCGGCTTGGTGGCGTATTAGGGGAAACAGCAAAATTTTTGCATGTGGTGTGTAATCTCTATTGAAGTGCTAAATATAGGTTATAGTAATAATAACTATAATTTTTTATTGACTGGTCCAAATTCAATTATTTTCAGTATCATAAAAAAAGCAACATCTAATTCATATATTTATATAATAATAATCTAAAATGTGGGCGCTATGAGCTTTATGGCGAAAACGCTTCCTTCACCTGTTAGATACTTTCCAACGAGTCTAGAATACACTTTTCCCTCCAAGTAACGGGTATAAATAGATCATAACTAACAAGAAAGAACGCTATAGTCGAGTACCTCGGCTATCAGATACCTGTTACTCAGCTAAAGGGACCAAAGCAAAATGGAGATATGCAAGCAGCAAAGCGCGATTGAAATGCGCCACCTTCCCGCGATATCAATATATGGTTACGTGGGCGGTAGACAGATTTAAGCTTTATGGGCGTTAGAGTGGGTGTGGCAAACTTTTTTTGGGTCAATCGATAGGTCTCGAAGAAACTAAACATTTCAGTTAAAATTTTTTCTAGCATGAAAATTGTGGGCTCCACAGGCTTTGGTGGTTTGTGGGCGTTAGGGTAGGCGTGGCAAGATTTTTTTTGGATCCATCGATAGGTATTGACGAAACTAATATATTTCAGTTAATACTTTTAATCTAACATGAAAATTGTGGGCGCCACTGAAAAGCTTGCCCAGTGTACAAGGCTACGGAATCTAGGTCTGAAGTCCCAATTGTCAATTTTTGATAGTTTCTGAGATATCTGCGTTCATATTTACGATTTTTTGAAGTGTGTGGCTCGTGAACATTAAAGTGGGCGTTTCAAGTTTTTGGGTCAATCGATAGGTATTGATGAGAACAATACATTTCAGTTAAAATTTTTATTCTAGCATCTAAACTGTAGGACTGTGGGCGGTTTCTGGGCGTTAGAGTGGGCGTGGCACCTTGCTGAAACAAATTTGCGCTGGGGGGTCGGAAACGCTTCATTCTACCTGTTACATACTTTCCGACGAATCTAAGTCTAAGTCTGGAACGAGTCTACAACTGGCGGGTCAAAGTATCCAGTCTGATAGGTGCAATCATTTTAGTCTTCTTCGGTTCATAGGTCTGGAAAGTGTGAGAGCAAGTATATCTGTGAGAGAGACGAGTCTTGATATGTGGCGAGTGGCAGTATTGGTGATAGACGTACATTGTCCGAGGTAAATTGGTATGCAACACAGGGCCCAGAACACTTCCTTGAGGGAGCCAAGCAAGTATAGGCCTTGAAGCATTTGCATTTGCTCAGCGGCATTATGCAGACTCCTTAAACCCAACTGGTGATTCGGAGTTGCGTCCTGGAATAGATGAACACTAAGAAACCTTTTTAGTAAGATTCGGTTACTAGCTTAGGCTTATGAGCCGAATAACGAACGAACGAAATAGCTGCCACTATAAAAGCTTTAGCTCCTTTCCCTTCAATACTGTCATGCTCAAGGGCATGGTTCGGCTTTAATCGCTTAAATTGGTCTGAAAATTTTTCTGCACCAATAGGCAGAATTTGAGAAGCAGGACCAGAGGGAAAATCATCAAAAGCTTCTGCAGTCTCTTCATCTGTGACCAATTCAAAAGGCTTAAGTCTTTCTTGCATAGAGTTCTTTAGCATTTCATCATTTTTATTTGCCCAAGGCTGTTGCTCAAGCCCGAGAGGGTATTTCACAGCTTGATGCCTCGACTAGCATCCGGATCGATTGTACTAAGTTTACGGAGGAAAAAGGTCCAACTTAGCATAATAAAGGGCTTTTCTTAATAATAAATCACCCTTTTTAAAGATAGCTTAGTCTTGTGTAGGACGCGTTTGCATTTAGCGGCTCCGTAGGGTTCTCGTCTGCCTAACCAGAGTCATTATTCCAGGACTTAAATTGGAATTATTTTGCTGTGGAACAGCACAATTTAAATAGAAACAATCACGATGTCTCCAAAGTCCGTGCTTAAGGTAATTGCAGCAGCTTGACATTTTACAGTGAGTTTTTACTGTAGGGGCAGTAAAGCAAGTAAGACCGTACCATATCCAAAAATTCTGATATATGAGCGTTCTCTAACTCGAGTCTTATGCAAGTGAGACCATTGGTGTCCCAAAATGAGAAACGAATGCCAAAATTAAATGATGGACGTTGATGCAATACGAGCAGTACAAACAAGTGGCCCAACGACACCAAGCACGTGCTTGTTACGCGCTGGCCCTTTTATCAATTTGGGCAAAAAATACGAGTTCGCGAGGAAGATACAAAAAACAAATAGAGACGGGACACAAATGAAAATAAAAGAAGCATCTAAGAATGAAGCAAATGAGTTAAAATATTAGTTTTTAATACCGGGATAGAAGTTGAAGTGCAAATTAAATGATAAAGGTTGTTATAATTATTACATAGAACGCGAAAGGGCTCGTGCAGACAAAAATTAGATGTACATCGTGGCAAATTTAGGGGATATAATTTCGTGTTAGTCTAACAGGAACATTGAAAGTTAGGCGGTTTACAAGTTCTACAGAATCAATATCACCTCTTATAAGATTTTGCATAAAAATAGTACCAAGCATTGTTCTACGATTTGCAAGGGTAAACGATTTGCAAGGGTAGACATGTCTTCTGATCTTATATGCATCAGAATGTGAACTGCCGGTAAGCGTTGCATTAATTTAGAAAAGCTTGAATCAGAAGACGGGTTGCCAATCAGTCTGAGCAGGTACCAATTTGATTGATGGTTGTTTTTTGGTGTTTCCAGCAATTAATGTCCTTAAAATGATCCTGAGACCTAGCGGGGCAAACTGGGTTTCGATATATGATCAAAACCACATTTTTGTGTGTCCAATATCCTGAAAATTATAAAACCTTACAACTTCAACTCGGCGTTCAGGAGGGACTATAGTAATTGACTGATATAATAATAATATAATGTCATAGACTTTAACATTATTTGGCGACGACTTAAGCCTAACAAATAAAGTATTGAGTCCGTAACCATTGCCTTACCAAGGGGTAAACATTGCGCACAACATGACCAGTGGCGCCTAAGTCAGCCTTTGGCTACTATTCTGAAAGAGTTAAACAGGATATGGTTACTCCACAAGAGATGAAGAACTATCTTTTGTGTATCACCATCAGAAGGAAATACCCTAAATGTTGAAGATCCAGTTATTTTACCCTTTACTATTATTTTTACCCGTTACGTAGAGTTAAAGGTTATTTCAGATTCGACAAAAAGTATATATCAGGTAGAAGGAAGCGTTTCCGACCCCATGAACTATATTATTCTTGATCAGATTCACTAGCCGAGTCGATCTATCCATGTGCGTCTGTCCGGGTGAACGCTGAGAACTCGAATACTATAAGAGCAAGAGTGCTGTAACATGGCGTGCAGATACTTGGGCTTCCTTCGCAGTGTGGCACATTGCTGAAACAAGCTTGCGCTGCGCAGAAATCTCAGGAATCTGCGTGCCTAACCCCAGTATTGAAGCTTTTACAGTTTACGAGATCTCAGCGTTCATACGGACAGACGTGATCCTGATGAAGAACATATATACTTTATGGGGTCGGAAACTGAGTAACGGGTATCTAATATACGGGGGTCAGATTTCGATGCTTTATTCGAAGAAGTAGCAGTACCAGAAATTTCCTTAGAACTTTGGGAAAGTCCTCCTCTATTGGTAGAGGAGACTAGGTATCCATACGATCATTAGGGAGTGGGTTGTCAATGTCATAATTAGATAAGAGGGCAAAGCCGTTTCCATGACCCTTATATTTTCGACCAGGAAAGTCAGAATCCTGACATTCAAATATTTCCGATTTAGCCTTGCGAAGAAGGTAACAAAACTGCTTAACAATTGGTCAGAACGTGGAATCAGTCGGAGCATCCTCACCAAAGTCAGCATAAGGCTCGCAGCGCAACTGGTCATCCACTTTTAGACTGATGAAATCTGGAGTTGTAGTAGTGGAGTGACCAGGTGGAGAAACAAAATCTTTCTCATCATTAATCAAATTATCCGCCGAAGCATCCAAAATGCGATGAGGAAGAAGTATCAGCAATAGATTGCAAATTGGGTTCTGAACCAAATTTCTGTGACCTAGCCTCTTTGGACCTGACGAGAGTCACCAACGACCTCTAGACGACCTCGAAAACTCCTTGCTAACACTGACTTTGAATTCTTAATTATAAATATATGGGAATACAAAGAACCATACCAGTTATCCACATTCGTATCATTACCACATAGTGGATCCTCACTTGCTTGATAAGCGACCGACATAATGGGGAGCAGCAGCCTTATTCCGTATACGAAAATTTCCTAAAATCTCCTTTCGTCGACACCGCTTAACATCACCGATAGTGAAATACAGTTAGTTAATTACACCCTTCGGCGTCACTATTGCCCATCTTTAGTCGCCATTTATCATCGCTCTAGGTAATATCTGCGATGACAACATTTGACCAATGTAAACGACAGCGGGCCAACATTAAAAGGAATATAACTCGCATTAAAACGCTTGTAACAACAAGCTCTGGAGGAGACACTGGGATTTCCAGCGCCGACCTGCGATGCCGGCTGGGAATTCTAGAATGTTACTTTACGCAAGCTATGGTAGTAAAATCTGAAATTGAGACGTTTGATCCCAGCGACAGCGGTCGCGGGGACATGTTATCAAGGACAAGCTAGGTGAGGAACTCAATAACACTAATCCAGTTCAATTGCTATGTCGTCGTCGAAGTTGCTGCGGCGTACGTTGTCAACTTTCAACGGAAAATTTGCGGAATATAACAATTGTATCAACTCGCTCACACAAATTATCGCTCGTGAGGTTATGTCCAATCTAGACTAGTTTAATCACCTGCTGCACTGCTTAAGGGGACCGGTATTAGACGCGATCAAGGCATTTCCAATAACCTACGAAAATTACTTTAGGCTTTGCGTTGCTCATCTTTCTGGAAACCATAGCTGCATTATTTAAACTCCATCCAGAAGACAAATCAAACGCAATTCAGCTTGAAGGCTTGGTGGATTAAGAAAAACATGGCCTGTACTGGAATCCTTTGGAGCCGGCCATGTTGTTCTAAATTGTGATCGAAAAATGTGACCAGCACACCCGCAACAAATGAAACGAGTCGCTGGACTTCAAAACAGAAGAAGTGCTCTAAGCTGCTGGGGCGCCATTGTCAGTATCTCCACAGCTGCAAACAAGCTTATCATGCAATATTGCATCACGAGCAGAATGTTCCGTTCATTGAAGCGCGTCCTGACAGCCGCTCAGACGATTGAGAACATACAAGTGAACCAATGACGTTTTCTCATCTGCAAACTCAACCGGGACAAGTTATCCTAGCCACTGCCGTGGTTTTAGTCGAAAACCCTTTTGAACAAACAGACCTTGCAGGGCATTACTTAATGCATGTTCTGAGGAAGAGTTCGCACAAAAACTTCGTTTTCGGCATGAAAAATTTAACATGGAGATTCGGAAACTAACATAAAGCCCTTGGCTACATTAACCATACAGTCCGTATCACTTGAATTTTGTGTCATCAGACACATTTCGAATAAGCCAGACGCTGAGATTGACATCTCTTCTTGGAATTTGCCCACCAACACACCTTTGGCAGATGTTAAATCTCATGAATCTCGGGTCATCGGTCTTCTTCTTGGCGCTGAATTCTTCTAACACTTGCTTGCTTTTGAGCAAGTTAAGGTCACAGCAATGTACAGGCAAGTCCTCGTTGATAGGTTAGGTTAGGTTAACTCGGACGGCCCTCACGGGGCCACGCATATGCCAATAATGCCTTTAGTTGTTCGGTTGTTTTGTATGAACCTTGAGATGTGCTAAGAGGTTTTTATGTCCACAAAGATCGAGGTGTTTTTGGCGAAGGCAAGAAGTTCGCCTGGTTTCCTGCTGGAGGCGTCTCCTAGAGATACCAATACTGCGGCACCGAGGTATCTTCTTCATGCTCGTGAGAGTGCCGTTCAATTGCAGATGAGATGTTCCAGGGATTCTATAGCCCCCGATTCATCGCATTTTCTGCAGGTGCGGCTGTTGAGTATTCCGAGTTTGGTTGCGTGTGATGCTGCGCTCTTTGCACGTAATTCTTGAGACTCGGCAAGTCTTGGTGTTTCTCCACCTGCTTTTTGCTCGCGTGTCCGCCTGTTTCTCCAGGGTTCTTTATAGCGTTCGGAGTGAGATAGGCACGTTATCCGTTCTGTTTCTACGCTCTCTACGCCCTCCTTTGCAAGAACGTCAGCTGCCTCGTTGCCATCGATGCCCTGGTGGCTGGGAACCCAATAGATCCGCACTGACTTTGTCGTGCTGAGGCTATCCAGTGCCTCCCTGTTCGCCATTACATTTTTGGTTCTGACTGTTGACGACTGCATGGATCTTATCGCCGCTTGGCTGTCCACGAAGAAGCTGACCACATCATGTGGTCGGTTTATATTTTGAGCCGCTTCTGCCGTTTTTCTAATGGCGAAGACTTCTGCCTGGAACATGCTGCAATCGCTAGGTAGCTTATAAGAGTGTCTTATTTCAGGGTCCGTACAGTTTAAGCCCGCTCCTACACCCCCTTCCATCTTGTAGCCGTCTGTGCATATGTAGAGGTGTTAAGTCTGGTCCCGACTCGTTTTCTAGTCGTCTGGGCCCATAGGCGAGGTTGTTTTAACTTCCGGGCACGTTCTGGGGATCATGTAGTCCGTTTTGTTGATCATTTCGGTACATTGTATCTCTTCGTAAAAAGAATGAGGTCCGTCTTGTGCGTATTGATACTGGGTCCCATTTTTTCCGCCCACTCACATACCTCCCTGAGTGTTGATTCCATTATGTAGCTGAGGGTCGATGGGCAGACTCCCGTAAAAATTATGCCTATGTCGTCCGCATAGGCTGTTATTTTTGAAGCTCTCATCTTAAATCTCTTAATTAGGTCGTCGACCACCAATTTCAATAGGAGCGGCGAGAGGACCCCACCTTGTGGTGTGCCTCTGTGTGCCCCCTTCACCATTGAAGCAGTGCCCCACTCTGAATGTAACCGCCCGCAGCTAAGCAGGTTTCCTATCCAGAGGAGTATTGCGGGGTCCGTGATGACATGGTTGACATTGTTGAATGCTCCGGATATATCTACGAACACTCCAAGCGCATATTTCTTAATGTGTAGGGCTCTCTCAACGGTTACTACTAGCGAGTGTAGTGCCGTTTCCACAGGTTTCCCTTTTGTGCAGGCGTGCTGGATGGATGACATGAGTCTCCCTACATCATTCCTGATGTGTAGATTCAGCCTTGGGGCTTGCGTGATTGCACTTTCCCGCTTTTGCGAGAAAGACAAGAGAGGTCCGAGAGGTCCTCCATTGGATTGAGATATAGCTCGTGCTTAGACATGCCGAGTATATTTCACCTGTAACATGGCTGGACTTTCCATCGCAAAGGATTAGGATTTTGTAATCCCCGTTGATGATCTCATTGTCTGCCTTTTTGGCCATTTGGAAGAATTCTCGGAGGTTATTTCTTTAGAGTGTCAGTCCCCGATTCCACCATGTTGACTTGGTCTTCTTCCTTGTTCTTGACGCATCCAGTAATTCCTTGGACAGGGTCTCTAGGGACGTTTCTATGTATTTCACGGATTTTACTACGCCCGGGCTTTTCGCGAATTTCGAGGTAACTGTCCTTGTCAAATTTTCCCATTTTGTGTTCCGGGGGTTTTTATAGACAGTTACCTTTTTAGTGCTTTTAAAATCATACGTGAACTGAATATACCTATGGCTTGAGAAGGGTGGTGATTTTACGACTCTCCATTAACAGACCAAAGTATTCTGTCCCTGTATAAGTAAGTAGCTTGAATAAAGTCTAAGAGGGACTCACCTCTGTCGCTGATGTCGGAGCTTCCCCACACGCTGTGGTGTGCATTGGCATCTGCACCAATGAGGAGTTGGATATCCTTCGAGCCGAATTCCACCAAGCTGCTCAGCTCGTTTGGTGGCGCCGGTCTGTCGTGTGCCATGTAGCAGGAGGCTACCAAGAGGCGCTGCTCCTCGCTTTCTAGCATCTCGGTAGTCCAGTCTTCAGAGCTTGTAATGAGGCATAAGGCTAGCATGAATACTCTTCCGCACAAGTCCTCCTTACCGTTGGTGAGTAGAATGTATTGTAGGTTGACGCGAGTCTGTTTTTATGGAGAATGAGCTGCAGCACCGTCAGTGTCATGGGTGGCTGGCTCATCTCCGCTCGACGGGTTGGCCATGACAGTCAGGCCACCTTCCTCTTCGTCCTCCGAGTCGTCTAGCGCAAGGTTGTGTGCGGCTTCCACGATGACTTCCAGACCTATGTCCTTCTCCACGTCGCCTGCCTGCGGGGTGTGTGCGCCTTTGTTGTCGGGGTGGCGCTTCCTAAGACGCAGGTAGACACCACCCATGCCCTACGCCATCTTCCCGAATCTTGGGTACAGCAGATCCTCCGCCTCCTTGTTGATTTGGAGAACCACACTTTGGCCCTCTCGTTGGGTAGTGGGCTGGCCATGTGCAGAATCTTCCAATTAGCCGTTGGGACGTCTGGATTATGCCGTTGAAGCAGCTTTAGCGCCCGACCCCCTTGGATTGCGATACGGAAAAGCACTTTCGCCATCGGTATTGATGGGATCAATTCCCTGTCTAGCTGTCTAGCTTGCATACCGTTTGCGTCAGCCACTTCCTGGTCGGATCCTTGTTGCACTTCAAAATTTTGACACCGTTCAACCACCCTAAAACTCCTGATCTTGAGAACTGCCTCCTTAGATTTGCGCCTTACCCTTCATTCCCTCACTGTACCCTTCGACCATTTCCTACGTTGGGAGTTCGCTTCGTGTAGCACGCTCTCCGAGCCCAAGTCTACTTCGACAACGTGTGCGGCTTAACTTAGCCTGAGACGTGGCAGTAGCATTATCACTGAGATGACCTGCTCCCGTCATCCCAGGGGCTCGAACGCTGGCAACACGCAGAAAGGATTTCTCCTTCCCGTGCCCGCCGATGGTAGGAGTCGTACTTCCCATCGTCGTTTGGGCTGATATCCCAGCTCTGATATTTTTCTTCTCGCCGTCCATATCAATTGGTTTTTCAGGGGAACCACGCACTTGCGTTTTATGCCTACCGCCAGGCACCTCCAACCATGTAAACTGATTCAAGGGGTTTGTCACCTATTATCATCGTTGCCAATATAATTCTCCAGGAACTTTGGTTCCTCAACCTCTATCTCTATAAAGGCATGGACCGTCTACGCAGAATCCTTGAATATGTTGCCAGCTCTTTAAGTACCTCGGTGTTGCCTGTAAAATGCCAGCAGCAACATTCAACTGCATGGGTTTTGCGATGCGTCTATCAGAGCGAATGGATGGTGTGTGTACAAGCGGACTGAAGGCTCGAGTAATATCTCCGTTAAGTTAAGGAACCTGAAATCTAGAATAGATTGTGAAGAATCAATCGCTTAACTATTCGACAAAATCAAGGGGTTGTTCGGAGGAAGACTTATACCGTCATACCCCTGGTCGGACTCACAAATAGTACTCCATTGACTCCGGCAGCACTCCGTTACGCTCTCAACCTTCGTAGCAAATCGCGTGTCAGAAATTTAGAGTCTAACTTCAGCCGAATGGAGATTCGTGCCCACCCAAAGCAACCCTGCCGATATTGTTTCTCGTGGTTGCACTGTTACCGAACTGGACGCATCAACATGGTTTACTGGTCCTCCATAAATGCTTGTTAAGGTGGCATGTTGGTAAAAAGGTTTCCATCGTCAATTGCGAAGAGCGGAAATATATATTTTCAACCACAACTCCATACAACTATATACTTAAATCGATCAAAAATCACTGCCTATACACCGTCTGTTTGCGCATTGTCTCGTGGATGTTTCGATTCATATGCGCCTTTTGGAGGTCATCCTAGTTCAAAGATCTAACCCTTAGATCAGTAGAGTTAAAACACTCATCAAACTGCATAGCCTGGAATCTAAAAAATCACTCGTTTTTGGAAGAACTGCGAAACCTCAGGAAAAACTAACTAAAAGTCCTGAACAGTTTCTTCTCCTTTCCTAGATAACTCTTCTGGATTTGAGCTCATAAAGGTCGGTGGACGACTTGACTATCCCGATCTACCATAGAGTGATGAGCACCCGATATTACTTTCTAGCAAATCCTCAATAGTGGCTAAATATGTCCGCCACATTCACAAACGAAACTTCCATGCCGGACAAAACGCACTGATGGGCATACTCCGTCTTAAGTTCTAGATCATAAATGCGAGGGACTAAGCGCGTCTTGTTGTTCGAGCCTGTACCCAGTGCATTCGATATCGCCTACTCAACAGAACCTTGGTAAACTCTTACGAACGAGGAGCTCACAACAGTCGATAGAAGCAATTCTCTACTCACCCCCTCACGCCGATGTCATCAGCCTTTAGAGCTGTGACTGTTTGACTCAGCACTGGCAGGATCGAATGCCTTGTATAGTCGTTCAGCTACGCATCGCCAATAGAAGCTGTAGTCGCCCTGTTCATTAGCTTACTCTACTTCGGAAGTCTTAAAAACGGATCCTTTCAACAGGGCCGGGACATTGGGTCAGATATATTCTTATTTTTTTCACCGTAATGTCTGCAAATTTATAACTGTAAAATTATAATTGTAAGCTCTAATAGCCTTTAGAGCTGTGACTGTTTGACTCAACACTGGCAGGATCGAATGCCTTGTATAGTCGTTCAGCTACGCATCGCCAATAGAAGCTGTAGTCGCCCTGTTCACTAGCTTACTCTACTTCGGAAGTCTTAAAAACGGATCCTTTCAACAGGGCCGGGACATTGGATCAGATATATTCTTATTTTTTCACCGTAATGTCTGCAAATTTATAACTGTAAAATTATAATTGTAAGCTCTAATAGTTCTCCCATCTATTCGGCTTAATAAGCGTTTGAAAAATATATCAGTAGCATATCATCTTTGAGACACAAAAGTCTTAGCGGTCTTAATTTGGTTGGTTGCTCTACTGCTTGTACCTAAACTTTCCTAAGCCCCCATCTCTGATATGAGTTATAGCTTCAGGAAAAATTCTGAAACTAACAAATACATTTGGTTAGCCCACATTCTGCGCTTTAATACTTTTCTATATTCTAAACCTTTTCTTGACTTGCCGCAGAGAGAAAATATGAGGATCAGAAGATACAGCTAACATTTCAAACCCGATCGCACCTACATATCCGCGGGTGAAATTCCTGGAATTTTGTTGACCAGTACGACCTGTTATAACTCCTAATATTGGTGGTAAGATAATTGGAAAATTAACAGTATCTAAACTTAATCCCCGAAAAAAGCAGTGACCAGCGATCGCGTGTGAATACTCGGAATTGTGGCAAGTTTGTACAGTCCTCCCCCTGCGCACAGTAAGGAACAGGTGTCACGTGGAACGGTTAATTAGCGGGACCATACGTTTCTTCAGCGTCAGACCAGAATCTGCATTTGAGAGTCTCATACCGCATCTTTCATTCTTGCCACACCTGGATTGATTTCATCATCGTCAAACCATAATCGGCCTTAAGGATCGCCGGCATCAACTCGCGTGACCTTATGCGGACCTTACCAAGTCCGCACCTCGATCTACAAGTCGGATTACGTTGGTGTTCCGGTGAATATCGCACCAGTGCCGTTCGGCGTAATTCGGGCAAGACCGCGCAAGCACGACGCCGCATACGAATTGGAGTTTAAATTCCAATTCTGGTTTCCAGTTAATCTTGGCTGGTAGAGATATCGTAGTTTAGTTTTCCTTACTATAAATATTTTAATACAAGTTTTTACTTCAATTTACGATTCCTATTAAGCCATTATATTTGCGTGTGTGCAACATAGAATGACTTGACGACATAGTATGACATATATACACCTAAATTAAACTGTTGAAGTTCTACAGCGCACGTTGATCGTCATCAGGCCGGCTGACTTCGTTAGAGAGTTCGTAAGTGCGACATAACAGTAAATTGTTTACATGCATACATATATATATTGTATATTCATACTTGTCTGAGCCCGCACACTTTTAAAACATATATACATATCAAACAAAAACACCTCTTAACGAGGTAAAAAGTAGTGGCGAAAGCGCTCTTAACAAAAATTTCTGATATCAACAATTGTGACGAAAAATGATATTACATTCGATAAAATAAATAAATATATTAAATTTATGTATTCGGCCCGCAACAGTAAATATTTATTAACCTGCACGTAAATTTTCTGCTGTAGCGTGCCGAATACATAAATTGAATATAGTTTATTTATTTTATCGAATGTAATATCATTTTTCGTCACAATTGTTGATATCAGAAATTTTTGTTAAGAGCGCTTTCGCCACTATTTTTTACCTCGTTAAGAGGTGTTTTTGTTTGATATCAGAAGTTTTTTTTGCACAAGAGTTTAGTACCCCAAAACCATGACTAGGAGTCGTCCCCATGTGGCGTGGCTATTGAAAAACCAAACACACACTTTCATGTTCCACTTCGACTTAACTTTATTCAAATAAGGTATGGGTTGTTTACATTCACATTTTAATAAGAATGAAACATATAATATGAATGTTAAACTTTTTAATAACAAGTTTTATCGCTTCAATTACCTATTTTAATAGCACAAGTTTGGAATCTCAAGGGTTGTATAGTTTCAAACTCCAAGAGAAATCTGTCGTTTCTTACATTTCCCGCTGAACTAGCGGGTTTTTCCAAAGTGGTAGAACAAATAGATCAAGTTTCCTATTTCTATTAGCTTCATGCAAGTAAAGGACCCTAAAACCATAACAGATTTTCCGTTTGAAAAAATCGAATAAGAATATTTTTCATCAAATTGGTTTTTTTCTTGTTTATTCCAATAAGTATGAAATATTACGTATACGGAGCTGAAACGAGTTGCACTTTTTATTGCTTAATATCTTCCAAACGGTAAATTTTAGGGTAAAAAGTGTTATATATCAAAAGTTAAGGAATCTCAAGGGCTACATGATATAAAATTTAAAAAAAAATCGTTCGACTCAATTTTGAGAAAATAGTCAAAAAGTGGTTTAAAAAAAAACTTTTTATCATAACTCTAAATCTGTTATATTCAGACAATTTTACTATATGAAGAGTATTTAGCATATTAAACTATCTTTTCAGAAATATATATCACGTTTTTGTAGCACTAGTTGTTTAGCTACTATAAGCATTTTAAATCTGGCTTTTTTTTTTGTATTTTCCGCTAAACTAGCGGGTTTTTCCAAAAGTCGTAGAACAATCGTTTTCTATTTCAAGCTACTTTATACACCCATAGGGTTTCCAAAACCCTAAAACTAAGATGGGATGCATACAAACCCACAAACAAAGGGACACACATTTTCATTTTGGGAAGAAGAAGAAAATCTTGTTTTTTGAATTACTTTTGAACGGAACATCGGATTTCAACAAATAAGGTGTCATTTGACGTGTATTCTCAGTAAGAATAAAACTAGCTAAACAGCCGGGGGCTTTTATACCCACCGTATCCAGCAGCTCCAATTTTCTAAATTTTTACTTTTACACCTTCTCCCAAACAAATCTATATTTCGAAAGTCTTGGTATGCAATTTTCTTAGTTAGTGCGATACCTTTCGATTCCAGTATCACTCGTTATGATCGGACCATTATTGCAGATTTTCAATTCTGCGGCTATATATAGTAGTTGTCTTCGCACGCTCTCTTGTGCGCTTCGCCACTACGTGTACTGCCGTCCACAGTGATAAATAACCCTACATTCGTATATTGATAAGTATTAAATAAGAATCGTTTGCTTCTAATTACTTTATTAAAATCTGCCCAAGGGCATTTATGTAATCTTAGAATAATAATATGGTATATCGATAAAACATATAAACATTCAGTTATAATTTAACGTAAAGTAAGTATCCCTTTCTATTCCTTTTTGATAATCTTGAACTAAGACTTGATCAAATAGAGAGTCGTTTGGCGTGAAAAACGTTTGGTATAAAGATTTTGTGTTAGCATTTTTATTATTAAGAACCATGAACCATACTATCGTATTTGCCGTATTAAGTGAAATTTAAGAAGAATTAGGTTGTGATCTCTTGAGGACACCTTAGAGGATGTAGCGCTGTTGTTTTATAGGGTGGAGTCTAATGAGACTTCACAGGTATGGGGGATTAAAAAGGTGGCCAACAACATCTAGGCCTCCGTATTCGATAGGTACAGTCTCTCGTCCGAATCTTAGCCGTCGGGTTAAAATCCTTATCGATATCGTCTCTCTGTCTACTATTGTTAGTTCTGCAACACTCTTGTTCCATCTTAACATAAACCCACACCTATCTTCCTCAGCCGTTCAAAGCGTAGACAGAGGTGTTAGGGTGGACAACGCTCATAGAGTGTGTTCGTTACAGAATTAAATGGCGCCCAATAATGGGACAAGTCCGATCAGGCATCTGTCGTTTAACAGCCGACATTCCCGAAAATATTGCAATCCATCAATTTTTGTAATATTGTAGTTTCAGTTCGTATTTCATTATTCCCTTGCAGAGGGTATTATGATTTCAGTCAGAAGTTTGCATCGCAGTGAAGGAGACGTTTCCGACCCCATAAAGAATATATATTCTTGATCAGCGTCACAAGACGAGTCGATCTAGCCATGTCCGTCTGTCCGTTTCTACGCAAACTAGTCTCTCAGTTTCAATGCTTTCGGGTTGAAACTTTCGCAAAGGTCTTATTTCTTTTGCTAGTAGTATAAAAGTCGGAACCAGCCAGATCGGACAACAATATCTTAAAGCTCCCATAGGAATAATCGGAAAAAATTTTTTTTATTATTTCTTTTGTGTTTTTTAACATATAAACTCCTACGCTTGGAAATAACCCTTTTTAATTAGTTCTGAGTTTCTTATTTAATTTTATCAAAATCGAACGACTATATGATATAGGTGCCATAGGAACGATCGGAAAATTGGTGGGAAAATAATATGAAACAAATTATAGCTTCGGTGTTTTTTAACATAAAACCTCCAACGCTTAGAAATAACACTTTTTAATAAGTTCTGAATTTCGAATTTAATTTTATCAAAATCGGACGACTATATCACATAGCTGCCATAGGAACGATCGGAAAATTGGTGGGAAAATAATATGAAACAAAATATATCTTCGGTGTTTTGTAACATATTACCTCCTACGCTTGAAAATAACATTTTTAATTGGTTCTAAATTTTAAATTTAATTTTATCAAAATCGGACGACTATATCATATAGCTGCCATTGGAACGATCGGAAAATTGGTGGGAAAATAATATGAAAGAAATCATAGTTTCGGTGTTTTTTGACATATAGCATAGGGAATAACATTTTTTGTATTTTTTAGAATTTCGAATTAAATTTAATAAAAATCGGACGACTCTAACATATATCTGCCGAAGAAACAGTCGGAAAAATAATGAAAAAATTATTTTAAAAAAAAATTTAGCTTTGTTAATTTTGATCGTATTTTCTTTTACTCTGGGATATAGAATATTTTAACTTTTCAGCATTACGCATATAATTTAAACAAATATCACTGAAGCGAGCAACAATGCTTAAGAATTTAACATGGTGTTACAAACATAGATTATGTCTTATAACTGGAAGGATATACAATCTTCGGCTTGCCGAAGCTAATTTACTTTCTTGTTTTTGACTTGGATTTGATGGTACTCTGGATAGATTTGGCGCCATACCAGCAGAAATGTTATACTTTTGCTACGTGTTTTTCTATCAGTTCGGTCTTACTCAAACATTATAGTTAAAAACATTCCATTTTGATTATTTGATACTTGGGAATTTTAGTTCTGATTTAAAGTCGATTCTTTAGTTTTCAAACAACATCTTCAATACAATTAAAATCGAGATTTGTTCTAGCTGAATTCGCCTAGTCCCTCTGTTGATTGGTTAGAACAAAGTACAATTTATATACAATTAATTCTGCTTGCATTTTCAGTTCATATTTAGTACCCATTGAACAAAAATTAACCTACTGCTGTATAACTCCTCAGGATAAGCCCCTCTTATTTTAATGATGTTATAGCATTCCTTATTTCTCAAGGATTTTCCTCGTCTTGCCGTTGTTGAATGATTATCGTAAACTTCTATCGGATATCGTATATTTCTATCGCCATTTCTGTTTTTAAGCTTACACATTCCCTATTTCGAATTCCTTTGAATTATAATAATTATATATTATAAAGTATTCTTCTTTGAGTTTAGTTATTTGCTAAGTTAGGTTTTAAATCGTTTAAGAAAGTCGGTTAGGCACAGCAACGAGAACCTAGTTTCCCTAGGTGATGATGACTCAGTAACGTGCGCCCCCTGTAATGAGTAGTTTTTGATTTGGATTTAATAGAAACTGCTTGTAAACATTGCTTTCACAAGGCTTGTCTACAATACTGGCTGCAGGACAACAACACTTGTCCTACATGTTCTCAGTCCCAGATGGGACATATGGGTCAACTGTCTCACTACACAAAGCCTAAACGGAAGTTTCGAATTGTTGTCGCAGTTTGCAAATTTGCTATTTGCAAGTCCTGCTCTATCTTCTTACTGGCGTGTTCATAGGTCGGTAGATGACATGAGCTGGCGTGTATTATGCAGGCGTTTAAAGGAGTGATACTCAGATCAGAGATCAGACCGCGAAATCAAAAGTGTCATGCGTCGTCGTAAGCAGGGTTCAAACGAAAGTTTTGATGACTTTCTTGATGCAATGCTTCTCATAGCTAATTCCCTCCGAGAGCGCATGCATGATAGTGAGGTGAGCCACCGAGGTAGCCAAAATCTGAAGCCAGACTTGAAACTTGAGCTACTGCATGCTGATACCCCTTCTTTGGAAGAATTCCTTCCACGAAGAAATTTATCGTAGCACTCGGTCGAAGCCAATTCAACGCCCTAATGTAACCAAACAGTTTGTCGACACAATTCTGAATTCTGAAGATCAGTCCGAAGACGAAACCGATGTCGAGGGCGAAGTCTGCGCAATTAAGCCTTGCAGACAAATTCATATGTTGGATCTGTGATGAAACAGGTCACAGGTACCATGATTGTCTAAAACCTCGCCGCATTTTCTGTTACGGTTGTGGCATACCCGATGTATATAAACCAAATGGTGCAAAATCTAAATCGGTATCGGAAAACTCCAAACAGGACATTCGAAAAATGAATGACCGCCGTTAGCCTAGGATATTCTACTCCGGATGCTGAGGCAACGGATACTTTGCCTGATTTGTCTATTCCAAAGCCTGATGTACCGAGTATTAAAGCTTTCAATCCAGATCACTTGTGCTTACAAGAGTATCTTAAACGAAGGCTCAAATCTGTTAGTGTCAATTCTATCTTCCTTACAAACGTCGTTCTACCTTGTGTGTTCGCAAATTCTGGATGCGCAAAAGAGGACGACTCTTCACACATATTTTTATCCAAAGCACAGAAATCAAAGCTGAAAAACCGCGAAACCAATCAAGCAAAGGTTTTATCCTTTGTCGCCAGCTAAGGAAAAGCTTTTGTGTGTCGAAATCGATCGCATGATTGAAATAGACGTCATAGAAGATTCACCATCATCGCCTTGGTCTTCTCCGATTACCTTGCACGTCAAACCGTGCTAGGTACGTTTTTGTCTCGATACGCGGAAACTTAATGTAGTTACCGTATAAGATGCTTATACGATTCCGATAATGGAGGGTCTGCTTAGTCGTCTCCCGCCAGTGCACTGCATTTCTAAAATAGATCTCAAGGATGCGTTTTGGCAAATTTGCCTAGATCAAGAGTCTTGTGCAAAGACAGCTTTTACGATATTGAACCGTCCGCTGTACCAATTTAAAAGGATGCCATTCGGTTTGACCAACGCTCCGCAAACCATGTGCCGTTTAATGGACCTTGTAATACCATATCAGCTGAAGTCGCATGTGCTAGTCTACCTTGATGACCTTTTGGTAATGTCAAACAGCTTCGGAGATCATCTTCTGCACCTTTCTGAGGTAGCCACACAGCTGAGAAAAGCAGGATTGACAATTTACGTCCAGAAGAGTCAGTTCTGTCTGAAACGGGTGATTACTTGGGATATTTGGTTGGAGAAGGAACAATTCAAGTGAATCCAAACAAGATCAGCGCTGTCAGTGAATTCCCGATACCCAAAACTCAGAAACAGCGGAAAAGATTTCTTGGCATGACTGGTTGGTACTAGCACTTCATGTCGAACTATTCGTCAGTCATATTCAACTTAACAGAGTTGCTACAAGGCAAAGACTTTCAATGGAATGAACATGCTCAAGAGGCCTTTGAGAACATCAAAACCAACTTATTTTCTGCCCCATGTCTCGTTTACCCCGATTATGATTCATTCTGCAGTGCGATGCCTCACTACGTGGTGTTGGTGCAGTTCAATCTGGCTGTGAGCGACCAATAGCGTTCATGTCCAAAAAGCTTATTAAAGCCCAACGTAACTGTACAGTTACAGAACTGGAATGGCTGTAGTCTTGGCCATTAAAAAGTTCAGGATGTATATTGATGGACATTCTTCCAAAGTAGTCACTGACCACTCCAGTTTGCGTTGGCTTATGAATCAATTTGATTTAAGCGGTAGACTGACCAGGTGGGCTATCAAACTGCAGGGTTACTCCTTTGAAACCAAGCATCGTAAAGGATGTGAAAATCTCGCGGCGGATGCTCTATACTGAGCTTTCGAGGGTGTTTAAGTTACTGCGCTAAATTTTGAACTTCACCCTGAAGTCGATCTCGCATCAGATGCTTTCCAATCGAAAGAATATTCTGCACTCCGAAAAAAATTCTGATACCTGATTTTCAAGTAATCGTGCAGCATTTCCAAATTCGTTTGACACTTCGCCAGACTATTGTTGGAAATAGTTTGTACCCGAGTCGTTAAGCCAAAGCGTAATCAGTGCCGCCCTTGATCAGCCATTAAGTTTACCACTAAAGTGATAGTCAGATACAGGACAAAATCTTTCCTTGCTTTGGTGTGCCTAAAACAGTTGTGAGTGACAATGGAACTTGAAAGCCGTGACTTCTCCGTCTTCCTTTCGAAATGTGGCGTGCGCCACATGTTCACAGGTGTCCATGCTCCGCAGTCCAACGCAGTGGAGAGAGTCAACCGCTTAATCAACGCGGCTTTGAGATCATAAATCCGCTCGGACCAGTGCGAATGGGATGTTTTCCTCAGCAGCATCAATTGCTCACTGCGTAACTTCATCCATCAGTGCATCGGTGTATCACCTTACCAGGTTGTCTTTGGCAAACATATGATCACACACGGCCAAGACTACAAGTTGTTGCGCAAGTTAGGCTTGCTCTGAAGAGTGTCAGAGAATTCGTACAAGCATCCTTAAACATCTAAGCAAAGCCTATGAGACGACCCAACGTACTTATAACCCGATCGTTCGACCTAGGTAAAGAGGTGACAAAACGGAACTTTGAGCTTAGCAACGCTGCCAACAATTTCAACGTAAAGCTATCCCCAGTCGGAACAAAAGCGCGAGTTAAGGAGAAACTTGGTCAAACATTATATGTTCTGGAATATATGAATGGCAAAGAGCTTGGTAAATTCAATGCCAAGGACATCTGGTGATCCCTCCTGACTCCTCTTTCAGTTTTTATTGTTAGTCACAGGGACAAAAAATAAAAACTGTGGTTATGGGAGTCAGTATATTTGGCTAAGTTGCCATTTCTTGTTAGGTCATTACCTATGGCAATTAACATAAATAGCCCAGATGCAACCCTTCAGCTTAGCAAGGATCCGGTTCTCTCCTGAGTACCAAAAATACCATTTTGATAGATCTTGGGGATTTTGTGCATCCTCCGTCCACTCTAGACCCATGATTTCCTCCTCTTTGGTGTAAGCTTCTCCTGAGGTCGGTTCGTTCCCTGCGTAAGGTGTACAAATTTTCAAACCCGATCGCACCCATATATCCGCGCCTGAAATTCTTGGAATTTTGTTGACCAGTACGACCTATTATCATTTCCAATATTGGTGGTAAGATTATTGGGACGGAATATTGACAGTATCGAAACGTTATTCCCTAAAAATAGCAGTGACCAGCGACCACGTGTGAGTTCTCGGATTTGTCGGAAGTTTTTACAGTCCTCCCTCTGCGCACAGTAAGCAGCAGGTGCCACGTGCAGCGGTTAATTAGCGGAACCATACGTTTCTCCAGCGTCAGGCCAGAATCCGCATTTGACAGTCTCATGCCGCACACCGCGTGAAGGGGATCTTTCATCCTTGCCACACCTGGATTGAACTCATAATCGTCAAAGCATAAGCGGCCTCAAGGATCACCGGCGTCAACCCGCGTGAGGTTGTGACCTTACCAAGTCCGCACCACGATCTACAAGTCGGATTACGTTGGAGTTCGGGTGAATATCGCACCGGCGCCGATTCGGCCTAATTCGCGAAAGACGTTAATCTTGGCTGGGACTGCCAACTTGTTTTTGCATCGGTAGAGTGATCGTAGTTTAGATTTCCTTACTAGAAATATTTTAAGACAAGTTTCTAATTCAATTTACGATTCCAATTTAGCCATTATATTTGTGTGTGTGATTACGACATTGTATGAAATATATAAACCTAATTTAAAGTGTTCAAGTTTTACAGCACACATGGATCGTCATCAGGCCCAAGTGCGTAAAACGCCCAAGTGCGTTTGTGTAATCTTCGAACAAGAATATCGTATATCGATTAAACATGTAAACAATCAGTTATAATTTAACGTATAATAAATATCCCTTTCAAATCATCATGAAAATCGTTTAGTGTTAAGATTTTGTGTTAGAATTTTTATTACTAAGAACAATAAACCATACTATAGTATTTGCCGTATTAAATAACATTTAAGATGAATTAAGTTGTGTTCTCTTGAGAGCACCTTAGGGGATGTAGCGCAGCGGTTGTTTTATAGGGTGGAGTCTAATGAGACTTAACAGGTAGGGCGGGTATAGAAGGTGGCCAACAAAATCTAGGCCTCCGCCTTCGATAAGTACAGTCTCTTGTCCGAGTCCTAGCCGTCGGGTTAAAATCCTTTCCCTAGGTTTCTTGTGGGATCGAAATGCCATTTGAAAGGTAGTCTTACCATAAAACTACCGTTTGGTTGACGTGTGTGCGTTTCCTTAAAGAAGGGCTCACACAACCGCTTTTCGTCAGAGTGAAGTGATCGGCTTGGGACAGATTCTATTCGCACAAATTCTTCAACAGCGATTCCGAATCTAGGGCGGTTTGATGATAGCTAACATAAAATGTGTGGATTGAATCCTGGAATTTGACAAGTATCACCCACCCTAGGTGAGATTTTTGTGCAATGGGTTCGTCTGGAGTCCCGATTCGGGTTTCCGGAAGGATTAGACCCGCCATGAGGTCGGCTCCGATCTATGTGGAACCGAGAGCTGGAGTCCGTTGATGTGTCTCAAATTTTGAGGCGAAAACGATTGGATTTTTAAATGTGAGGTTAGCAAGTTCAAAATGTACGTAGAGTCGAAATTTAGATTGAACGTTGGGTTAAACGACGTTCGGATGCAGCAATAGACGTAAAGTTGCACCGTTGACCAGTAGTTTGGCCGACACCGGCGATCGAAACGCGGACTCTGCATCGTGGAAGTTGGGGAGCTTGGACTGCATGCTCTGAGATTATTGTAGCTTCCGACCCCTGATCAATGAGGGCAGTTGTTAATGCTTGAGAGCCACTCTGGGGGTGGCAGACAATAATCCGTGCAGCAGCTAACGATATATTCTGTCGCGTTGCATGGGAGGCTGTGCAAGAATAACATTGTAGGTTTGTAACTGGTGAGGTGTCGTTGTTCATAATCGAAGCGATATGTGTGTTTATGGGGAAGACAACAACGGGTATGACTTCCTGGATGCACCCAAGCTGCCATCTCAAGGGTGGAACGTTGTCCTCCTTCAACAAAGCTATGCTTCCAACCTTGATGTTAGACGTTTCGACGCGCCACTTGCTCCTCTCTTGAAGTAGGGACAAATACTCGCTGCTCCACCTTTTCCAGAAATGTTGCTGCATCCGGGTCACCCGCTGCCATCTGCTGAGGCGGCCTTCGCGAAGATGAGTATTGTCAGGCTCAGGAAACTTAGTGTAGCTGGAGCCCCTCAGGAAATGCGCCAGTGTTAGCACCTCAAGGCTTTCAGCATTTTCTGAAATTGGACAGAGTGAACGGAAGTTGAGGATGGCAGAAATCTCATAGGTAAGAGTTCTTAATTCATCGATGGCTAAGATGGATGCACCGACGACTCTGTAGAAGTTAAATTTAGCTGACTTCACAGCAGCCTCCCATAAACCACCGAAGTGCGGGGCACGCGGAGGGATGAACTTCCAATCGACCCCATCAGCTAAACAGACGGAAGATATCGATGCTATGTACTGCTCGCTCAAAAAGAGCTCTTTCAGCTCGGCAAGCTCGCTTTTTGCACCGACAAAGTTTGTAGGATTGTCGCTCCAAATGGTACGCGGACTTGCCCTGGCTAAGAGATCCATACTCCTTCGTTAAGTTAACCTGTTGGATGTTCCTCAAAAGAAGTACAGTTCAGATAGACAGATAGACAGATAGACAGATAGACAGATAGACAGATAGACAGATAGACAGATAGACAGATAGACAGATAGACAGATAGACAGATAGACAGATAGACAGATAGACAGATAGACAGATAGACAGATAGACAGATAGACAGATAGACAGATAGACAGATAGACAGATAGACAGATAGACAGATAGACAGATAGACAGATAGACAGATAGACAGATAGACAGATAGACAGATAGACAGATAGACAGATAGACAGATAGACAGATAGACAGATAGACAGATAGACAGATAGACAGATAGACAGATAGACAGATAGACAGATAGACAGATAGACAGATAGACAGATAGACAGATAGACAGATAGACAGATAGACAGATAGACAGATAGACAGATAGACAGATAGACAGATAGACAGATAGACAGATAGACAGATAGACAGATAGACAGATAGACAGATAGACAGATAGACAGATAGACAGATAGACAGATAGACAGATAGACAGATAGACAGATAGACAGATAGACAGATAGACAGATCTAGTTCTCCTCCACCGAAAGACGACCTTTTTAGCGGCGCAGATTTGGCTCTGAAATTTGAAATGAACCGATAAATCTATGCGTATACGCGCTGCAACTTATCGAAAGAGTTGTGGAATTTTCAGTTTGATGAACTGTCTATGCAAACGGCCTGAATTAGAGCCACAGAACGGCGCTCTGGAAGACCTTTACTGAGTCTAGCAGGGACGGCCAATTCGACGAGCTTTGGAGAAGGAATGGAGGCCCGTTAGCCCAAAGGGAATGTTCTAACTATTCTCTTTGGGTACATCCTCGCGATACGACGTCTGCCGGATTCAAGTTTGTAGGTACCTGATGCCAAGTCATGTCTTTCGTCATCTCCTGAATTTTCGCGCTTCTGTTTGAGACGAAAACGTTAAACTCCCTCGGAGGTTGCCGAATCCACGCCAACACAATAGACGAGTCCGACCAGCAATGAAAGGTGCAATCGAAATCTATGGCTTCCTTGGCGTTTACAATTAGCTCAGCCTACAAAAGCGCTTCCAAAAGTTCTAATCTTGGAATTGTAAGGGCCATCAATGGAGCTACCCTTGACTTGGACCAGAGCAGAAGGACTTTCGATTCTCCACTGGTCACGGAAGCCCTTGGTTGCAGTACGAATCGTGGAAATTTTAAGTTCTGTATGACCGATAACTGTAAGGTTAACTCCCCCCATGACGAAAGAATAGGCTCTGGCAGTGCGTCATCCGAATCCATGTTCGCACTCCATAGAGATTGCAGAGAAATCTTAGATTTTGTGATAATTGGAGTTATTAAACCGAGTGGATCATAGAATTTGGCAATCGTTGACAATGCAACCCACTTAGTGGGTCGTTAATTGGTTGGCAGTTGAGAAAAATTAAAAAAGAGTTGATCAGAAGATGGATCTCAGACTAGTCCCAATGCCTTGGCGACATCCGATCCATCATGAAATTTGATTAACTGCTTATTGTCGCATTCAGACTCACCTTCCAGGGCTGCTGACTCATTCGAACACCATTTGCGGATTGGAAAGTGGCCTCGCGACAGTAGTTTCTTCACCTGACGACGAATTTCTCTCACCTCCTCAACTGAGTCCCCACCAGATATTAAATCATCCACATAGAAATCTTTACGAAACATTTTTGCTCCAATAGGAGATGATTCCTCCTCATCGTAAGAGAGCTGATGCATGGCCCTCAAAGCCAAGAAGGCAGCTGGCTTGGTTCCATAAGTCACCGTGTTCATTTTAAGAACACTCAACTCTTACGTGGAGCTCTCTCTCCAAACGATACACTGCAAAAAATCATCCGGGTACGAAACATGCACGCAACGGTACATCTTGCAGATATCTCCACAAAAAGCAACTTTAAAAAATCAAAAGCGAAGCAGTATATTGAAGACTTTTTTGTTGAGTTGTTGGTCCTGCCAGAAGTAAGTCGTTCAGAGAGCTACCAGAAGTTGTTTTAGCATATCCATCAAAGACGACACGAAGCTTCGTACTTGTGCTCTCCTGCTTATGTACGCAATAGTGGGGCAAAAAGAATTGTGTTTCTGACGGTTCCTTTGTTACAAGAGACATGTGACCTAGATCAATATACTTCCTTCCTTTCAGGGCTGGGTTTCTATCTAGTTTAGCTTCCAAACTCTTGAAACGACGACGAGCCAGGCAATAAGAATCACCTAGACATTCGAGTCCGGAAGTGGACAAGAGACGAACAGAGTATTGGCCGTATCCAAGTCTAGTGAAATTTTCAGTGAAATATTGCTCACATCGCAAGTCTTCCGGCAATAATGATGGCTTAGACGAAGTGAAGTCCTCAATTTCCAAATATTCAAAAGTTACTATGGCGGCAAGTGTGTCATCGGAATGATCAGCTGGGTCCTTGATGCTGGCTTGTAAAACCGACTAATGAGTTGGCATGTTCGATGATAACCCTCCAGAGACTATCCAACCAAGTTTGGTGTTCTGAAAGGTGTTGGCAAAGCCCTATCCAAATGAATTTGTTCCATAGAAATTATTTCGAAAAACATCCCAGCGCCGAGTAAAAGGTCAATTCGTTGTGATTGATAGAATTTTGGGTCAGCGATCGAAATGTTTTGCGGTGTCCTCCATGATGTTGCATTTATATTGAAATGGGGCTGAAAATCAGTAATACTGCGAGTCACAACCGCACGATAGCTTGCATCCCGTGACTGCACAAGAATATGGACGGACTTATCAGAGATCATGAAAGATATTCCTATCCCAGAAATCGAGGCTTGCGATCTTCTATGACTCAAATTTAGTTGGTTAACTAAGCGAGAGGTTATGAAGTTTAGCTGGGAGGCCGAATCCAAAAATGCTCGGCAAGGCATAAATGCTCCAATTCTATTTCTAACGTAGATAATAGCAGTTAAAAGGAACATGTAGTCGATCGGCAAAATATTTGAGGTTTTGGGTGGAGGGCTTAGTAAATGATGATCTGGATGCGATGATGTATGCGAACATGATACTAATGCTGATGAAGTAGATGGTAATGGCTGAGAGGTCGATGATGGATAGCATGATGGAGATAGGTCCTGGTTCATGTGTAATAATGAATGGTGCTTCATGCGACAATATTTGCAGTGAGTCAACTTGCATTGCTGCAAACTATTGTATACCCCTTGCGCAAATAGTTGAGGCAAAGGTGCAACTTCTTTGCTTCTCTATATCGAAGATTCGGACTCAAATTTAAAAATCAAGAACACCGTGCATCGCAAAATAAACATATCAAATGATTTGAATTTGTAGCAGAAGCAATAAGTGCATTTTGGATATATTTGTGCAAGTTTTTCCCACCTGCTGGCCTGGTGCTTGAGTTACCAAGGCTCGATCCCAGTTTTCCATCATCCTGCACCTCTTTTCCAAAAACGAATCCATAGCATCACAGGTAGACAGCTCAGTGGTTGACAAATCCTTTTCCCATTTTTCCTGCGTCCTCTGATCCAGTTTCCGAGTGACGATGTGAAATAAAAGTCCATCCAAAATTTTTTGCGTAGTGGCCAGGGTTCGAATTGCTCCCAGATGCGAGTTCATAGAATCACTGAGCTCCCGAAGACCATTCGACGATCCCTTCTCGACACCTTTTAAACCGATTATTGCCTGAACGTGTGCCTGAAAGTGTAAAACTTTAATTTTAAATCAATTAATAGTCTTTTTAGAATTAGCATTCGAGGGTTCGAGCAAGCGTATGGTTTCCAGAGCCACGCCGCACAAACTCGAACGCAAGTATTGTAGTTTTTCAATGTCGCTTAGCTCATCATCATTTTCGATGACCGTATTGAAAGTCGCAAGAAAATCCGGCCACTCAGAGTAGGATCCATAAAAACGAGCAATTTTCATATTTGGCAACCGAGGCTTCCTAGATCGAAAAGAAAGATCCGCATTATTAGTGATGTCAACAGATGTTGAACTTGCAGCGGTTGAAGCCGGCTATTGTGACTTGCGATGAGCCGCCAAGCCTCGGCTTAGTTTCGCCTTCAAACCCAGTCTTTCCAACGATGTCTGCGCAGATCAAATGCCTGGTTTAAGTTGACCCATTCCATTCGCACCAGCAAATCAGCTTCGTTAAACTGATTAACCGCATCAGTGTTTGAATAAGATTTCATCGAGCTCATTTGCCGCAAAATAGATTGGGCTTTGACTCGGTAGTAGTCAACGTCAATTGTTGTTTCCGTATCAGAAATTTTTCAATCACGAGAAAAAATGAAATAAAATAAAATGTCCGACCATTTGGCGGTGGCGTTAACCCGCTCCAACGGGGCGGCCAAATAATTCTTCCCTCTTCACGGAAGTAACTTAATATATACAAAAAAAAAATGTCCGACCGCGTTAGAGGCACGAAACACCGTATATTTTTTACCGCGAAAATTTGGAGGTTAACAAGCGTCGCCGAGGTGCAACGGAACCTTTAACTTGGTTGTTGTTGTTCTTGCCGATAAATTTCCTGCCTAGCAAAAGCGGATATACTGGCAAACGAACGTATGTATGAGCTATTAACAAAGATTAAATGCGATTATCTTTGTTAAGAATTATTTACACAGCCCAGTTTTGGTGTTTTTTTACACCGCAAAATGAACAAAAAAAAAAAAAACGGCCGGCTGTGCACTTTTATATGCACATATGTGTGTATGTTCGTTTGTTTGTGACCGCATGCACGATAACGACAGCGAAACAAAGCGTTTGTTTAAACTATATTAAACAATTGCGAGACCGAGTTGTAGACTCCGATAAAAACTGCTATCACGTCGGGTTCACCAAATGTTTATGGGGAAGACAACAAATATGCCACCCTTATATTTATAAACAATAGAATAGAATAGGTTATATTAATTGTATAGCGTTTATTCGGAGCGGCAGGCGGACTGTTTAAAAGCTTGGCTCCAAGATCTTCATATAGATATATGCAGGCTTACAAAGTAGTTGCTGAATAGATAAGCGACAGATTTAGTGGGATAAGAAAGAAGACGACAAAAGACAAGCAAAGAGCGGTGCAGGTGCCGTCGTACACTTATGCGCGCATGACTAGGCGCTGGCGATCTGCTCCGAACAATGTGGTTAACTGGATGAAACGGTCGGAGAGTAATGTTGGGGTGCTTGAGTGATGCTTTGCGCCGCAGCCGGATGAAGTAGAGAATGGTGACGGTGTCCACAGTGGTAGTAATTCTTTACACTTGAACAGCGGGCAAGCATGTGCGATTTGCTCAAGAAGTTGAGCCACAGGTTTGACTTACTCACGACCTCCTAACATTGGTAGCAATCCAAGCTTAGGAATCGCTGACATCGACGGAGGATATGATTACCGTTGCAGTGTGGGCAACAAAGCAACGGGGCCTTAGTTGCGCGTGGGTGTTATGAACCGAGATACGTTTTGTAGTGTCAGGTTGTGATGATCCAGATTGGCTTGGGGCCGGACAGTTTATATTTTTAATGGCGTCTGGGTGATTGAACGGTTATTAAGAAACTGTTCGAGATCCTTGTACGAGGGAATGAGGGTGTTCGTACCCAAAGGTGGTGGGAACAGTACCACGCGCTCAGTAGCACCCACTGCATATGAGAATTGCTGATCAGCATATTATATGTCTCACTAACTTACCGTCTCAACGGTACACTGACCCACCAATGCAGTCAGCCCATTTCAGCTTCTCGGGGTACGCTTCTTCATCCAGCGTCACAAAATCGTCACCTAAATCCAGCTTCACAGGATACACTTCTTCATCCAGCGTCACAGGATCGTCAGCTTAATCAAGCTTCACAGCATACGCTTCTTCATACAGCTTCACAGGATACTCAGCTTCATCCACAGGATTCACAGCTTCATCCAGCTTCACAGGATACTCAGCTTCATCCAGCTTCACAGAATCGTCAGCTTCATCTGGCTTCTGAGAATTCTTTGTTTCCACGACGCACAATATGTCTACTTCATTCACAGAGGAAAGAATCGATTTACACAATTGATTACTAGACAACCAAAATGAGATACATGTACAGATCCAACAGCTCATAAAGAATTATGGCAAGGATTCGGTCGAACGACGCCACCGAGACGGCTATTATTCCGGTAAGCTAAATCAGCTAAATGATCTCTGGCAGCAGTTTTGCGACCTAGATGAAGAAGTCCAACAAGCGGCATTACCCACTGGAAGTGAGTACTCTTCACGACTAGTAGCACTTAAGGAGCTGGTCGAAAAATATCAGAAAATCTTTCTGGACAACATGCCGACTGGAAGCGGACTTCCGAAGCCCCGCAGACGAACTTCGGCCAACTTCAAGATCACAACAGGAGATCAAGTCAAAGGAGACTCCGCAATTGACAGGGTGATCCGACAGTTGCAGAGAAGATGCATCGAATTGGAGTCATCATTAACATTAGCCTCGAACGCCCCAACCGTCACCCACCCCTACAAAGGCACTTGGATCTCCATTGGGCGTTACTGAGGCAGGCCCACGACGAATTGGATAGCACACCTGGGGCCGCAGCTCTGGCAGAAGCAGAGCTAGCCAAATTCCACACATTATACGAGGAATACGAAATGAACCTGCTACGAGAAAACGAAGCGCCAATGAGCCTAAACTTGGCACTTCCGTCAATTAGCATTCCGGAGTTCAACGGCGAGTATCTATACTGGCCACGGTTCCACGATCTCTTTGTGGAATTGGTACATAATAAACCATATTCGGCCCGTAAAAAACTACATATTCTACAGAGTTCACTTCGTGGTGAAGCGAGGAACAGGGTGGCTATGACGACACCTGGTTGCGATTGGAGGCCAAGTATCAAAACGGCAAAATACTAGTAATCGCCGCCATAGCAAAAATTATTGACCATAAGCCTCCTCGCGCCAACTAAGGGCCTTACGTGACACTATCAAAAACTCAATGAGTGCTCTTAAAAACCTCGATGTCTCCACAAAATCCTGGGATCCAATGCTGTGTTTTATTAACAGAAGAAAACTAGACCAGCAGCATCCAGCTGGTCTGGAAAATTCAGCGGATGCACCAACGGAAATTACAACGTTAAGGAGTGTACTGACGTTTATTGAGCAGCGCGCTTGCATGCTGGAGACGATAAGCGCTCAACCTACAGCAACACTCTACCATCAGTCAGTTCACAACGAAGAGAGCTGTAAGATTTGTCACCTAGGAACACATCTTCTTAGAGCATGTAGCCGTTTCTAAGAAATGGACCCCAAAACTCGGCGCCAAGCCATTATTCAAGTAGGAGCATGCACAAATTATTTGTCTACAGCTCATAAGGTTGAAAACTGTGGATCACCAGCCACCTGTCGAGTCTGCCAGCAACGGCATCATTCACTGTTACACCAAAAACCGACTAGCAATCCAGTGGCCGGAACAGCAACCATTGCAGGCTACGACGACGCAGGAGGATATACCCTGCTCGCGACCACCAAGGTATCATTA
Organism: Drosophila suzukii; assembly: GCF_043229965.1. Taxonomy (NCBI): domain Eukaryota; kingdom Metazoa; phylum Arthropoda; class Insecta; order Diptera; family Drosophilidae; genus Drosophila; species Drosophila suzukii. The sequence goes on along the minus strand of NW_027255927.1, from coordinate 503,088 downwards.
CAAGGGCCAAACGGTCAACTACAAACATGTCGCGCTGTAGTAGATGGTGGATCACAGGTGAGTCTTATCTCAATTTTAATATTCCCGAGGGTCTGCCGTTAGCAAATCCTGACTTTCGGCAACCTGGACCCATTGACCTAACCTTATATATATATATTATCTTCTCGTGTAATAACCGTTAGACTTCTTGAACTAGGACCTAATAAACCTTTGGAACAAGGCACAAGGCTTGGTTATGTAATCAAAGGTTATCTCAATAAAAAAACCTTATCTGATACGGAAATCAATCCTATTCTGGTAGAAGACAGAGATGATCTTGATCTTGCATGACCGAACGCTGCTTATAAGCCAACGAAAGATAAAAGTCCGATGAATGATAATCAATTTGATAAAGAAGATAGCAAACCGCAGAATGAGATTTCATTCGATGAAGAGGGGATTCATTTAATGAACTTAGCATTGATTGATCATATAATAAAGGAGCCTGAAGATGTATGTAGCCAATCAAGAACTATCGACACTGACTCGTCCGATCGAGAATCAACAGCTATACATAATAGTTCATTGCAGCTGACTGAACTTTATACTACAAGAGAAAAACCAATTAATACAGAACATCAACTTAAAACCCACAAGAAGCCTAACTTTTTTTCAACATTTCTAGATTTAACCAATAAATATCTTTGTTTTGTTGCAGAAAGTTCATAGTTCAGTCCCCACGGTAATGTCAATTTTATCTCAAAGGGGATGTTAAGCAGCATGAAAAAGATATGAAGGACCCTTATCACAATCATGAACCTCCGCAGCTGAAGGAAAGATCCTCCACGGGTAATGATTTGTTAGGTGCTTTCGATACAGTTCAGCCAAGGGCTGACCGACATCAGGACTTAATTGAGGTTACCCATCAATGGGGGAGAATGTTCGTACCCAAAGGTGCTCAACATGACCACACCCAACCAATCAAACAGTAGCCAAGTTGGGAACAGTACCAGGCGCTCAGTAGCACCCACTGCATATGAGTATTGCTGATCAGCATATTAAACGAGTATGTCTCACTAACTCACCGTCTCAACGGTACACTGACACACCAATGCAGTCAGCACATTTTGCAGTGTCAGCCAAGCCAACTACGCAACTGCTACCATAATCAAATTTCCCTGACCTACTTTAGAATATAGCTTACTTCACTAAGCATTATACTAAACTTCCGTGTTCCAAGTAGTATATCAACATGTATCAAATGAAGAGTAAATCAGTTATCAACGCATCTCATAACTCCGCGGTTCTACTTCCAGATCCTCAAAACTGACGGCGATCTTCTTGGCGTGAAAGTCCGTTTTGGCGTATCCCTCTGTGCAGATGATTACTTGATGGGTTCTCTCAAAAGCTCTCGAATTTCTGCAGGCGCTTGTTATAATAGATTTCGGTTTTTCGGGACGCGAAAACCTTCTTGTAATTCTGCTGCAGACGTGTAAAGCTTAGAAGACGCTTCTTTGAAGTGTAACAAAACCTTCTAAGGCTGGATCATCAGCTTGGTGGTCAGGCATACGTATTATGGGAATTTGTTAACAATTTATTTTGAACCTAACCTAGCTCCACTTGATCTTTTCCCATCTGGTTGCGCCCAAATTTACGTAACGCTGACTATAGTGTGAGTGCTGGCTGTACAGTTTTCTGATTCCGCTTTGGATAGGATTTTCGCCGTGGTTGCAATATTATAACGGACCTTCTCGAAATACGCGAGTGTGTCGTGTGTGGAAGCGCTGTCAGACGACTAGGTGGGTTGGTAATGATGACTGTGCTCTGTCGGCGTGAGAGCACGTATTGGGGACACAAACGAATTTGTGTTAGATAGAGTACGTTCCATAGCCAGCAATTGAAATATAAAACTGAGATTTGTAAACTTCAAACAAGCTTGGATCTGCTGCCATCAACAATGCCCTTTTTTTATGGACGTTGATGCACTATGGTCAGTACAAACAAGTGGCCCTACGACACCAAGCAAAGCTTGTTACGCGCGGAGCCCATCACCGTTTTGGGCGAGCAAACATAATCGCGGACAAAGAAAAAGATAATGTAACAATAGACAATCAAAAATACAGGTCAATATACGAATAGACAAAATACATCAAGTAAAACTAATTAGTTACTAGGGAGGATAGTATTATTGATTTAAAGATAGGAAGTGAGTCAGTAGTAGATATTAGATGATAGTACTCTAAAGGGTTCATGCATTGCGTAATTAGAGATACAGTGATTTAATACTAAAGGAATATAGTTTCTAGTGAATCTATTTGGCACATTAAAATGCAGGTGACCCAGTAACTCGGGACTCTCTACATCACCATGAACAAGATTTCTAATAAACGTAATACCAAGCATAGTTCTACGATTAGCTAACGATGGTAAGTTAATTAGAAGTAGTCTACTAGAGTAGGATGGTAGTATTAGGCTTGTATCCCAGTTAAGTCTCCGTAAGGCAAATATTAAAAAGTTTTTTTGTACAGACTCTATCCGGTCTATATGCACCCCATATTGGGGACTCCAAACAGGAGCGCAGTACTCAAGAATTGGTCGGACTAATGAAATAAACAAGGTCTTTGTGACATAGGGATTATCGAATTCCTTCGACCACCTTTTGATAAATGCAAGCACGCCCCTGGCTTTATTTACCATAGTAGTAATGTGATCGGAAAATTTAAGTCTGGGATCCATGTAGACTCCAAGGTCGTCAGCATGCGTTATCCTATCTAACGCACAACCACTCAAAGTATACGTTGAGTAGTGGGGGCTGACACGAAAAAAGGTCATTAGTTTACACTTAGAACCATTTAAATTCCATTCATTATCCATGCACCATGTTTGAAATGCATTTAGATCCGATTGTAAAGCTAAGCTTTGTGCGGGGTCATTATATTGCAGGCACAACTTAACGTCATCTGCGTAAGAACCCGTGACTTCGTTAAGACTAATGAAAGGTCATTTATAAATAATGTAAACAGGAGCGGACCAAGATGACTTCCTTGTGGTACACCGGAAGTAACTCGGATTAGGGATGACAAAGAGTTTTTAAAAATGACCCTTTGAGTTCTATCATTCAAATTACTTAAAATCCACATACGAAGATCACCTGAAAACCCTAAAAGGTCCAATTTCCGGACTAAAATCGGGTGACTTACAGAATCAAACGCCTTACTAAAATCAGTGTAGGCCACATCAGCCTGACGATTCTTTCTAAAACCTCCTATAACAAATGAAGTAAACTCCAAAAGGTTGGTTGTCGTTGACCTACGTTTTATAAATCCGTGTTGACAAGAGGAAATAAGGGACCTACAACTGTGTTGTAAATGAGGCGTAATAATGTTCTCAAATAGCTTCGGTATAGCTGATAGCTTTGAAATACCTCTGTAATTACATGCGTTCAATTTACTCCCTTTGTTATGAAGCGGGATAACAAACGATTCCTTCCATCTGTGTGGGAAATCGGATGTTTCTAAAGACAAAGTAAACAGTTTGTGCAATGGTCTACACAAAGTCTCAGCGCAATACCTAAGCACACATCCAGGGACTCCGTCAGGACCCGGAGTGTAGACTGGTTCGACCCTTTGCAATTCTAAAAGAAGTGAGCTTTTACTTATAACAGGACAACAAATAAAGTTTGATTTAGGAATGACATATGGGTAAGACTGATCTGGAGGACTTGATGTTGAATAGGTGGTTTGAAAAAACTGTGCAAAAAGATCGGCTATGGCTTGATCAGTGCTAGCAGCCGAATTTTCAAATTTAAGTGATGATGGGTAACTAAAAGATTTACGCTTTGTGTTAACAAAATTATAAAACTGTTTTGGATCCAGTGTAAACTGGGTCTTGCAACGAGCTAAATAGTTTTTATAACACTGGGCGTTAAGCACGGTGAAATCAGACCGAGCACTTAAGTATCGGGAAAAGGCAGCTTGTGAACCTGAAGCTCTAAACTTTTTGTAGGGTCTAGACTTTACATTTTTAAGTCGTGCCAGCTCTTTGTTAAACCACGGAGGTTGGTTTGAAATTTTAGGATAATACGTAGGAACGCATGTATCAAAAACTTCGTTTAATATGTTATAAAATATATCAACCGCTTCATTTATATTATTACGTAAGTACAGATTGGACCAATCCGAGCAAGCTATAAGGCTATTAATGAGTGCAAAGTTCGCTTTACGAAAGCAGGGGTTGCGTTTAGCTATTTTTTCAGATACTTCATACACTTTTGTACCCGTGTCAATAGTCAGCTCTAGCGTTGGGTGATAAGGGTCTTCTGGTAAAGTAATTGCAGAGGTTCTAGCTATGCAGACACAATCTGGACTGGAAACAAAGCATAGATCCAGTAATCGTCCTAAGAAATTTAATACATGATTTACTTGAGACAATGAAATATCAAGCAAACCGTCAAGAAAATCATGCTGCTTTGAAGGTAACAATATATTTGAGGTTTCGACGGTGGACCATGTCGCCCTAGGTATATTAAAGTCACCTAAAACTATTAACTGATCCCTATCTGATAGTTTACTTGAAATAAACTGGATAGCGGACAGATGATTCGCATATGTCGGGAATTCCGATGATGGCGGAATATATGAACATGTTATGTATATAGAAATACCCGGAAGGGATAGTTTTATACACAGAAATTCAATGTCATTTATTTCGTCGGACGTTATTACTTCAGACGTTAATTCTGATTCAACTGCAATTAAAACTCCACCTTCACGTCGGGACGGACGATCAAGCCTGTAAGTTGTGTACTTACTTGGAAAAACTTCGGAACTTAGAACTTCCGGTTTTAACCAGGTTTCAGTAAAAACAATAACATGGGAAGACAAGGAAAAAGTATCAGTATACAATTTGGTCAACTTACTGTGTAAACCTCTTGTATTCTGATAATAAAGCTGAAGAAAAGAATCTAGTTTTTTGAGATAGATGAGGATGTAGATGTGGATGGCTCTTTAAAGGGATTTCCCACTTCCTTTGAACGAATTTTCTTTTTTTTAGCTTCGTACTCTTTAACAAAAATGCCAACAGGCCAAAAATTGGCTGAGCACATAGTTGCAAAATGAGCACAGGGAACACCGATCTTAAAAGATGATACTTCCCTAGCATATGGAAAATTAAATCGTTCAACCTTTAGATCATCAATCTGAACTTTGTTACGGATATAGGCCGTAATGTCCAGCGATGAAAGGTCAGGACTTAGCCGAGAAACAAAAATTTGTTTCCGCTGCGGTACACAGGTGACTGTTTTTGGTACCACGCATGTGACAGGTTTTGGTACTACCGCATTTACGGCTGCACTACCAGTTTCATTCGGTACTCCGGACGTTAATTCAACATGCGGCGTTGGAATTATTAAAGTATTGTTTATAGCAGATTTTTCGGGCGTCTCATGCGGCAAAATCTCGCGTCCTTTGCATTCGGAAACCGAATCTTTTTTTGCTTTCGATCTCAGTACCATTTGTGCGGCGGCTGAGATCGACTGCTGTGCGGCAGACCCCGGATCGCCAGAGAGAGTTTCACTAGCGGCTACCGTGGGTTGTCTATCGACCGCGATCTTTTTACGCTTAGGAGAGTCGGGCTCAGATAGCATACCGCTAGTGAGCTGCGACTCAAGCGCCACAAGCAGATCCGTATTTTTACGGCTGTTCCGGATTAATTCCGTAACAGTGCTTTTTGTAAGCCGCCTTATAGAGAGTGCCTGGGTTTCATAAGCAATGCATTCATCACAATAGTAGCGCAAGCCACTTTTCATGTCCATTGCATCGCGTACCAGGCCCGAATAGCCAAGGCATTTTGCATGAAAAATATTCTCACACGAATGGCACGGAATGCTCTGTTGTCCAGCCGAAATTAACGACTTGCATTTCTTTAAATTGCAGACAGCCATTATCGCGATATTCCGAACCACAGTGCCAAGAGAATAAAGCTACGCAAGTAAAAGAGAGAGTTAGAGAGCGGGAGAGAATGAGCGGGAGTAAGTAAGCTGGGGGAGCGTAAGTTTTAGATGTTCCAAAAACAAAGTTATAAGCGGGAGTGCGGGAGAGCGGGTAACTACCGTTTAGACACTTACCGCTCCAAACAGCGTTTGGAAGAAAAGAAGAAGGCAATTAGAAAAAAACAATAACAACAAACACTGCACAGAGATTAGACGTGCAAGCTAATTTTGTTAATTTAAACACAAAACAATCACTATGCACTGGCGAAGCGAACGGATGTTGTTAGGGACATAAAAAGTTATATAGACGTATGAAAATATGAATTAAACCCCGATGGTTTATGGACAAAAAGAACAAAAATTCGGAGCGCAAGGCAAAAACACGACCGTTCACTGAAAGGCTTTTGTTTGCAGACAAAAGTCAGAAAAAGACTCCTGAAGAACTACCAGACCGTGTTGACTTAAGCATGGCAACAACAGAAACAAAAATATTTCTCTCTATCATTTGAAAGAGAGACAACGCTATAGTCGGCCTTGACTATCAGATACCCGTTACTTAGCTATCAAAAAGCGCCACCTACTGTTCATTCCAATCGGTTGATTACGAGATAAAACGTGAAATCTAGGTGGCGCTGGTGATATAACGTAAGCAGCCTATTGTCTGTATGATGGCTAGTGAACCGAATCAAGAATATATATATTAGACTTTTGCATTAATGCATCGAAAACGGCGAATGAAATGAGCACACTTTTTTTCTGCACAGTATATTTGGGTGCCAGTGAGTACAAAGAAAAAAAAAAGAGCCAGGACTAAGAAATGTCAAGTCGTCGATTTCTCTCTTTTCGGAAATTCTTTGACATCGAAAAAGAGAGGATATAGCAATATGACGACATCAATCACGTGAGAGGAAGTGAAAAAGATATATTCGAAATTCGAACTGGCCTACTATGGTCATGTTGTCTCGCTTGCACTTACATATGTACGTTTTACTGGATCTTTTGACACTTGAGTTTTATCGTTAAGCCGGTCAGACATACATATATTGTCAGTGCTTCCCTAAGTGCGCAGAACAAGGAAAAGTGAGTAAACTTCATATATAATGTGCATATGTATAAAGTGTTATAATAACATAACAACATAGTTACATAATAAGTGGAAGAAACTAAAATCTTGTGCAATTTTCTTAGTGGCTTTTGTTATATAACTGCCCTACGACAACAAAAGCATGGGCAACTATCTATGTACATACATACGTAGCGTATGTGTGTGTAGAGGCTGTGTCAGCGTGAAAACAAAATTAATAAGTATGTACATCTAAAAATAAACATAATTGCATTTAAATAAAAACATATTTAAAAATGCGCTTAAGTTTATGTTTACATGTATGTACAAATTAATCTTGTTGAAGGGCGCGGCCTGAGGTGGTCCTCGACGGCCGCACTGTCAAGGGTGGTCTTCTTCAATGAGCCCACACGTATGTGTGTGGCCAAGGTTGGTCCTCTTCAGCCACACTGGTGAAACGCTGGTCTTCTTGGAGATGCCCGCTTGTAGGCGGGGGGAAACGGTCGCTTCTGGGAGCGCCCGTTATAGTTGAGTGGCGGCCAGCAGCTTGTGGTTGCCTCCCGTAGGTGCGGGGGGATGCGTTAGCACCCACGCGTGAGGGTAGGCCGCTGGAAGCTGCTGCTTGTAATTGCCTCCCGTAAACGCGGGAGGAATATGTTTGCCGCTGGTCGCACCTGCTGAAGCCCGCTCGGTAGTGCGGGGGAGGAGGGGGCCTTAACTTGGTTCTCGTATGTGGATATCGGGGATCCCTCGCTGCAGTCAGAGCCGGATGGCTATACCTTCACAATTGCTGATTAGGTTAGTAGTAGGGAAAGACGGGTTCTGGGACCATTAGCATATTAATGGCCCCCGGCCCCCCCCCCCTCCCCCCTCATTAACGTATGCGGGTTCTGGGACAATTAGCATAATCCAAGAAATGAACTGATTTTAATGGGCTTTGAAGTCATAAAAATGTCACGATCATGTCTATAAAGAGTATACTTAATTGCCCCCATCGCCCCCACATCCCCATGTGACAATATTGATCATTTATCCTTCCCCTCATTATGTTCAATTAATAGTCAGGTGAGAAAGGTGCACGTGAGAAAGGTCGCACAACCATAGTATCCAAAGGTTGTTATCTTAGAGGAACATATCCGATCATGTTGGGGAAAGGTGTGATCACGTACCCTTTTGCCTCATTATCACAGGTGTTGCTGTGCACGTGTGAAAGGTCGCACACCCAAAGTATTCAAAGATGGTTATCTTAGAGGACTATGTCCAATCATGTTGGGGAATAATGTTTCCTATGATTGTAAAACTAATTTAGAAATCAAAAGAACCCCAATAAAATAAATCTCACAAGTTAATGATTCTCAGATGTGGAATATTTTGAAATACACATTTTTGTTTCCGCCGAAGAACGTTTAACTGGTAAATTGTCTAAGATTCTCTCCTTTCCACAAATGGGTCATAAACATGTCATAAAAGGGATTCAAGCAAGAGCTACCCGAACATGCGCACCTGTCAATTACCTGACCGCAATAAAAGGGACACATGCACAACCCAGAAGGCGCACGCTCATTGACAAGATCATGGGCCTCACGCCAACGACCTCATACGAGCTCATACAACGTTCCCATAATAGGGGTTGAAATCACGACCGCGCAACAACTCGCAAGTATCCGACATATCTCAGTCAAGGAAATATTTTCCATTCTCCGTACCTGTAATTTTAACTCGAAATAAAAAGTCAGAAGTTTATTTTGTAGCATAATAATACATTTATTCATTTATTTTGGTATTGCGAACATTTTTGTTAGACACAGAAATTAATTTTCTGCTTTGATTCAGACGATTTGCATAGAAGAAGCAGGCGCACGTTTCCGACGTCATTTCTGGATTACAAAATGTAAAGTGTTCACCATAATTCGTAGTTTTGAGATCATGTCCACCTCGATTCATGAACATAGATTTTGTGTTTAGAAGATATTGAAAATGCTGACCAGTTATCTCTCCTTTAAATTGTTCAATAAATTGGTCAATTTCCTCATGAAATTTCATTTTGTTAATTCTATTTTCTTGTAGGTCTTCACACATCTAGTCTCAACTTTAAAATGATGTATAACAATTATTTTATTGTTTTGGAGCTACTTTTAAAAAATGTCAAAATAATGTATGCATTGTTTAGAGCACAAACCCCGCCCTTAAGGTGTGTTTCACAATAGGGAAACCGGTTTCCTTTAAACCTGTTTAATGACGGACAGCCCATTTCCTCGATATTAATGAGCTGACGACTCGCAAAAAACTTCTGTAGAAATCGTTTCTTTTCCACACCTTTACAAATAATTTGTTTTCCGCTTGTAATTGTCCTTAGATACTTTCGAGTTTGTGGAAAACTGTTCTCTCCATCGTTCCAAAATATTTTGTGATGTGTATTGGTTAACCAAATTGCAGTCTTTCGAGATTTTGTATTTAGCAAAGTAAAATCATATGGTGGTTCTATTAAAATACTATTATTCAAGTTTGGATCTTTTCGAATACAATTCCAATTTCCTTTCAAATAAAATTATTATTATTATCAAAGAAACCTTGAACATCAATCGAAACAGTATCATTCAACATTTTTCTAATGTTAAACAACTCGTTGTACTAGTCCGTTTAATGGGTTGTATTCAACTAAACGGTCATGTATGAGGAGACAGTAAGCTTGGTTATTTTCATGACTTGGTGTCTTCAGTTCTATTGAAATTCTCACATCAATAGGACCAGTTTTCACTGATTCGTTTTGATATGAAAGATCAACCACAATAATAGGGGCCTTCAATTTAAATTCATTTGGGGTCAAAAATGGTTGTGATTCACTATTATAGTAACTAGATTGAAATCTTGTATACGTTTCATATAGGTGAGCATACTGATTCTTACTAAAATCAACGTTCAGATTATCATATGGATATGACTCTGAATTCAAGTGAACTTTCAAGTTTGATAAGTTATTTGTGATAAGTTCTCCATTTAGTGTAAATCCAATTATAGCAAATCTTGGTTTTTCGCGGTTAGCCGACAATTTCACATTCCAGCTGTGTTGACTTCCATACCCCAATTTGGGGTTAACATATGAATCCCAACTCCGGAATGCGATTGGTAGGTTTACACCACTTTTAATAATATCGTACATCTTAATTTTTGCAAAATCGCTCGGAGTTACATGGGGAATTTTCCAGGTTATATTCGTCATTTCCAACTTAAAAGTTTGTTCATTTCTGGTTTGTTCAAACACATCACCAAGATTCTTAGTTAGCATCAACACTAGTTCGTACAATTTAACAAAACTTTTTTATAATCCTCAGCAAATCCCAATAAATTTTTTAATGGTACAGAAAAGTTAAAGTGGGGTCCCGTAGATATTTCGTCCCCACTGCTCCATCCGGAATTTAATAGATTTTGACTTTGAAGATTATCCAGAGATATATAATTTTTCAGGGTTGTAGTCATACCGACAAATCGTTTTATCAATCTCAATTCGAATTTCATCGTTTGGCTTAAATGTTTGATTATACGATGAATAAGTATGAAACTCTTTCTTCGAAATACTCACATCTGAGTAAACCTTTTCTCGAACATTTAAAATTTCGTTTATTGTTTTCCTTTCCACCTTTTATATTATACTCGAAGCTTCAAGCTTAACGACTTTAAAAATAGTTTATTTTTCAAAGTAAGTGAGCTTCTTTTTACTGCAGATCCTCTTTCTATAGCTTTACAATTAGTAATGCTTGGCTGAGGACTTAGGCTACGTCTTTTATTATTAATAATCATCCTATTAACCGAATGTGCATGCGAATCGAAACGTTTTCACCACGTAAGTTGACCAAATCACCGTTTTGATCAACTAAGCGTATAGATAGTGTGCTTATTTCGTCACAGTTGATTGGTAAATAAATTAGGTTATGTGGTGTCACTGTCATTTTATACCCAGGCGGAACATTAATGCCAAACTCATGTAATGTATGATTCGGTGTATTATCTACATACGAACCGCTGATTATATTACATTCCAAACGAATTGTATTAATTTTTAATATGTTCACGGTCTGATCTGATCGATAGGTTTTTGTAGGATGTGGTTCTAGTACTTTTTGATGGAAACCAAACAGCTGCCCAACCGATCTTTCCTTATTAAAGTAAACTGACTCTCGCATGGTAGTTATTTCAACTTGAAGTGTATTATTATTACTTTGAATTTTAAATGTATTTTCAAGGTTATAGTCTTTTAGTTTATTGTAAATGAAATCGGTGATATCATTCAATTCATATGATCCAGTTGGAATTGTAATAACCTTGTCACCGATGTGGAAGAGGTTATTTTTTTCATCAATATTTGGAATCGAATTATACATATTAAAATCGATAAGAGCGCACTCATATCGACCAATCAATTCGATAGGTGGAAAAAAGTTTGTATTTATAATGGAACTATTTCCATTCAAGGATAATGCAAGTGATCTAGACATATTGAAATCTCTTGATAAACTGTGGGATTGTAAGTATCTAACCAAGCTTTATATTGAAATTACTCCTTAAATCATAATAAATTGATCAAATCCTTTTCTGTATCTTCCGTTATCCATTTCGTTATCCTTGCTAATTAATAGGAATCCGTGCTTGTCCTCCCAACATTTTTGACAAATTTTCACAAATGTTTCATAATTCATATCAGTGTTAATATGGTCCCGATATATATGCCGCATATTTAAATCATCTTGCTTAAACATTATAATAAAGTTGGCATTGTCACGAATCAGATGTTTAGGTATATGACTATACGTTTGACATAAATAAAAAGAGTCGATATTTTTATGTCGACCCATACAAAAATAAGATCTTATGTTATCTTGTTTTTCACAAGCTACGTCATCGAATATCATAATGGAATTGTTTTTAGCTTCACTGGGGTCTAGTACACCCTCATTATGGGAGAATGTATGATATCCCATTCCTTTAATCGGTTTGATTAATTTCTCCAAGTACTCATATTTAGGTTGATATAAACTTTTTGAAAATATATAAACATTTTCGAATTTTAATCCATTAGGACTCTCTATTAGACTTAACATAATATTAGTTTTACCACAATTCGAAGACTCAACAATTAGAGCCCTTATTGTGTTCGGTAAGAGAGCACTATGTCGTGGCGGTAGATTTTTCTCGTTTTCATCGTTAACATTCCTAACTAAAATTTTTTTTTTTGACTTATTAAACGCATCTTTTAACCTAATGTCCCTCATTCAATGAGAAATCTTTGATGATTAAACATCAATAAAATGGGGAAACGTTTTTATAATCGCATCAGTCGTATTTTTAATTGTAAGCACTGTGGTGGTCTTTTCGATAAGCTAATTAATACATTACCGTTTGAAGCCCATATTCCGGGATATAATTTTTGTGGACTGGGTACGAAACGGTTTGAACGTGGTGATCAAGGAATAAATCCATTGGATGAAACTGGCAAAGAGCACGACATTGCATATTCTCAAAACAAGGCATTGAGTGAACGACATAGGGCAGACTCCATATTAATTGACAAAGCCTGGTCTAGTGTCAAGGCACCAGATAGCAGTCTTGGTGAAAGAGCAGCAGCATACTTTGTTACAAATATAATGAAAGCCAAGAAAAAATTTGGTATGGGATTGAATAAAACGGAAAAGAAAGGAAGGAAAAAGGTATTGAAAAATAAAATGAAGAAGACAAACCTTTCGACTGTTATTAATGTTGCTACTAAGACATTAAAAAAACAAAAACCATTAGACATTATGAGTGCAATTAAAGTTGCACGTAAATCAATTCATCAATCAATTGGTTCTAAGAAAAATGTTAAAGTACCTCGTGTAATTAATGTACCCAATCGTACCGACCTTGACAGCCCTCAGCGCTCTTGGTAGTTCAGAAAGTGGTAGTGCAGCAATTGGAAAAACAATTAACAATGCGAGAATGGCTAAAGAAGATATGGAGGAGAAAAAAAGTCACAACAGGAAAATTGAAAGTGTTGCTGTAGGAGAAGGATTACATCTCAAGCCCTATAGAAAAGATTATGGTTTCTTTATTAAGCCCTATAGTAAGGGGAAAGGAATTAAAAAGCGAAAAAACTAATTTCTCTGCTACCCAATAGACCACTATCAAATATCGACATTATACATTTTGCTAGGAAATATATCCCACATTTTAGAGGGGTGTTTATGAGAGATCTACTCCCAGAAGCACCAAAAAGTAGGGAGTGTGGTATAGTAAACTTAGATAATTCACGATCAAGTGGTACACATTGGGTTGCATATAATAAAAATAAAAATAATATTCATTACTTCGACAGTTTTGGAAATCTTCATCCACCTAGAGAAGTTGTGAAATACTTGGGACATAGAATACAATACAACTACGATAGAGTTCAAGACTTTGATACATAAAACTGTGGACACCTGTGCCTCGCTTTTCTACTTTCCTTCGTAGAAAATGTGGAGTCAAAACCAGTATATTTAAATGGTTAACTTACATTTGGGGGGTTGAAAATCAATGTATGGGTACGTGTATGTGTGAACTCTGTATGGTATAGAAAGTGGACCTGCACGCGTTCAAATTCACTGTCTAAGTTTCTACTTCACATCGAACGTCATCTAGAGGACAAGAATTTTGGATCATTCTTAACAAAAAAAGCCTATAACTGCTCATAACAGCTCAAAACAGCTGGTGACCAGCTTATAACAACTAGTAAACAACTAGTTAACAGCTACTAAACAGATAATAACCATCTAATAACAGCTATTAACCAGCTAAAACAAGTAGTAAGCAACTACGAAACAAGTACTGAACAACTGCTAAACAGGTAGTAAACATCAAAATACAGCTAAAAACAACGTGGAACAACTGTACCAAGTCCAAAAAACTCAACAACCATCATGAATCAGGAAAACCAGATGAACATTGTAGTTAAAGAGTTCAATAAATTTAATAAAAAGACACTGCTATCGAAGACAAGGATGCCTGAAAATGTAAGATTCCCGATCCTCAAGGCGGAGCGCAAAACAACAAAGGTTGGAGAATCTATTGCTCTCGAGTTGGAGGAGCACATTCTGTACATGCCGGAAAGGTACACCTCTCTTCAAGATGATATCATCAATGAAATGGTTGATGGAAAATTTAATATTTATAAAAGTAATGACAATTTGTATTTAGAAATAAGTCAGTAGTCATTAAAAAGATTGAGATTTTAAGAATATAACAATAAATACACTTTTTAAAATATAATGAAGAAAATGTATCGAATCTTTTTTTTTTTCTTCGGAAATGGTATATAAATATTACAGATCTTGGCGTTCCCTAAACAGTATTTGTTTAGTAACTGAGGAGTGACTACATGAATTTCGGAAATTTTAAATCTTTCACCTATAAAGTTTGAACAATATACTACAATGAATATTTTGTCACAGTTAACCAAAGCTAGATTTGCTTTGAAGCGAAAATTCGATGATCTCAAACAAGTCAAAAATCATACGAATTTACAATTGGAGGAAACTTTTAAACCTATTACTGAACCCTTACATGAACTTGTTAAGGAAAATAAAAAACAAAAGATTTCTAATGTAAAAGATAGTATAAAAGTAAAGCGTGAAATGAAGCAAATTAAGAAATACGATGATGATGAGAGAGAGCTTGACGATTTCTACTTTACAACTAATGAGAAAGATCCGCAGTCTAATCGAAACATAACTCCACCAAGGTCTTTCGATGATAGTGATTCCTATAATCAATTCTTTTCACAAACGAATATAGAGGAAGATATAAAAGAAGAGAAAAAGGAGACGGATACCAATGTATACAGGAGAGGCCGATATGGGTGTGGATGCAGAGCTAGAAGATAATAACACTAGTTATAATTATGATTTTAATATCAGTAATTTGACCAGAGGAAATGTGTTGGATAAGGGTTATGGACCTAAAAAAAGCGCAAACAATTCATTAACTTTGGGAGATAAAGAATTAAAAATTTAAAATAATAAAATAACATTTTCTAGTGGAATGAGTTGTGATCTGACTCCTGGTCTGTACTCTCTAATTTTTCTTAGTAAACCTGAAAACTATGATGATCAAGACTTGAAAATGAATAAAAAAATTATTTTAGAAACGAATATACATAGAGTAGGCTTTAAACCTAATAACAGAATCAAGGGTACACGAGCATACAAATATAGCCATATTATTAAGAAGTTGATAGACAAAGATTTCAGTCCTACAACGTCTACTCCACTTCGCTCAAAAACAGGCTTTGGTTACATGACTCTTCAGAAATCAAATGCAAACTATGTATGTTGGAATGATGTAAATGAGTTAGTCGAACGATTGGAAATTTTAGTAGCATCAAAAGGAGCGGGTAACACCAGCCATAACAACGAAATTTTTTCAATATTAGAGGAATTGCGTGAAGAAAGGATTATATATTAATGAGTATAAATAGGAAGGACAAATATGTTTTACATTTATAAACATCATGTCTGTCGACAAGTTTGGACATTTTTCTGTTGATAAGGAACGATCAGAAAATTTGAAAAGACGTGTTAATTCTACTGAGGGATTATTCATCGATGAGGACGGTAATCTAAATGCTCAAAATAAACGTATCAAAAACGGATCTAAGCCTTTAGACAACAATGATCTAGCAACGAAACAATATACTGATGAGATCCTCGGAAAGTTGGGAGAAGATTTAAGAAAAACTATAACTCAAAATGTTAATCGTCGACTCACAAAAATTTCAAGCTTAGAAAAGAAAATTGAATTGAATAGTAAGAGGGCAGACAGCGCTGACCAAATTTTTGCCAAAATTCTGGAAAAGATTAAAACCATTGAGGACTATATATTTAAATATGTAACAAAACCGATATCATTACCGAAAAAAACCACAATTGAGTTAGAAGGTGTCGCTTTTCAGCCTATCAGAAGAATATGATTAAGCGAGAAATCGTAAATGAGTTGCACGGACCATCTCGAAAAAACTTTCAACGAAGACGAGTGATTACAAGGGGTATAAACGATCTGTGGCAAGCAGATTTGGTTGAAATGGGAGCCTTTTCAAAATCTAATGATGGGTACCGATACTTGTTGACTGTTATAGACACATTTTCGAAATATGCTTGGGGTGAGGCATTAAAATCAAAAAATGAAAATGATGTTTCCCAAGCCATGGAGAGAATATTTAAATCGGGTCATGGAACACCAAGAAACCTGCAAACTGATGATGGCACTGAATTCTTTAATTGCAAATTTAAGGTATTAATGAAAATTTATAGGTTAAATCATTATTCAACCTTCACTACTCTAAAAGCATCAATAGTTGAACGTTTCAATATAACTCTTAAAGATTTAATGTGGCGTAAGTTTAGTTTCAATGGAAAATATAAGTGGATAGATATGTGTAAACAATTAATAAATAAATATAATAATAGAGTGCATAGAACAATAAAAATAAGTCCAAGTAAAGTCAATTCTTCCAATGAAAAACAAATATTACAAACATCGTATAATCACGTGAAAATATTTGTTGCAAGTAAATTCCGTAAGGGGGACCACGTTCGTATCAGTAAATATAAACATGTCTTTGAGAAAGGGTATACACCAACCAATACAACTGAAATCTTTAAAATTATAAAGGTGAAGAATACATACCCTAAAACATACTTACTTGAAGATTTAGATGGTAGCCCGATTCAGGGCGGATTCTATAAAGAAGAACTGAAAAAAACACGATTTCTCCACACATACCTAGTTGAAAAAATTGTAAGGCGAAAAGGAAATAAAGTTTTGGTTAAGTGGCTCGGTTTTCTCAAAGACTAACTGGATAAAGAAGGAAGACATTTTTTAGTATAATAAATTAATAAATTAATTTTTATTTACATATTTATCTTATCTTATATTAAGTTTAATATTAATATTTTTGTACAATGTTTTAAACTAAAATTAAATATAATAAAAATACTTTTTACACACTCAAAATCATTTTCATTTATATTTTCCAAAGTCTCGATCATAATAAAACATCTCCAATTCAACTGATTTATAAAATAGTTCTTTTTCAATATGTTCCTTTTGAAATTTAAGGCTATCTAATGATTCTCCATCGTTCACATAATTATTTTGTATCATCTCACCCAAGCAAAATGAATTTGATTCTAGCCATTCAACATTTTCTAAAATATCTTTTTCAATTAATCTCTGATGTTTTATTGATGTCGTACCATGGTCTTCATTACTTAACTCTAAAAATTGTGTTCCATTAACATTACGTTTTCTTTTGTTATCTTTGCCACAAAGAATTTTTTTATTTACTTTAACTGTAGTTATTTTATGTGCTTTTGATCTAAACATTGTTATATTACCATATAGTGAGGCCCCAGTTAATAAAACGTTTTTATAGTCTTCGATTGTAAGATTTCGTGAACTCACACCCTTTGCTTTATTATGTGAAGATTTAACTTGATCTATTCTATAACAATAAACCTTTGAGCACAGACCTACAAATTCTGTCATGAGTTTACCGTTAAGCTCATCTTTAAAAAACCCTAAACTTTTTTTGTTAACTCTTTTAAAGTTATATAGATTAATTCTTTCATCTGAATAGTCCGATGTATCAAATTTTGCTTCAAGATCATTACGAATATCTTTATAAAAATCTTCAGTTTTTATTGTATAGATAAATGAATCAGTATCCATATAATTTAAGAGTAACTTTTCCTGAAACTTTGGCTTCATATATTGATAGTGAAAATCATACATTTTCCATTTCGATAAGTCTAATACTGCAAATCCTAAATACATTGGCTTATTAAATAGAACGGACAATCTTTTCATTTGAATTGCATAGAAATTATCATTAATTTTAGTTGCACTATGAAAATTGGATTTTGAAATTAAAGTTTTGGCACAATGTGCTTTTCGTCCAGTCTTGGAGTTATCCGGAGCTTCCCATGAACTAATAAGCTTAATATCGACCCTGCGCTCGGGATCTTCCATTGTTTTTCCGTAAACAGAATTATTCATTAATTTGAAAAAATCTTTTTCAAATTTATTTTTTGCATTTTGTCTATGTAAAGTATTTAGATCAATGTAATTCTTTAACCAAGGCTTTTGTAAAAACTGAACACCTCTATGGATCTTTTTCAATACTAACCCAATCTGTATACATTGTTGCAAATTCCGATAATGTATTACATAATTTTTCTTATTTCCCAGGTCAGCAATTAATTTTTTTACCTTATCCTCTTTTGAGGCCAGACAATTTGACGGACAAAATGGAAGATCATTATGAAGATCATGTAAACGGTATGGATATATTAAGTCCACTTCCAAAAAATAACCGTATTTGCTATCGATTGGAATATTATTAATTAATTATTATTATCCACTTAAAATCTTTATATGGTAAAGGCTGTGACATTGCCCAACCATACAAGATATTCGCATCTACATACATTAAAAATGAAGACTCCTTCGAGGAATCATAATCTGACAAATATTTGTTATTTGCTTTTGTATATCTATGACAACATTGAACTAAACCACCTCGAATGCTACTTTGAATAAATCTATACATATCTATATCTGTCAGCAATTCAAGTTGAATATTTGTAGATTTCAACATTGCCTCCCAAGATAGACCTGGTGTCGTAAAATACTGAGCTGGGTCAAGTGAATAAATTTGCATACAAATTTTTCGGAAGTTTTCAAAAATGTCGGTTAAAAGAAATACATCAGTTTTTAAATATAATTCTAAATAATCTTTAAGAGTGGAACAAGAGAAATGTGACCAAACTTTAAGAGCTTGATCATAATCTTCCTGAGAGCATTCCCTTTCCGTTAAATTACTATAGAATGCTTCTCTTGGTGGGAGGGAAGTTTCCTCGAGTCTACTAGCGGAATCTAAATATTCATAGGGAAATATACCCTTCTTACGCATTAGTCGAAATTGTATATCATTACTGAAAAACGATTTTACAGTGTTCAATTGGTCATCAACTAAATTAGAAGCTAGGGTATCTAAACTTGATGGCATAAATCTATATGTATCGAGAAAACGAATTTCAAAACTATTTCCACTTAAACTTTTTATTTTCTTTGAGACAGAAATATAGTTTTCCTTATTTATTGGTATTACGGAAATTTCACCGGGAATCTTTCCCAACTCTTGAATAAACAAATGACAGTCGTATTTTGAAAAATTATGAAAAAATACTGGTATGAATTTGTTAACTTTATAATCCAAGTTACACTTAGAGTGGGCTGCACCTCTAAAGCGACCTGTGAAATGACAATGATCTCTAACCCTATCAGTCCCTAAATCTTTCTGACAAATAGAACAATTCAATGAATTATCAAATATTTTCTGGTCATCCAAAGTCATTCTCATAGGAACTATTTTATTTAAGTAGTCATCACTCAATTTAGTTAAATTTTTTATCAATGAATCGACAAAACTTACTCCCGAATTTTTTCCTGTTTCTAAAACAAATTTATCTAGTCTAGAATCAAAAGCACACTTTATATAATACGCATATGACATTGGAATATGTTCATTAATATTAAATAATTTAGGGCTCACTTCAAGATTTTTCGGTTCCAGAATGCATTCAAAATCCGCGTAGACAACGAATGGAACTTGAAGCTGATGTTGAACCTGGGTAAATGCCAATGTAATATTCTGGGGGTGTGGCATCTTTAAGACCTTTTTACTGCAGAGCGTTTTGTGTTTCAATGCAGCTTCCTCAGTCTTGGAAAAACTTAAATAATACGCATATGACATTGGAATATGTTCATTAATATTAAATAATTTAGGGCTCACTTCAAGATTTTTCGGTTCCAGAATGCATTCAAAATCCGCGTAGAAAACGAATGGAACTTGAAGCTGATGTTGAACCTGGGTAAATTCCAATGTAATATTCTGGGGGTGTGGCATCTTTAAGACCTTTTTACTGCAGAGCGTTTTGTGTTTCAATGCAGCTTCCTCAGTTTTGGAAAAATTTAAACACACATTGCAGAAATATTGCGCCCTCTTCTGATTTCCTCTCTGAGCAGTCATTAGTCTTTGAAAGAGAAATATATACAAATTATTTAATTGCTTAAAATAGATAAAAATGAATAAAAGAATTTACCTTGAAATATTTTTAATGTACATGTAATGTCCATTTCCACCTTCTTCCAAAAACATCATATTGATATGAAGAGGCTTTTCCACTTCCGATTGAAAAAGTGGTCCAATTATTTCCCTCGTCTCTTCATTATATCCGAATACGTTTAAACTCATATGAGTATTCTTCTTTAAAAAATTTTTTATACATTTTATTTCAAGGGGGAAAGTCAACCCTGTGAAATCTAATATTATTTCATCACTTATACGAATTATCTCCAGCGATATATCAATATTATATGCCGAACATCTTTGCGGCCTGTTAACAATTTTCAAGGCAGAAATCAAAGCCCAATTAAAACAATAGTGGTCATTTTCGTTACAAACGTTAACTATTGCTTTTTTCGTTAAAAGGAAACGAGGTAGTGGTATGAAAGATGAACCAGCCATCGGTGTATAATGATTCACATTCATTTCCAAGCGAATCAATTTTATAAGAGACCATCCACTATCTCTCTCTTGAAATTCTTGTGTTTTTGAAATTATTTCCATGGTATGTTTATGGAAGATATCTTCTAAGTCAGAATCTTTGTTCATGATCGTCATTTTACTTTGAAAGCTTTTCATATCAATTTCTTCAGATTCATCTTTAAAAAGTATATACTCTGCAAACAGTTCAAAGTTGACTTTTGCTGAAGTATAACTTTCTAACAGAATGCTGAGATGAGGTAGCAGGGACAATCCAGCTTCACTCAAGAAACTCTCAGGTAAGATCAAGTCCGATCCATCGTTTACATACATGTAATGTAGTATTCTTCCCTTGAATCCCTCAGAAATCTTTTTAACCTTCCGTCAAGGGGTTGAGTTGCATTTCGCTTATGCAACTCCGAACGGACATGATTTGCCCACTTATTCTTTAGCAAGAAATACTTGCAGGATTGGCAAAACTGATTTTGGTTATTAATTTTATTTTATTCGTTTTGTTAAAATTCTTTTTTCACGATCACTTTTTCACTTTTACTTAAGTTGTGTTTGACGTAGCAGAGTATCCCACTTCAAGACTATTTTTGGAAGACTAACTATTGTCCTCGATCATTTATAGTGTTTGAAGTGGGCGTGAACGATAATATTGAAGAAGAAGAATAGAAGAGATGAGAAGTATTGATTTTGAAAAATATTTGATACAAGTGTAACCAATAGGACACCATCAAATCGATAAAGGAGACACAAAATTATAGAATAAAGGAGAGTGTTGTTTAGAAGAGGTCGCACACACTTTGGTGCAGGTGGAAAAGGAAAGGTAATTTTTTAGACACACCATCATACTCAGGTAGCCAATAGGGGACAGTTTGGAAAAAATCATTTCGAGTTTGGGAAAAAACAAAGATTTTCATTTGTTGAATTTCGAGAATGCACATTTTTGGGTAAAAGAAGAGGAAAAATCAAAGATTTTTCATTTGTTGAATTTCGAGAATGCATATTTTTGGGTAAAAGAAGAAGATGAAAACCTGTAGAAATTTCCTTATAAATCGTGTAAGCATATTTAAAAGGGTAAGACGAGATTGTTGACTTAGATAGACAACATGCATTCAGTTAAAATAAAAACCCTTTTTGAATGTATTTGACGGAATTCTGTTCAATGCACACTATGTACGGCTCCAGATCATACAATCAAAACTCTTTGAATGTGAACGAGGTAATATAAAAACATCTATTCATGGAAATCATATGGACACCTGCGTGTGGAGCAATGATGCAGCCACTGAGGGAGTTGATACTTGTGTATGCCATCGAATTTCGGATTACAAAAAGGAAGCACTCAACATTATGAATAAATACTATAATCTAGAAAAAAGAATGAAAATGATTAAATAACATAATAAAACATGTTCGCAGTATCAAAATAAACTTCTGACTTTTTATTTCGAGTTAAAATTACAGGTACGGAGAATGGAAAATATTTCCTTGACTGAGA
This sequence comes from Drosophila suzukii, assembly GCF_043229965.1. Taxonomy (NCBI): domain Eukaryota; kingdom Metazoa; phylum Arthropoda; class Insecta; order Diptera; family Drosophilidae; genus Drosophila; species Drosophila suzukii. Next base: position 480,935 of record NW_027255927.1, on the reverse strand, counting down.
GGATGAGGTCGTTGGCGTGAGGCCCATGATCTTGTCAATGAGCGTGCGCCTTCTGGGTTGTGCATGTGTCCCTTTTATTGCGGTCAGGTAATTGACAGGTGCGCATGTTCGGGTAGCTCTTGCTTGAATCCCTTTTATGACATGTTTATGACCCATTTGTGGAAAGGAGAGAATCTTAGACAATTTACCAGTTAAACGTTCTTCGGCGGAAACAAAAATGTGTATTTCAAAATATTCCACATCTGAGAATCATTAACTTGTGAGATTTATTTTATTGGGGTTCTTTTGATTTCTAAATTAGTTTTACAATCATAGGAAACATTTTTCCCCAACATGATCGGACATGTTCCTCTAAGATAACCATCTTTGAATACTTTGGGGGCCATTAATATGCTAATTGTCCCAGAACCCGTCTTTCCCTACTACTTAGGTTGACTTACGTTGGGAGGTAACTGCCCCTTTCGCCTGCTGGCCTAAAGACTCAGTCAGTGCAAATTAATAATAGATATTTATCGGCGGTTGCCGGAGTTTTGCAATGCTATAGAACTTGTGTTCTTTATTCGTATAGAGCTTGAAGCGAACTAAACTTAAAGTTGACAAAAATGAAATTCATAGCGGCCACGCAAATATGCTCTGTTTGCCGGCTATGCACGAGCATCCGGCCAAATGCCGCATCAGCGGTTTTGGCCGCCGCTGGGCTTCGGACATTCGGTCATCGCCTCCGTCCGGTTAGCTACTTAGTTAACTACTCCCCCCTCAAGATTGAGGCCGCCCTCGGCCGACCCTTTTTCAGCGATCACCAGGGTTTCGTTTACTGTGACGCGCTCACTAAAGGTGACGAGATGCGTCCCGTGTATCCAGACGCTTGTTCCGTTGTCTACTCGTACCTGTGCTGATTGATCATTGATGATCATAATTCCCTCATCGACATAAGTGATCGGATATGATAGTCGGCAGAAAGTGACTCCTGGTGTTGTGGAGCAATTCTGGATCGCATACATTTCCCCATTGCATTCTGCTATTATATTGTCCACTTACCTTAGCATCACATTATTATGTGCTACCGGGAACATTGTAATCTTCTTACATGCTAATTTAGTTTTTGAGAATTTAATAATGAAGTGCAATATGCTAACAGACTGGAGAATTTTCACGGACGCTACGGACAAAATATCCTTTATAGGAGTGTCGGTGGGCTCCTCCATCCAAATACTTTCTACGTCTGCGTGATCTAATATGTTTGGGCTGACTATGTTTACTTTAGCAAGCGAGATTGCCATCATTAAATTTTGAAGTTCCATTGTTAACATTCGGTTTCTGGAGAGCAATGTTTCATATAGATGGCCAGTGTCCACTTGTGAACTCTTTGCCACTTTCAGGATTTGATTTACGGCTGACGTTAATTCATTAATTTGACTTTGTATTCTGGTATTTATTTCTATTTGTCTATTGTTTGAATTGATTAATTGTGTTTCTGTGAATTTAATTCTTTCTAAATCCCCGGCGTCCGGAGTTCCTGCTACGACTTTTAACATTGATCCTAAAAAGTCTAAACTCCTGGCTACCCTGTGGTGCACGCCTAACGAGTCGAGCAGGTCGCGAAGGTGAGCTGTGTCCACATTCAAAAGTTTTTCATGTGTGACTGGGGGAACATATCGCTCATATTTTCTGTTTCTTCTACTACGCGCCTGAACTCTAAAAGGTTCGCTGAATGTCTAACGAATGCGAATTCCTCCCACACTAGTATTCGACCGTCAATAATGGGGATGTACTTGGCTTGTGAATAGTCGGTAAATGTGCGCTGATGCCATGGTTAAGGAGAAGAGGATTGGGATGATTTTGGACCTGTGGAATGAATTCGGAGCTATATTTTTGTTCATGACAAGGTTGCCCACCACCAACGGAAATTAACTTAACCTTAAAAAAATATTTTATCAGCTATGCTTAAAGCTAGTAAAATTTGTGCCATGTGGCAAAAATGAAAAAGAGAAGGTAAAAAACTTTTTTATTTGATGTTGTCTTTGTGGACCACCCTCCCCTTGATGAGGACTGTAGTCCCCATGTCCGCTTCCACAATCTTCTCTTCACACAATGGTGAGAGTTTGTTGCCTAGCCGCCTGTTGGATTTTACCAGGCCTTGTTCACCAACCTTGAACACCCTGTTCTGTCGGGCAGCATTTTCCCTGTTCCTGAGCTTGTCCTGGGCGATTTTTATCTTATCCCGAATCTTATACTGTGGTTGATCCGACTGTGTTTGAATTACGTCGGCTGGCCTCTTGTCGATGACCGAATGGATAGATTTATTGTATCTGGCTGTGGCCAGCAAGATTAGCTCGACGGTGTCTTTGATGCCTTTATCAATTTTAAGGTATCTAGCAAGCTCTACTAGAGTGCTGTGGAAACGTTCCACCTGTCCGTTTGAGACACTGTGGAGGGGCGGTGCATTCGAGATGCTCACGCCGAAATGGTTTTCCAGCATGGACAAAATGGTGTGCGAATTCAACGATGGTTCGTTGTCACAATATATGACCTAAGCTTTCGGAAAAACATTCAAGAGTTGTAGCAGTGCTGGTTTAATGTCCTCTATGGTTATAGAGGGGATTGGCTGGACCATCGCAAATTCTGAAAATTTGTCAATGGATGTAAGAAAATATTTTGTATCCGTTGAGAAGATGTCTATGTGCAATATTTCCCCAACCTGGGACGGGATTGGTGTTTCCCCAAGCTCCTGTTTTTTGGGATGTTTTGCAGTTAGCGACGATTTCGCTAGCTAGCTTGGCCATTTTCGGGAAGTAGTACTCGGAGAGTACCTGCTTTACATTTTCTTGGGCTTGTGTTCAGTGGACAGAATTGCTCGTCTCTCCGGGACTGCAAAAATGTCCGTTACACGATTTTTACAGTACCAAAATTTTGTGGCTGGAAATTGGCGTACCAGTTGGTCCTGTATCATTGCGAATGTGTGCAAATCGCCCTTAGGAACAATTAAATCTGCGAGCTCATTGAGTAATGACTCTTTGCAGGAGAAGCTGATCGCATGCCGTCTCTTGTTTCCAAAGAGGACAAAGCTGCGTTTTTGCGGAAAGCGAGCTTCCTCCAGAGTTATCTGGTTTTGGAAGCAATTCAAGGGCTTATCCATTGCCTCAATTGTGTGGGTCAGTGACAGCTCACTGTGAGTCGTGGCCGCACTTGAAAAAGCTTCTTCCTTTCCCAGAACGTTAAGTTGCTGTCTTGAGAGGGCATTCGCAACAAGGTTTTCCTTGCCGGGCTTTTAAAAAATTTTGGCGCCGGACTCGTCGATGCGAGCTTTCCACCGTTTGATCCTTGCATTCGGATTGGATTCCGATACCGCGAAGGTCAGTGGTTGATGGTCAGTAAAGATGTTGATATCTTTCACTGCATATAGATAGTGACGTAATTTGGCCAATGCCCAAACTATTGCTAGCAGCTCCCTTTCATTGGTGGCATAATTGATCTCTCTGTCCTTTAGGGTTCTCGAGATTATGGTAATCCCTCTTGGGATAGGACTGCGCCAATGCCGTAAGCTGAGGCATCTGTCGTTAGATCAAATGCTATTTTATAGTTGGGATACCTGAGGATGACCTCCTCGGAAGCTAAAATCTTACGCAGCTTGTGAAAGGCTAGCCGTTGCGGCTCGCTAAACTGCACCTGGATATTTTTCGACCTGTGTCTGCTGACACTACCGAATTCCCCTTTCAGGATGTCTAAAATGGGCCGAGCTATGGACGCAAAATCTTTAATAAAGCATCTATAGTAGCTGGCCAGGCCAAGGAATGATCTAACTTCGAACACGATTTTGGGTTCAGGGAATTCCTGAATGGCCTTGGTTTTTTCTGGGTCAGTGGTAGCCCCGTTGCTGGTGACTATAAAACCCATGAAGCTAACGCTTTTTTTGAAGAATTTAGATTTTTCAGTTGATACTCTCATATTAGCATCGTAAAGGCTTTTGAGAACCCAATCTACGTGCTGGATGTGAGAGTTTTCGTCTTCTGAGAAGACGATAACGTCATCGACATAAACATAGCAAAATTTGCCTATCTACTCTCGCAGTATGTCGTCTATAGTTCTTTGGAAAATGCTGGCAGCATTTTTTAGTCCAAATGGCATTCTGCGAAACTCGTACTTTCCTCCATTTACGGAAAAGGAAGTCTTTTCACGGTCGCGTTCTGCCAGCGTTATTTGGTGGTAGCCAGATTTTAAATCGAGCGTAGTGAAGTATTTCGCTCTGCCTAAATTCCCTAGTATCATAGAGATATTTGGCATGGGATAGCGATCAGGTATTGTCCTCTCGTTCAATTTGCGAAAGTCCAATACGAGTCGCATTTTACGGCCGCCCGTTTCGTCGGTGCCCTTTTTGTCTACAACCCATATCGGGTTATTGTAGGGGGATCTCGACTTCTGGATTATGCCATTTTTTAGCAGCTCTTGAATCTCGCCATTAACGAAATCGGCTGCGCCCATTGGGTATGGGTAGAGTTTGGCATAAATGGGCTCCTCATCAAAAGTTCTGATGGTGGCTACCACCGATGTGTTGTAAGGTAAAGCCTCATCCGCAAAAGAAATGTCTTTCTGATCAAAGGTGGCGCATCTGAGCAATCCACTTCGGTGAAATTGACATCAGGGCACGAGTGAAAATCAATTTTCTCCTCTTTGTTGCCCCATTTGATGTGGCCGGAGGCCTGGCAAAGTGATGCTCCCGCCTGTTTAAGAAGGTCGAGGCCTACGATTGCATCAAAAGAAGATAAGTCGGGTAAGATGAAGAAGGTGGCCTTCAAATCGAAAAGTGACACGAAGCATTTCTTCGTGATTGTGGTGTTGCCGTGAATTGAGTGAATTTCGAAGGGCCTTTTTACCGGGACGCATTTCAATCCTTCGAACGGTCGGATGAAATTTTTCGAGGCGCCCGTGTCCGCCTGTGCGCTCGGACGTTGCCGGTCTCCTATTCTGATAGGGTGGAGCTTGGGCAGGAATGCAAACCTTTGCAGAGGGGTCGACTTCCATCGGCTCCGGTCTACTCTGCAATCTGTTATTGCGCGGGTCAGAATGTACCTGCGCTTTAACTTGTTTGGTATAATGAGGATTTTTATTAATACCAAACTGGGGGTCTGTTTGGGAAAAATTTCTATCCTGCTGGCGCCTTTGCTCCTTTGGACTCGTCTTACGGTCCCTATCCTCTAGACTCTTTGCAAACGATGTTGCGAACGTGTACCTTTCGTGGCTTGATTCCACTTCTTGCGCTAATGCCAACGCAGTTGGCATGTCCTTGGGCTTTGCCGAGAAGAGGACATCAGATATGCTGCGTCTAAGGCCCGAAATAAATACCCGGAGCGCATCGTCCCGGAATTTATCACACAGAATTCTTGCCGCCGATGTCTCGTACGACATCGTGGCTTTATTTGTGAGTAAGGTGAGTTTTTTCTCAACATCGTAATATTGCAGGAGTGTGAGGTTTCCCTTTCTGAGGGTGCCCATCTCCTGTTCAATGACGTGCATCTGCTGTTTGTCACTGTAAGTGAAATCCAAACGGTCTATGATCGCGTCAAAATTTAAAATTGTGCCAAAGGATGGCAACACTGCATCAGCTGGGCCTCTTATTTTACTTCTTATTATAATCACTGCCTGATAATAGCGTGAACTACCATTGTATCGTCTAAATATGTGGTAGGCAGCGGTGGCGGCTTGCCTCCACGAAACATATGACTCCTGTGCCCCCGCAAATTCGGGTAGGTACTTGACGGCGTCCAGGGGCTCGCTGCATTGAACTGTGTCCCTAATTTCTATGGCTGCATAAACCTTAATTTCTGGCGTTGGGGCCGAAGCTCGGGACGTCGTGGGCGCAGCGCGCAATTCTGCCACTTGGCTGGTCAATGCATCGATTACTTGTCTGAACTCCCGTTTTTTTTGTAAATTTGCGGCGGCCTGTCCGGCCAGGGCGTTGTCAATAGCCGCCTGCACTACTCCTCTAAGTTGTTCAGGATCCATGAGGTCTACCCTTTCGCCCGCTGGGGGGTCTCTACGCGTGTTTTTCGGAGTGGAAGCTCGAAGGAGTTCTTCACTATCTGACCCTGAATCGCTAGCGTACTGCTTGACGCTTCTATACTTAGAAAATGGCGAGCTCATATACGCACACAAAAAAATTAGAAAACGGGGACACAGAGCCGCCAAAATGAGAGCTCGTATTTCATCACTATATAATTCACCTAGTTAATCTTAAGGGTAAGATACCTGTGCCCTTGCATAAAAATTAGTGTAGTGGTAAATATATAAAAATTATAATATTGTAAATTATAAGAGATATAGAAAATAATCAGAAAAATGAATGAATTTAAGGTAATATATTTATATATATTATTTTCGTTAATCAAATCCCGAATTTTATCGGGCTCGGAGCCGTTTTTCTCTCGTAGTATTCTTTATTAACTAGTTCTACTTTGCAGACTAGTTAGAAAATATTTAAATGAGGGGTGCACTTACATTTTATATACTGTGGTTTCTTCCTCAAAGATAAAATTTTTCTTCCAAGAATGTAAAAATATCTAAGCGAAACCGTTCGGTTTTTATTGTTGAGCGCCAAGGGTGTCAAGGGTGGTCTTCTTCAATGAGCCCACACGTATGTGCGGAAGAAATAATATGTGAAACAAGGTTGGTCCTCTTCAGCCACACTGGTGAAACGCTGGTCTTCTCGGAGATGCCCGCTTGTAGGCGCGGGGGAAGCGGTCGCTTCTGGGAGCGCCCGTTATAGTTGAGTGGCGGCCAGCAGCTTGTGGTTGCCTCCCGTAGGTGCGGGGGGATGCGTTAGCACCCACGCGTGAGGGTAGGCCGCTGGAAGCTGCTGCTTGTAATTGCCTCCCGTAAACGCGGGAGGAATATGTTTGCCGCTGGTCGCACCTGCTGAAGCCCGCTCGGTAGTGCGGGGGAGGAGGGGGCCTTAACTTGGTTCTCGTATGTGGAGATCGGGGATCCCTCGATGCAGTCAGAGCCGGATGGCTACACCTTCACAATTGCTGATTAGGTTGATTTACGTTGGGAGGTAACTGCCCCCTTCGCCTGCTGGCCTAGAGACTCAGTCAGTGCAAATTAATAATAGATATTTAACGGCGGTTGCCGGAGTTTTGCAATGCTATAGAACTTGTGTTCTTTATTCGTATAGAGCTTGAAGCGAACTAAACTTAAAGTTGACAAAAATGAAATTCATAGCGGCCACGCAAATATGCTGTGTTTGCCGGCTAAGCACGAGCATCCGGCCAAATGCCGCATCAGCGGTTTTGGCCGCCGCTGGGCTTCGGACATTCGGTCATCGCCTCCGTCCGGTTAGCTACTTAGTTAACTACTCCCCCCTCAAGATTGAGGCCGCCCTCGGCCGACCCTTTTTCAGCGATCACCAGGGTTTCGTTTACTGTGACGCGCTCACTAAAGGTGACGAGATGCGTCCCGTGTATCCAGACGCTTGTTCCGTTGTCTACTCGTACCTGTGCTGATTGATCATTGATGATCATAATTCCCTTATCGACATAAGTGATCGGATATGATAGTCGGCAGAAAGTGACTCCTGGTGTTGTGGAGCAATTCTGGATCGCATACATTTCCCCATTGCATTCTGCTATTATATTATCCACTAACCTTAGCATCACATTATTATGTGCTACCGGGAACATTGTAATCTTCTTACATGCTAATTTAGTTTTTGAGAATTTAATAATGAAGTGCAATATGCTAACAGACTGGAGAATTTTCACGGACGCTACGGACAAAATATCCTTTATAGGAGTGTCGGTGGGCTCCTCCATCCAAATACTTTCTAGGTCTGCGTGATCTAATATGTTTGGGCTGACTATGTTTACTTTAGCAAGCGAGATTGCCATCATTAAATATTGAAGTTCCATTGTTAACATTCGGTTTCTGGAGAGCAATGTTTCATATAGATGGCCAGTGTCCACTTGTGAACTCTTTGCCACTTTCAGGATTTGATTTACGGCTGACGTTAATTCATTAATTTCACTTTGTATTCTGGTATTTATTTCTATTTGTCTATTGTTTGAATTGATTAATTGTGTTTCTGTGAATTTAATTCTTTCTAAATCCCCGGCGTCCGGAGTTCCTGTTACGACTTTTAACATTGATCCTAAAAAGTCTAAACTCCTGGCTACCCTGTGGTGCACGCCTAACGAGTCGAGCAGGTCGCGAAGGTGAGCTGTGTCCACATTCAAAAGTTTTTTCATGTGTGACTGGGGGAACATATCGCTCATATTTTCTGTTTCTTCTACTACGCGCCTGAACTCTAAAAGGTTCGCTGAATGTCTAACGAATGCGAATTCCTCCCACACTAGTATTCGACCGTCAATAATGGGGATGTACTTGGCTTGTGAATAGTCGGTGATGTGCGCCGACGCCATGGTTAAGGAGAAGAGGATTGGGATGATTTTGGACCTGTGGAATGAATTCGGAGCTATATTTTTGTTCATGACAAGGTTGCCCACCACCAACGGAAATTAACTTAACCTTAAAAAAATATTTTATCAGCTATGCTTAAAGCTAGTAAAATTTGTGCCAAGTGGCAAAAAGGAAAAAGAGAAGGTAAAAAACTTTTTTTTATTTGATGTTGTCTTTGTGGACCACCCTCCCCTTGATGAGGACTGTAGTCCCCATGTCCGCTTCCACAATCTTCTCTTCACACAATGGTGAGAGTTTGTTGCCTAGCCGCCTGTTGGATTTTACCAGGACTTGTTCACCAACCTTGAACACCCTGTTCTGTCGGGCAGCATTTTCCCTGTTCCTGAGCTTGTCCTGGGCGATTGCAAAAATGTCCGTTACACGATTTTTACAATACCAAAATTTTGTGGCTGGAAATTGGCGTACCAGTTGGTCCTGTATCATTGCGAGTGTGTGCAAATCAATTGTGTCGGTCAGTGACAGCTCACTGTGAGTCGTGGCCGCACTTGAAAAAGCTTCTTCCTTTCCCAGAACGTTAAGTTGCTGTCTTGAGAGGGCATCTGCAACGAGGTTTTCCTTGCCAGGCTTGTAAAAAATTTTGGCGCCGGACTCGTCGATGCGAGCTTTCCACCGTTTGATCTTTGCATTCGGATTGGATTCCGATACCGCGAAGGTCAGTGGTTGATGGTCAGTAAAGATGTTGATATCTTTCACTGCATATAGATAGTGACGTAATTTGGCCAATGCCCAAACTATTGCTAGCAGCTCCCTTTCATTGGTGGCATAATTGATCTCTCTGTCCTTTAGGGTTCTCGAGATTATGGTAATCCCTCTTGGGATAGGACTGCGCCAATGCCGTAAGCTGAGGCATCTGTCGTTAGATCAAATGCTATTTTATAGTTGGGATACCTGAGGATGACCTCCTCGGAAGCTAAAATCTTACGCAGCTTGTGAAAGGCTAGCCGTTGCGGCTCGCTAAACTGCACCTGGATATTTTTCGACCTGTGTCTGCTGACACTACCGAATTCCCCTTTCAGGATGTCTAAAATGGGCCGAGCTATGGACGCAAAATCTTTAATAAAGCATCTATAGTAGCTGGCCAGGCCAAGGAATGATCTAACTTCGAACACGATTTTGGGTTCAGGGAATTCCTGAATGGCCTTGGTTTTTTCTGGGTCAGTGGTAGCCCCGTTGCTGGTGACTATAAAACCCATGAAGCTAACGCTTTTTTTGAAGAATTTAGATTTTTCAGTTGATACTCTCATATTAGCATCGTAAAGGCTTTTGAGAACCCAATCTACGTGCTGGATGTGAGAGTTTTCGTCTTCTGAGAAGACGATAACGTCATCGACATAAACATAGCAAAATTTGCCTATCTACTCTCGCAGTATGTCGTCTATAGTTCTTTGGAAAATGCTGGCAGCATTTTTTAGTCCAAATGGCATTCTGCGAAACTCGTACTTTCCTCCATTTACGGAAAAGGAAGTCTTTTCACGGTCGCGTTCTGCCAGCGTTATTTGGTGGTAGCCAGATTTTAAATCGAGCGTAGTGAAGTATTTCGCTCTGCCTAAATTCCCTAGTATCATAGAGATATTTGGCATGGGATAGCGATCAGGTATTGTCCTCTCGTTCAATTTGCGAAAGTCCAATACGAGTCGCATTTTACGGCCGCCCGTTTCGTCGGTGCCCTTTTTGTCTACAACCCATATCGGGTTATTGTAGGGGGATCTCGACTTCTGGATTATGCCATTTTTTAGCAGCTCTTGAATCTCGCCATTAACGAAATCGGCTGCGCCCATTGGGTATGGGTAGAGTTTGACATAAATGGGCTCCTCATCAACAGTTCTGATGGTGGCTACCACCGATGTGTTGTAAGGTAAAGCCTCATTGGGGTCCGCAAAAGAAATGTCTTTCTGACCAAAGGTGGCGCATCTGAGCAATCCACTTCGGTAAAATTGACATCAGGGCACGAGTGAAAATCAATTTTCTCCTCTTTGTTGCCCCATTTGATGTGGGCGGAGGCCAGGCAAAGTGATGCTCCCGCCTGTCGAGGCCTACGATTGCATCAAAAGAAGATAAGTCGGGTAAGATGAAGATGGTGGCCTTCAAATCGAAAAGTGACACGAAGCATTTCTTCGTGATTGTGGTGTTGCCGTAAATTGAGTGAATTTCGAAGGGGCTTTTTACCGGGACGCATTTCAATCCTTCGAACGGTCGGATGAAATTTTTCGAGGCGCCCGTGTCAATAAGCAGTTTCATATTTATCCCCGCTACTCTTCGACTGATGACGGGCAGCAGGGATTTTCCCCTAAAAAATGGACTACGTCTGAATCGTATTCGCAAATAGCATCATCGTTGATCTCTGCTATTGCGCTGGACGCAGTGTTGGCGTAAGATTTCCCTTCCTGATCTGAGCTTTGGGTGACGTGGTTTACCCTCTGCTGTTTTCTAGGGGCGCCTGTGCGCTCGGACGTTGCCGGTCTCCTATTCTGATAGGGTGGAGCTTGGGCAGGAATGCAAACCTTTGCAGAGGGGTCGACTTCCATCGGCTCCGGTCTACTCTGCAATCTGTTATTGCGCGGGTCAGAATGTACCTGCGCTTTAACATGCTTGGTATAATGGGGATTTTTATTAATACCAAATTGGGGGTCTGTTTGGGAAAAATTTCTATCCTGCTGGCGCCTTTGCTCCTTTGGACTCGTCTTACGGTCCCTATCCTCTAGACTCTTTGCAAACGATGTTGCGAACGTTTACCTTTCGTGGTTTGATTCCACTTCTTGCGCTAATGCCAACGCAGTTGGCATGTCCTTCGGCTTTGCCGAGAAGAGGACATCAGATAGGCTGCGTCTAAGGCCCGAAATAAATACCCGGAGCGCATCGTCTCGGAATTTATCACACAGAATTCTTGCCTCCGATGTCTCGTACGACATCGTGGCTTTATTTGTGAGTAAGGTGAGTTTTTTCTCAACATCGTAATATTGCAGGAGTGTGAGGTTTCCCTTTCTGAGGGTGCCCATCTCCTGTTCAATGACGTGCATCTGCTGTTTGTCACTGTAAGTGAAATCCAAACGGTCTATGATCGCGTCAAAATTTAAAATTGTGCCAAAGGATGACAACACTGCATCAGCTGGGCCTTTTATTTTACTTCTTATTATAATCACTGCCTGATAATGGCGTGAACTACCATTGTATCGTCTAAATATGTGGTAGGCAGCGGTTGCGGCTTGCCTCCACGAAACATATGACTCCTGTGACCCCGCAAATTCGGGTAGGTACTTGACGGCGTCCAGGGGCTCGCTGCATTGAACTGTGTCCCTAATTTCTATGGCTGCATAAACCTTAATTTCTGGCGTTGGGGCCGAACCTCGGGACGTCGTGGGCGCAGCGCGCAATTCTGCCACTTGGCTGGTCAATGCATCGATTACTTGTCTGAACTCCCGTTCTTTTTGTAAATTTGCGGCGGCCTGTCCGGCCAGGGCGGTGTCAATAGCCGCCTGCACTACTCCTCTAAGTTGTTCAGGATCCATGAGGTCTACCCTTTCGCCCGCTGGGGGGTCTCTACGCGTGTTTTTCGGAGTGGAAGCTCGAAGGAGTTCTTCACTATCTGACCCTGAATCGCTAGCGTACTGCTTGACGCTTCTATACTTAGAAAATGGCGAGCTCATATACGCACACAAAAAAATTAGAAAACGGGGACACAGAGCCGCCAAAATGAAAGCTCGTATTTCATCACTATATAATTCACCTAGTTAATGTTAAGGGTAAGATACCTGTACCCTTGCATAAAAATTAGTGTAGTGGTAAATATATAAAAATTATAATATTGTAAATTATAAGAGATATAGAAAATAATCAGAAAAATGAATGAATTTAACGTAATATATTTATATATATTATTTTCGTTAATCAAATCCCGAATTTTATCGGGCTCGGAGCCGTTTTTCTCTCGTAGTATTCTTTATTAACTAGTTCTACTTTGCAGACTAGTTAGAAAATATTTAAATGAGGGGTGCACTTACATTTTATATACTGTGGTTTCTTCCTCAAAGATAAAATTTTTCTTCCAAGAATGTAAAAATATCTAAGCGAAACCGTTGGGTTTTTATTGTTGAGCGCCAAGGGTGTCAAGGGTGGTCTTCTTCAATGAGCCCACACGTATGTGCGGAAGAAACAATATGTGAAACAAGGTTGGTCCTCTTCAGCCACACTGGTGAAACGCTGGTCTTCTCGGAGATGCCCGCTTGTAGGCGCGGGGGAAGCGGTCGCTTCTGGGAGCGCCCGTTATAGTTGAGTGGCGGCCAGCAGCTTGTGGTTGCCTCCCGTAGGTGCGGGGGGATGCGTTAGCACCCACGCGTGAGGGTAGGCCGCTGGAAGCTGCTGCTTGTAATTGCCTCCCGTAAACGCGGGAGGAATATGTTTGCCGCTGGTCGCACCTGCTGAAGCCCGCTCGGTAGTGCGGGGGAGGAGGGGGCCTTAACTTGGTTCTCGTATGTGGAGATCGGGGATCCCTCGCTGCAGTCAGAGCCGGATGGCTATACCTTCACAATTGCTGATTAGGTTGACTTACGTTGGGAGGTAACTGCCCCCTTCGCCTGCTGGCCTAGAGACTCAGTCAGTGCAAATTAATAATAGATATTTATCGGCGGTTGCCGGAGTTTTGCAATGCTATAGAACTTGTGTTCTTTATTCGTATAGAGCTTGAAGCGAACTAAACTTAAAGTTGACAAAAATGAAATTCATAGCGGCCACGCAAATATGCTGTGTTTGCCGGCTATGCACGAGCATCCGGCCAAATGCCGCATCAGCGGTTTTGGCCGCCGCTGGGCTTCGGACATTCGGTCATCGCCTCCGTCCGGTTAGCTACTTAGTTAACTACTCCCCCCTCAAGATTGAGGCCGCCCTCGGCCGACCCTTTTTCAGCGATCACCAGGGTTTCGTTTACTGTGACGCGCTCACTAAAGGTGACGAGATGCGTCCCGTGTATCCAGACGCTTGTTCCGTTGTCTACTCATACCTGTGCTGATTGATCATTGATGATCATAATTCCCTCATCGACATAAGTGATCGGATATGATAGTCGGCAGAAAGTGACTCCTGGTGTTGTGGAGCAATTCTGGATCGCATACATTTCCCCATTGCATTCTGCTATTATATTATCCACTAACCTTAGCATCACATTATTATGTGCTACCGGGAACATTGTAATCTTCTTACATGCTAATTTAGTTTTTGAGAATTTAATAATGAAGTGCAATATGCTAACAGACTGGAGAATTTTCACGGACGCTACGGACAAAATATCCTTTATAGGAGTGTCGGTGGGCTCCTCCATCCGAATACTTTCTAAGTCTGCGTGATCTAATATGTTTGGGCTGACTATGTTTACTTTAGCAAGCGAGATTGCCATCATTAAATTTTGAAGTTCCATTGTTAACATTCGGTTTCTGGAGAGCAATGTTTCATATAGATGGCCAGTGTCCACTTGTGAACTCTTTGCCACTTTCAGGATTTGAGTTACGGCTGACGTTAATTCATTAATTTCACTTTGTATTCTGGTATTTATTTCTATTTGTCTATTGTTTGAATTGATTAATTGTGTTTCTGTGAATTTAATTCTTTCTAAATCCCCGGCGTCCGGAGTTCCTGTTACGACTTTTAACATTGATCCTAAAAAGTCTAAACTCCTGGCTACCCTGTGGTGCACACCTAACGAGTCGAGCAGGTCGCGAAGGTGAGCTGTGTCCACATTCAAAAGTTTTTTCATGTGTGACTGGGGGAACATATCGCTCATATTTTCTGTTTCTTCTACTACGCGCCTGAACTCTAAAAGGTTCGCTGAATGTCTAACGAATGCGAATTCCTCCCACACTATTATTCGACCGTCAATAATGGGGATGTACTTGGCTTGTGAATAGTCGGTGATGTGCGCCGACGCCATGGTTAAGGAGAAGAGGATTGGGATGATTTTGGACCTGTGGAATGAATTCGGAGCTATATTTTTGTTCATGACAAGGTTGCCCACCACCAACGGAAATTAACTTAACCTTAAAAAAATATTTTATCAGCTATGCTTAAAGCTAGTAAAATTTGTGCCAAGTGGCAAAAAGGAAAAAGAGAAGGTAAAAAACTTTTTTTTATTTGATGTTGTCTTTGTGGACCACCCTCCCCTTGATGAGGACTGTAGTCCCCATGTCCGCTTCCACAATCTTCTCTTCACACAATGGTGAGAGTTTGTTGCCTAGCCGCCTGTTGGATTTTACCAGGACTTGTTCACCAACCTTGAACACCCTGTTCTGTCGGGCAGCATTTTCCCTGTTCCTGAGCTTGTCCTGGGCGATTGCAAAAATGTCCGTTACACGATTTTTACAATACCAAAATTTTGTGGCTGGAAATTGGCGTACCAGTTGGTCCTGTATCATTGCGAGTGTGTGCAAATCAATTGTGTCGGTCAGTGACAGCTCACTGTGAGTCGTGGCCGCACTTGAAAAAGCTTCTTCCTTTCCCAGAACGTTAAGTTGCTGTCTTGAGAGGGCATCTGCAACGAGGTTTTCCTTGCCAGGCTTGTAAAAAATTTTGGCGCCGGACTCGTCGATGCGAGCTTTCCACCGTTTGATCTTTGCATTCGGATTGGATTCCGATACCGCGAAGGTCAGTGGTTGATGGTCAGTAAAGATGTTGATATCTTTCACTGCATATAGATGGTGACGTAATTTGGCCAATGCCCAAACTATTGCTAGCAGCTCCCTTTCATTGGTGGCATAATTGATCTCTCTGTCCTTTAGGGTTCTCGAGATTATGGTAATCCCTCTTGGGATAGGACTGCGCCAATGCCGTAAGCTGAGGCATCTGTCGTTAGATCAAATGCTATTTTATAGTTGGGATACCTGAGGATGACCTCCTCGGAAGCTAAAATCTTACGCAGCTTGTGAAAGGCTAGCCGTTGCGGCTCGCTAAACTGCACCTGGATATTTTTCGACCTGTGTCTGCTGACACTACCGAATTCCCCTTTCAGGATGTCTAAAATGGGCCGAGCTATGGACGCAAAATCTTTAATAAAGCATCTATAGTAGCTGGCCAGGCCAAGGAATGATCTAACTTCGAACACGATTTTGGGTTCAGGGAATTCCTGAATGGCCTTGGTTTTTTCTGGGTCAGTGGTAGCCCCGTTGCTGGTGACTATAAAACCCATGAAGCTAACGCTTTTTTTGAAGAATTTAGATTTTTCAGTTGATACTCTCATATTAGCATCGTAAAGGCTTTTGAGAACCCAATCTACGTGCTGGATGTGAGAGTTTTCGTCTTCTGAGAAGACGATAACGTCATCGACATAAACATAGCAAAATTTGCCTATCTACTCTCGCAGTATGTCGTCTATAGTTCTTTGGAAAATGCTGGCAGCATTTTTTAGTCCAAATGGCATTCTGCGAAACTCGTACTTTCCTCCATTTACGGAAAAGGAAGTCTTTTCACGGTCGCGTTCTGCCAGCGTTATTTGGTGGTAGCCAGATTTTAAATCGAGCGTAGTGAAGTATTTCGCTCTGCCTAAATTCCCTAGTATCATAGAGATATTTGGCATGGGATAGCGATCAGGTATTGTCCTCTCGTTCAATTTGCGAAAGTCCAATACGAGTCGCATTTTACGGCCGCCCGTTTCGTCGGTGCCCTTTTTGTCTACAACCCATATCGGGTTATTGTAGGGGGATCTCGACTTCTGGATTATGCCATTTTTTAGCAGCTCTTGAATCTCGCCATTAACGAAATCGGCTGCGCCCATTGGGTATGGGTAGAGTTTGACATAAATGGGCTCCTCATCAACAGTTCTGATGGTGGCTACCACCGATGTGTTGTAAGGTAAAGCCTCATTGGGGTCCGCAAAAGAAATGTCTTTCTGACCAAAGGTGGCGCATCTGAGCAATCCACTTCGGTAAAATTGACATCAGGGCACGAGTGAAAATCAATTTTCTCCTCTTTGTTGCCCCATTTGATGTGGGCGGAGGCCAGGCAAAGTGATGCTCCCGCCTGTCGAGGCCTACGATTGCATCAAAAGAAGATAAGTCGGGTAAGATGAAGATGGTGGCCTTCAAATCGAAAAGTGACACGAAGCATTTCTTCGTGATTGTGGTGTTGCCGTAAATTGAGTGAATTTCGAAGGGGCTTTTTACCGGGACGCATTTCAATCCTTCGAACGGTCGGATGAAATTTTTCGAGGCGCCCGTGTCAATAAGCAGTTTCATATTTATCCCCGCTACTCTTCGACTGATGACGGGCAGCAGGGATTTTCCCCTAAAAAATGGACTACGTCTGAATCGTATTCGCAAATAGCATCATCGTTGATCTCTGCTATTGCGCTGGACGCAGTGTTGGCGTAAGATTTCCCTTCCTGATCTGAGCTTTGGGTGACGTGGTTTACCCTCTGCTGTTTTCTAGGGGCGCCTGTGCGCTCGGACGTTGCCGGTCTCCTATTCTGATAGGGTGGAGCTTGGGCAGGAATGCAAACCTTTGCAGAGGGGTCGACTTCCATCGGCTCCGGTCTACTCTGCAATCTGTTATTGCGCGGGTCAGAATGTACCTGCGCTTTAACATGCTTGGTATAATGGGGATTTTTATTAATACCAAATTGGGGGTCTGTTTGGGAAAAATTTCTATCCTGCTGGCGCCTTTGCTCCTTTGGACTCGTCTTACGGTCCCTATCCTCTAGACTCTTTGCAAACGATGTTGCGAACGTTTACCTTTCGTGGTTTGATTCCACTTCTTGCGCTAATGCCAACGCAGTTGGCATGTCCTTCGGCTTTGCCGAGAAGAGGACATCAGATAGGCTGCGTCTAAGGCCCGAAATAAATACCCGGAGCGCATCGTCTCGGAATTTATCACACAGAATTCTTGCCTCCGATGTCTCGTACGACATCGTGGCTTTATTTGTGAGTAAGGTGAGTTTTTTCTCAACATCGTAATATTGCAGGAGTGTGAGGTTTCCCTTTCTGAGGGTGCCCATCTCCTGTTCAATGACGTGCATCTGCTGTTTGTCACTGTAAGTGAAATCCAAACGGTCTATGATCGCGTCAAAATTTAAAATTGTGCCAAAGGATGACAACACTGCATCAGCTGGGCCTTTTATTTTACTTCTTATTATAATCACTGCCTGATAATGGCGTGAACTACCATTGTATCGTCTAAATATGTGGTAGGCAGCGGTTGCGGCTTGCCTCCACGAAACATATGACTCCTGTGACCCCGCAAATTCGGGTAGGTACTTGACGGCGTCCAGGGGCTCGCTGCATTGAACTGTGTCCCTAATTTCTATGGCTGCATAAACCTTAATTTCTGGCGTTGGGGCCGAAGCTCGGGACGTCGTGGGCGCAGCGCGCAATTCTGCCACTTGGCTGGTCAATGCATCGATTACTTGTCTGAACTCCCGTTCTTTTTGTAAATTTGCGGCGGCCTGTCCGGCCAGGGCGTTGTCAATAGCCGCCTGCACTACTCCTCTAAGTTGTTCAGGATCCATGAGGTCTACCCTTTCGCCCGCTGGGGGGTCTCTACGCGTGTTTTTCGGAGTGGAAGCTCGAAGGAGTTCTTCACTATCTGACCCTGAATCGCTAGCGTACTGCTTGACGCTTCTATACTTAGAAAATGGCGAGCTCATATACGCACACAAAAAAATTAGAAAACGGGGACACAGAGCCGCCAAAATGAAAGCTCGTATTTCATCACTATATAATTCACCTAGTTAATGTTAAGGGTAAGATACCTGTACCCTTGCATAAAAATTAGTGTAGTGGTAAATATATAAAAATTATAATATTGTAAATTATAAGAGATATAGAAAATAATCAGAAAAATGAATGAATTTAACGTAATATATTTATATATATTATTTTCGTTAATCAAATCCCGAATTTTATCGGGCTCGGAGCCGTTTTTCTCTCGTAGTATTCTTTATTAACTAGTTCTACTTTGCAGACTAGTTAGAAAATATTTAAATGAGGGGTGCACTTACATTTTATATACTGTGGTTTCTTCCTCAAAGATAAAATTTTTCTTCCAAGAATGTAAAAATATCTAAGCGAAACCGTTGGGTTTTTATTGTTGAGCGCCAAGGGTGTCAAGGGTGGTCTTCTTCAATGAGCCCACACGTATGTGCGGAAGAAACAATATGTGAAACAAGGTTGGTCCTCTTCAGCCACACTGGTGAAACGCTGGTCTTCTCGGAGATGCCCGCTTGTAGGCGCGGGGGAAGCGGTCGCTTCTGGGAGCGCCCGTTATAGTTGAGTGGCGGCCAGCAGCTTGTGGTTGCCTCCCGTAGGTGCGGGGGGATGCGTTAGCACCCACGCGTGAGGGTAGGCCGCTGGAAGCTGCTGCTTGTAGTTGCCTCCCGTAAACGCGGGAGGAATATGTTTGCCGCTGGTCGCACCTGCTGAAGCCCGCTCGGTAGTGCGGGGGAGGAGGGGGCCTTAACTTGGTTCTCGTATGTGGAGATCGGGGATCCCTCGCTGCAGTCAGAGCCGGATGGCTATACCTTCACAATTGCTGATTAGGTTGACTTACGTTGGGAGGTAACTGCCCCCTTCGCCTGCTGGCCTAGAGACTCAGTCAGTGCAAATTAATAATAGATATTTATCGGCGGTTGCCGGAGTTTTGCAATGCTATAGAACTTGTGTTCTTTATTCGTATAGAGCTTGAAGCGAACTAAACTTAAAGTTGACAAAAATGAAATTCATAGCGGCCACGCAAATATGCTGTGTTTGCCGGCTATGCACGAGCATCCGGCCAAATGCCGCATCAGCGGTTTTGGCCGCCGCTGGGCTTCGGACATTCGGTCATCGCCTCCGTCCGGTTAGCTACTTAGTTAACTACTCCCCCCTCAAGATTGAGGCCGCCCTCGGCCGACCCTTTTTCAGCGATCACCAGGGTTTCGTTTACTGTGACGCGCTCACTAAAGGTGACGAGATGCGTCCCGTGTATCCAGACGCTTGTTCCGTTGTCTACTCATACCTGTGCTGATTGATCATTGATGATCATAATTCCCTCATCGACATAAGTGATCGGATATGATAGTCGGCAGAAAGTGACTCCTGGTGTTGTGGAGCAATTCTGGATCGCATACATTTCCCCATTGCATTCTGCTATTATATTATCCACTAACCTTAGCATCACATTATTATGTGCTACCGGGAACATTGTAATCTTCTTACATGCTAATTTAGTTTTTGAGAATTTAATAATGAAGTGCAATATGCTAACAGACTGGAGAATTTTCACGGACGCTACGGACAAAATATCCTTTATAGGAGTGTCGGTGGGCTCCTCCATCCAAATACTTTCTACGTCTGCGTGATCTAATATGTTTGGGCTGACTATGTTTACTTTAGCAAGCGAGATTGCCATCATTAAATTTTGAAGTTCCATTGTTAACATTCGGTTTCTGGAGAGCAATGTTTCATATAGATGGCCAGTGTCCACTTGTGAACTCTTTGCCACTTTCAGGATTTGATTTACGGCTGACGTTAATTCATTAATTTCACTTTGTATTCTGGTATTTATTTCTATTTGTCTATTGTTTGAATTGATTAATTGTGTTTCTGTGAATTTAATTCTTTCTAAATCCCCGGCGTCCGGAGTTCCTGTTACGACTTTTAACATTGATCCTAAAAAGTCTAAACTCCTGGCTACCCTGTGGTGCACCCCTAACGAGTCGAGCAGGTCGCGAAGGTGAGCTGTGTCCACATTCAAAAGTTTTTTCATGTGTGACTGGGGGAACATATCGCTCATATTTTCTGTTTCTTCTACTACGCGCCTGAACTCTAAAAGGTTCGCTGAATGTCTAACGAATGCGAATTCCTCCCACACTAGTATTCGACCGTCAATAATGGGGATGTACTTGGCTTGTGAATAGTCGGTGATGTGCGCCGACGCCATGGTTAAGGAGAAGAGGATTGGGATGATTTTGGACCTGTGGAATGAATTCGGAGCTATATTTTTGTTCATGACAAGGTTGCCCACCACCAACGGAAATTAACTTAACCTTAAAAAAATATTTTATCAGCTATGCTTAAAGCTAGTAAAATTTGTGCCAAGTGGCAAAAAGGAAAAAGAGAAGGTAAAAAACTTTTTTTTATTTGATGTTGTCTTTGTGGACCACCCTCCCCTTGATGAGGACTGTAGTCCCCATGTCCGCTTCCACAATCTTCTCTTCACACAATGGTGAGAGTTTGTTGCCTAGCCGCCTGTTGGATTTTACCAGGACTTGTTCACCAACCTTGAACACCCTGTTCTGTCGGGCAGCATTTTCCCTGTTCCTGAGCTTGTCCTGGGCGATTGCAAAAATGTCCGTTACACGATTTTTACAATACCAAAATTTTGTGGCTGGAAATTGGCGTACCAGTTGGTCCTGTATCATTGCGAGTGTGTGCAAATCAATTGTGTCGGTCAGTGACAGCTCACTGTGAGTCGTGGCCGCACTTGAAAAAGCTTCTTCCTTTCCCAGAACGTTAAGTTGCTGTCTTGAGAGGGCATCTGCAACGAGGTTTTCCTTGCCAGGCTTGTAAAAAATTTTGGCGCCGGACTCGTCGATGCGAGCTTTCCACCGTTTGATCTTTGCATTCGGATTGGATTCCGATACCGCGAAGGTCAGTGGTTGATGGTCAGTAAAGATGTTGATATCTTTCACTGCATATAGATAGTGACGTAATTTGGCCAATGCCCAAACTATTGCTAGCAGCTCCCTTTCATTGGTGGCATAATTGATCTCTCTGTCCTTTAGGGTTCTCGAGATTATGGTAATCCCTCTTGGGATAGGACTGCGCCAATGCCGTAAGCTGAGGCATCTGTCGTTAGATCAAATGCTATTTTATAGTTGGGATACCTGAGGATGACCTCCTCGGAAGCTAAAATCTTACGCAGCTTGTGAAAGGCTAGCCGTTGCGGCTCGCTAAACTGCACCTGGATATTTTTCGACCTGTGTCTGCTGACACTACCGAATTCCCCTTTCAGGATGTCTAAAATGGGCCGAGCTATGGACGCAAAATCTTTAATAAAGCATCTATAGTAGCTGGCCAGGCCAAGGAATGATCTAACTTCGAACACGATTTTGGGTTCAGGGAATTCCTGAATGGCCTTGGTTTTTTCTGGGTCAGTGGTAGCCCCGTTGCTGGTGACTATAAAACCCATGAAGCTAACGCTTTTTTTGAAGAATTTAGATTTTTCAGTTGATACTCTCATATTAGCATCGTAAAGGCTTTTGAGAACCCAATCTACGTGCTGGATGTGAGAGTTTTCGTCTTCTGAGAAGACGATAACGTCATCGACATAAACATAGCAAAATTTGCCTATCTACTCTCGCAGTATGTCGTCTATAGTTCTTTGGAAAATGCTGGCAGCATTTTTTAGTCCAAATGGCATTCTGCGAAACTCGTACTTTCCTCCATTTACGGAAAAGGAAGTCTTTTCACGGTCGCGTTCTGCCAGCGTTATTTGGTGGTAGCCAGATTTTAAATCGAGCGTAGTGAAGTATTTCGCTCTGCCTAAATTCCCTAGTATCATAGAGATATTTGGCATGGGATAGCGATCAGGTATTGTCCTCTCGTTCAATTTGCGAAAGTCCAATACGAGTCGCATTTTACGGCCGCCCGTTTCGTCGGTGCCCTTTTTGTCTACAACCCATATCGGGTTATTGTAGGGGGATCTCGACTTCTGGATTATGCCATTTTTTAGCAGCTCTTGAATCTCGCCATTAACGAAATCGGCTGCGCCCATTGGGTATGGGTAGAGTTTGACATAAATGGGCTCCTCATCAACAGTTCTGATGGTGGCTACCACCGATGTGTTGTAAGGTAAAGCCTCATTGGGGTCCGCAAAAGAAATGTCTTTCTGACCAAAGGTGGCGCATCTGAGCAATCCACTTCGGTAAAATTGACATCAGGGCACGAGTGAAAATCAATTTTCTCCTCTTTGTTGCCCCATTTGATGTGGCCGGAGGCCAGGCAAAGTGATGCTCCCGCCTGTCGAGGCCTACGATTGCATCAAAAGAAGATAAGTCGGGTAAGATGAAGATGGTGGCCTTCAAATCGAAAAGTGACACGAAGCATTTCTTCGTGATTGTGGTGTTGCCGTAAATTGAGTGAATTTCGAAGGGGCTTTTTACCGGGACGCATTTCAATCCTTCGAACGGTCGGATGAAATTTTTCGAGGCGCCCGTGTCAATAAGCAGTTTCATATTTATCCCCGCTACTCTTCGACTGATGACGGGCAGCAGGGATTTTCCCCTAAAAAATGGACTACGTCTGAATCGTATTCGCAAATAGCATCATCGTTGATCTCTGCTATTGCGCTGGACGCAGTGTTGGCGTAAGATTTCCCTTCCTGATCTGAGCTTTGGGTGACGTGGTTTACCCTCTGCTGTTTTGTAGGGGCGCCTGTGCGCTCGGACGTTGCTGGTCTCCTATTCTGATAGGGTGGAGCTTGGGCAGGAATGCAAACCTTTGCAGAGGGGTCGACTTTCATCGGCTCCGGTCTACTCTGCAATCTGTTATTGCGCGGGTCAGAATGTACCTGCGCTTTAACTTGCTTGGTATAATGGGGATTTTTATTAATACCAAACTGGGGGTCTGTTTGGGAAAAATTTATATCCTGCTGGCGCCTTTGCTCCTTTGGACTCGTCTTACGGTCCCTATCCTCTAGACTCTTTGCAAACGATGTTGCGAACGTTTACCTTTCGTGGTTTGATTCCACTTCTTGCGCTAATGCCAACGCAGTTGGCATGTCCTTCGGCTTTGCCGAGAAGAGGACATCAGATAGGCTGCGTCTAAGGCCCGAAATAAATACCCGGAGCGCATCGTCTCGGAATTTATCACACAGAATTCTTGCCTCCGATGTCTCGTACGACATCGTGGCTTTATTTGTGAGTAAGGTGAGTTTTTTCTCAACATCGTAATATTGCAGGAGTGTGAGGTTTCCCTTTCTGAGGGTGCCCATCTCCTGTTCAATGACGTGCATCTGCTGTTTGTCACTGTAAGTGAAATCCAAACGGTCTATGATCGCGTCAAAATTTAAAATTGTGCCAAAGGATGACAACACTGCATCAGCTGGGCCTTTTATTTTACTTCTTATTATAATCACTGCCTGATAATGGCGTGAACTACCATTGTATCGTCTAAATATGTGGTAGGCAGCGGTTGCGGCTTGCCTCCACGAAACATATGACTCCTGTGACCCCGCAAATTCGGGTAGGTACTTGACGGCGTCCAGGGGCTCGCTGCATTGAACTGTGTCCCTAATTTCTATGGCTGCATAAACCTTAATTTCTGGCGTTGGGGCCGAAGCTCGGGACGTCGTGGGCGCAGCGCGCAATTCTGCCACTTGGCTGGTCAATGCATCGATTACTTGTCTGAACTCCCGTTCTTTTTGTAAATTTGCGGCGGCCTGTCCGGCCAGGGCGTTGTCAATAGCCGCCTGCACTACTCCTCTAAGTTGTTCAGGATCCATGAGGTCTACCCTTTCGCCCGCTGGGGGGTCTCTACGCGTGTTTTTCGGAGTGGAAGCTCGAAGGAGTTCTTCACTATCTGACCCTGAATCGCTAGCGTACTGCTTGACGCTTCTATACTTAGAAAATGGCGAGCTCATATACGCACACAAAAAAATTAGAAAACGGGGACACAGAGCCGCCAAAATGAGAGCTCGTATTTCATCACTATATAATTCACCTAGTTAATCTTAAGGGTAAGATACCTGTGCCCTTGCATAAAAATTAGTGTAGTGGTAAATATATAAAAATTATAATATTGTAAATTATAAGAGATATAGAAAATAATCAGAAAAATGAATGAATTTAACGTAATATATTTATATATATTATTTTCGTTAATCAAATCCCGAATTTTATCGGGCTCGGAGCCGTTTTTCTCTCGTAGTATTCTTTATTAACTAGTTCTACTTTGCAGACTAGTTAGAAAATATTTAAATGAGGGGTGACCTTACATTTTATATACTGTGGTTTCTTCCTCAAAGATAAAATTTTTCTTCCAAGAATGTAAAAATATCTAAGCGAAACCGTTCGGTTTTTATTGTTGAGCGCCAAGGGTGTCAAGGGTGGTCTTCTTCAATGAGCCCACACGTATGTGCGGAAGAAACAATATTTGAAACAAGGTTGGTCCTCTTCAGCCACACTGGTGAAACGCTGCTCTTCTCGGAGATGCCCGCTTGTAGGCGCAGGGGAAGCGGTCGCTTCTGGGAGCGCCCGTTATAGTTGAGTGGCGGCCAGCAGCTTGTGGTTGCCTCCCGTAGGTGCGGGGGGATGCGTTAGCACCCACGCGTGAGGGTAGGCCGCTGGAAGCTGCTGCTTGTAATTGCCTCCCGTAAACGCGGGAGGAATATGTTTGCCGCTGGTCGCACCTGCTGAAGCCCGCTCGGTAGTGCGGGGGAGGAGGGGCCTTAACTTGGTTCTCGTATGTGGAGATCGGGGATCCCTCGCTGCAGTCAGAGCCGGCTGGCTATACCTTCACAATTGCTGATAAGGTTGACTTACGTTGGGAGGTAACTGCCCCCTTCGCCTGCTGGCCTAGAGACTCAGTCAGTGCAAATTAATAATAGATATTTAACGGCGGTTGCCGGAGTTTTGCAATGCTATAGAACATGCCGCGTCAGCGGTTTTGGCCGCCGCTGGGCTTCGGACATTCGGTCATCGCCTCCGTCCGGTTAGCTACTTAGTTAACTTACATGCCTATTAATAATTTTTTCTATGCCGGCCTGCAATGTCGCTTGTCATGTACACACATATGTATGTATTTACAGATGCACGTGATTTTCATTGCATTTCACAAATGTTTTGTTATTACTCTATTAATTAAGGTTTGAATTTTAGCGAGCACTTTCAAGCCTATGTGGTGGATGCCGAACTGGAATCTTTTTAGATTGAATAAAAACTATAATTAAAAGTTAATCACATTAAAAAATTTTTAGTAAATAAGTATACATAAGTACGAAAAGAAGACCCAACGTAAGTATCTAAAATAATGTGTAAATAAGAAAAACTGTAAATATTTTGTACAAACTGTAAATAGGTAATAAAACGAATAATAAAAAAATTTGGTATATTATTATACCCGTTACTCGTAGAGTAAACGGGTATACTATATTCGCCGGAAAGTATGTAACAGGCAGAAGGAAGCGTTTCCGACCCCATAAAGTATATATATTCTTGACCAGGATCACTAGCCGAGTCGATCTAGCCATGTCCGTCTGTCCGTCTGTCTGTATGTCTGTCTGTCTGTCCGTCTGTCCGTCTGTACGTCTGTCCGTATGAACGCTGAGATCTCGGAAACTATACAAGCTACAATACTAGGACTAGGCATGTAGATTCCTGAGATTCCTGCGCAGCGCAAATTGGCACGCTCACTTAAACGCCCACAAACCACCAACAAACCACAGAAAATCGTAAGTATGAACGTGGATATCTCGGAAAGAATTAAAGATAGAGAATTGGCACCTAAGATTTAGATTCCGTAGCTTTGTTACGCGAATATGCCACGCCCACTCTAACGCCCACAAACCAACCAAACCTGTGGCGCCCACAATTTTCATGCTAGATACAAAATTTTAACTGAAATGTATTGGTCTCGTCAATACCTATCGATTGATCCAAAAAAAAGTATGCTACGCCCTTTCTAACGCCCATAACGCTTAAATCTGTCTTCCGCCGGTAGGTGGCGCATTTCAATTTCGCTTTCCTGCTTGCATATCTCCATTTCCTTTTGGTCCCATTACCTGAGTAACGGGTATCTGATAGTCGAGGTACTCGACTATAGCGTTCTTCCTTGTTATTAGATCCAATCTACTACAATGTACATTTTAAATTGTAATATCAAATCTACAATAATATTAAATTTACAACAAATATATTTCAAAAAATTGATACCGCCTAATGTAAAATTGATATTACCGAAATATCGTTTTTACCATTTCGAACATATCAAATTTATATGTGCCATATCAAGGCCGAATTGATACTGGATTTCATCAAATTGACCATCATATCATATCAATTTTTATACCCGTTACTCGTATAGTAAAAGGGTATACTAGATTCGTCGGAAAGTATGAAACAGGCAGAAGGAAGTGTTTCCGAACCCATAAAGTGTATATATTCTTGATCAGGATCACTAGCCGAGTCGATCTAGCCATGTCCGTCTGTCCGTATGAACGCTGAGATCTCGGAAACTATACAAGTTACAATATTGGGATTAAACATGCAGATTCCTGAAATTCTTGCGCAGCGCAAGTTTGTTTCAGCAGAGTGCCACGCCTACTCTAACGTCCACAAACCGCCCAAAACGGTGGCTCCTACAGTTTTGATGATAGAATACAAATTTTAACTGAAATGTGTTGTCCTCGTCAATACCTATCGATTGACCCAAAAAAAAGTTTGCTACGCCCACTTTAACGCCCACAAACCACCCACAGACCTCAAAAAATCGTAAGTATGAACGTGGATGTCTCGGAAACTATCAAAGATAGAGAATTGGGATCTCAGATTAAGATTCCGTAGCCTTGCACGCAGCGCAAGTTTGTTACGCGAATATGCCACGCCCACTCTAACGCCCACAAACCGCCCAAACCTGTGGCGGTCACAACTTTCATGCTTAATAAAAAGTTTTAACTGAAATGTATGTAATGACCACACCCAACAAATCAAACAGTAGCCAAGTTGGGAACAGTACCAGGCGCTCAGTAGCACCCACTGCATATGAGAATTGCTTATCAGCATATTATATGTCTCACTAACTCACCGTCTCACCGTCTCAACGGTACACTGACACACCAATGCAGTCAGCAGATTTTGCAGTGTCAGCCGAGCCAACTACGCAACTGCTACCATAATCAAATTTCCCTGACCTACTTTAGAATATAGTTTACTTCACTAATCATTACACTAAACTTCCGTGTTCCAAGTAGTATATAAACATGTACCAAATGAAGAATAAATCAGTTATCAACGCATCTCATAACTCCGCGGCTCTACTTCATACCTCTGGGAATAGGGCTCGTAATACACTATCTCCACTAGCAGCTAACCAACGTTAGCTCAACCTCAGCGCAGTTCAGCAAAGCGTCCCCGTGCCAGCGACAAGTGCTCATTACCCCCTTGTCCCGCGGTGTGACCCGGAAGTGTCTACTTCGGCTAGGCACAAACATTGGTGATCCCGACGTGATCTTTTAACAACAAAGGATCACACTCAAGCAACCCCCTTCCTACTAAAGGACTCACAGCTTTTTCCAGCTTCACAGGACACGCTTCTTCTTCCAGCGTCACAGGAACTTCAGCTTCATCCAGCTTCACAGGATACGCTTCTTCTTCCAGCGTCACAGGAACTTCAGCTTAATCCAGCTTCACAGGATACGCTTCTTCTTCCAGCGTCACAGGATTTTCAGCTTAATCCAGCTTCACAGGATATGCGTCGTCTTCCAGCGTCACAGGAACTTCAGCTTAATCCAGCTTCACAGGATACGCTTCTTCTTCCAGCGTCACAGGAACTTCAGCTAATCCAGCTTCACAGGATACGCTTCGTCTTCCAGCGTCACAGGAACTTCAGCTTCATCCAGCTTCACAGGATACTCAGCTTCATCCAGCTTCACAAGATTTTGCGTTTCCAAGACACACAATATGTCTACTTCATTCATTGAGGAAACAAGTCACACAAGAATCGATTTACACAATCGATTACTAGACACCCAAAACGAGCTGCAAGGGAAAATCCAACAGCTTAAGAATTATGGCAAGGATTCTTCCGACCGACGCCACCGAGACGGCTATTATTCCGGTAAGCTAAATCAGTTAAACGATGTCTGGCAGCAGTTTTGCGACCTAGATGAAGGAGTCCAGTGGCATTACCCACTGGAAGTGAGTACTCTTCACGATTAGTAGCACTTAAGGAGCTGGTCGAAAAATATCAGAATATCTTTCTGGACAACATGCCGACTGGAAGCGGGCTTCCGAAGGCCCCGAGACGAACGTCGGCAAACATCAAGATCACAACAAGAGATCAAGTCAAAGGAGATTCCGCAATTGACACGGCGATCCGACAGTTGCAGAGAAGATGCAACGAATTGGAGTCATCATTAACATTAGCCTCGAACGCCCCAACCGTCACCCCAGCCCTACAAAGGCACCTGGATCTCCATTGGGTGTTACTGAGGCAAGCCCACGACGAATTGGACAGCACACCTGGCGCCGCAGCCCTGGCAGAAGCAGAGCTAGCTCAATTCGAGGATTCAATTTATACGAGGAATACGAAATGAACCTGCTTCGAGAAAACGACGCGCCAATGAGCCTAAACTTGGCACTCCCGCCAATTAGCATTCCGGAGTTCAACGGCGAGTATCTAGACTGGCCACGGTTCCATGTTCTCTTTTTGTGGAATTGGTACATAATAAACCATGTTCGGCCAGTCAAAAACATATTCTACAGAGTTCGCTTCGTGTTGAAGCGAGGAACGTTTTGACAGACACAGCCTTTTCACAGGGTGGCTATGACGACACCTAGTTGCGTTTGAAGGCCAGGTACCAGAACGAAAAAGTACTAGTATTCGCCGCCATAGCAAAAATTATTGACCATAAGCCTATAGACGGCTCCTCGCGCCAACTAAGGGCCTTACATGACACTATAAAAAACACAATGAGTACTCTTAAAAACCTCGATGTCAGCACAAAATCCTGGGATCCAATCCTGTGTTTTCTAATCAGAAGAAAACTAGACCAGCAGTCGCTAGCTGCTCTGGAAAATATAGCGGATGCACCAAAGGAAATTCCAACGTTAAGGAGTGTACTGACGTTTGTTGAGCGTCGCGCTTGCATGCTGGAGATGATAAGCGCTCAACCTACAGCAACAGCTCACAACGAAGAGAGCTGTAAGATTTGTCACCTAGGACAACATAAGCATGCACAAATTGTTTGTCTACAGCTCATAAGGTTGAAAACTGTGGATCACCGACCACTTTTCGAGTCTGCCAACAACGGCATCATTCACGGTTACACAAAGGACCGACTAGCAATCCAGTGGCCGGCGCAGTAACCATTGCAGGCAATGACGATGAAGGGGGATATACTCTGCTCGCGACCGCCAAGGTATCATTACAAGGGCCAAACGGTCATTTATAAGCATGTCCCGCTGTAATAGGTGGTGGATCACTGGTGAATCTTATCTCAAGGAGAATGGCAGATCTGCTATCTCTTAAGGAAAGGTCACCGATTGAAATATCTGGAATCGGAGGAAAAGTATCAACAGCAATTAGATCAACACTAAAGCTCTCATCAGTTACATCAGGGTTTGAAATACTAATAGAGGTATTTATTATTCCCACAGTCATTACAGACCTACCGTCAGTACCGATTGATACCGACTGCCGTTAGCAGATCCTGACTTTCGACAACCTGGACCCATTGACCTAACCTTGGGAGTTGAGGTATATTCTCGTGTAATAACCGGTGAACTTCTTGAACTAGGACCTAGTAAACCTTTGGCACAAGGCACTAGGCTTGGTTATGTAATCACAGGTTATCTCAATAAAGAAATTTCATCTGATACGGAAATCAACCCTGTTCTGGTAGAAGGCAGAGGTGATTTTTCAGGACCGAACGCTGCCTATGAGCCAACAAAAGATAAAAATCCGATGAATATAGAACCGACTTCTCACCAATTCAAAACCTACAAGAAGGCTGCCTTTGGTTCAACATTTCTAAACTTAACCAAGGAATATCTTAGTTTTGTTGCAGAATGTCCACATACCATAGACGTGCCAAATGATCAAGTTCTACGAGGGCACAATTTCAGTCCCCACGGTAATGTCAATTTTATCGCAAAGGGGAGTGTTAAGCAGCATCAAGAAGATGTGAAGGACCTGAATCACAAACATGAACCTCAGTTGAAGGAAAGATCCACCTTGGTCAATGATTTGTTAGGTGCTTCCTATACAATTCGGTCAAGGGCTGACCGACATCACGACTTAATTGAGGGTACCTCTCAATGGGGGGGAGAATGTTCGTACCCACAGGTACTCAACATGACCACACCCAACAAATCAAGCAGTAGCCAAGTTGGGAACAGTACCAGGCGCTCAGTAGCACCCACTGCATATGAGAATTGCTGATCAGCATATTATATGTCTCACTAACTCACCGTCTCACCGACTCAACGGCACACTGACTCGCCAATCCAGTCAGCACATTTTGCAGTGTCAGCCAACTACGCAAAGCCAACTACGCAAACTGCTACCATAATCATAATTCCCTGACCTACTTTAGAATAAAGTTTACTTCACTTATCATTACACTAAACTTCCGTGTTCCAAGTAGTATATAAACATGTACCAAATGAAGAATAAATCAGGAATAGGGCTCTTAGTACACTATCTCCACTAGCAGCTAACCTACGCTAGTTCAACCTCAGCGCAGTTCAGCAAAGCGTCCCCGTGCCAGCGACAAGTGCTCATTACCCCCTTGTCCCGCGGTGTGACCCGGAAGTGTCTACTTCGGCTAGGCACAAACAGTATTGTTCTTTTCAATACATATCGATTGATCCAAAAAAAGACTATAGCGTTCTTCCTTGTTCTTTCTGTGTAGGGTAGTATTGTCTGTTTTGATTGACAGCGTTTGCACTCATTACGTAGTTGTACAAGTGTTGATGATTACAGAAAAATTGGTGTGCAGTAGTCTAGGCACTGTACAGCGTTTTGGTGTGCAGTTGACTTACTGTATATTTAGTGAAACTGGTACGTACATACATACATATATAGTTCTGGTATGTATGTAAGTCATAGAAAGAATACGATTAACGAATTGATTTGTATTTTCGTTTCGAATGTTTTTCATTATAAAATAAAGAATTTAGAAATAATTTATATTTAAATTAAAACTTATTACAATAATTATTTTATGTTATTAATGAATTTATATTTAAATTATTAAATGTCTTCAGTGCGCACTGGGCCAGCCGATCCGATTTCAGCCCAAAAATACGTTTTTTTTTTTTTTTAAAAACGAGCAGACGGAGTATAGAGTCCATTTTATAATACATTAAACTAATTTTTGACAAAGTTTCAAATAATTCGGGCAAGTAGTTTTCTTTTACCGTATTTTTAAAGTAAAAAATTCATCAAATATTGATGGAAATGAAAACAAATCTCGAAGTCAAAGATGCTGATGTAGCTGTTCGACTTCTTCACAAAACTGTTCGGAGTCATTATTTTCAAAAAGGAAAAAATATTTAAAAGCTCGCATGTCTTACTTGTTCCTAAAAAAAACTTTTTCGTTGATTTTCTAGCAAATGAGTACTTTGCTTTCCTAGTGCTTTTGAGTGCCATCCCGAAATGGAGTTATTACATCAAAAATAAATTCTTCGATTAATTTACTAAAATCGTTCATCGCCGACTTGATTCGGTTCTGCCTTAGTTTTCAGTTATTTTATTTTTTATTGAAGGCTTAATATTAAGTCGAACCATTTTGATGAGCTTTACTAAGAATGCCCAAAAGAATGCCGTGTCTTTTTTTCTGGAGGTTTTAATGCACGCTTTGCGCGCCAATATTTGATTTTAGTTTGCCTAACATCTAAAATCTACTTTTTTCATTCATTACCGCTTCTTTTATTTCTAAAACCAAACAATCGAATATAATATCGATATTTTGAAAAGAAAAATATCAACTTTTTTGGCTCGTCTCTAAAAAATGTTCACAATTTCTGTCATTCATAAAGCAAGACTTAAGTATGCCTAAAGATATGCTGCATTTTTTGCACTTCCTTCGGATGAGAACTAAAATATATTACACAAATATAAATGTAGCTTAAATAAATACGTAGTTGAAGGCCTCGAAGTCGAACAGCACTACACCCCCTATGTTAGTATTCCTTTTTTAAACTTTAATATGATCTTAAATAAATAAATAAATGAAGCATACTTTTGTGATGACTTCAGATTATGTCATATTAACATTAAACAAATTAAAAAACAATATTTTACAAACAATTTTTTTCTAATAATTTGATTATAGGAATCTAAAGAGATAACAAGAAGAAAAAATAGATAATTTTGTTAGGTCGATTATTAAATAAACATTGAAGTGGGAGCCTCCGAAAGTATCAATTTTTAACGGTTCATAAATTTTTGACGACATAATATTTTATAGAGGTGTTAACTTTTTTGAATTTTTTTTCTCGTATACTCAATCGTGTATGAAAAAAAATTGAGTGCGTCTTCTAGTTATTTTTATAAAAATAAAAAACCGAAAAGTATGTAAAATTTTCCGCTTTGGCTTGGATTTCCTATACCATATAAAAATCCAATAAATTTTACTTTTAGTTCGTTGAAAAGTTCAACCTTTTAAGAGAAAAATGCAAGAAACTGCATCCTTCTAACTATCCCAGGAAAGAAATTACAGATCTTTGGCCAAAAAACTAATCTTCTGGCCCAGTGGTTGCAATTTTTGCCCGTTTTTCGTTAATTTTATTTTTGACAACAGAAAACACTTTTTCCGATGCTGCACTGCTCCCAGGAGCTGCTAGTATCTTGCAGCTAATTTCATAAAGCAGATTAAACGGTCTTTATTAATTTACTACCACTGCAGAACATCAAAATCTTCACTATAAGCTTTATTTACATTTTAATATGTTTGAAGTTCATCCTGAATATATGTTTAAGCATTAGTACTTTGACTGGGTTTTGAATAATCTGAGAGTATATTAGCGATGTCTTGTGTTGGCCTAATTAATTTTTCTGTGTCATCATTTTGGCTATTTATATGAATATTAATAATCGTTTCTTCTATGTCTTTAACAGTTTGTTCCTGTTCTAATTCTGAGAATTTAGTTAATTTATTATTGGGTATTGATTAACAGGACAATGTTGTGATATTTTTTTATATTTTCTATAACTATGTGTTAATGCGTGGAACAGTCAAGTGCAATGTTGAATAATTGCTACCCTACAGCTTTTTGGAGCAACCTTCAAAAGGTGCAAGAAGATTCACTATTCCGCTAATATTAATTAAAAGTATGTTCGTAATTCTAGATATTTCATTTTTGTCCACCAAAATCTCCGAAATTTCCATCCAATTTAACTCAATCGGCTTCAAGAGGTTAAAAATAGGATTCCAGCGAGTTTGACAGTAGCTTTTTAGGGTGCTTGTTAAGTTCCAGTTTTGTCCAGATTTTTAAAAATACTTAACAAGTTTGCTGCAGCGATTAACCAGATCCAGCAATTCTGGTACCTCATTCACAACTTTGCCAATCTCATTTTGGATCAAGTGATTTTCACAGTGTATTGTCTGTTGAATGCTGTTTTCATATTAGCTCCTCGGTCGGTAACAATTATTGGATCGTACATACGTAAATCACATCCAAAGTCACGTAAAATTCGCATTATTATACCCGTTACTCGTAGAGTAAAAGGGTATACTAGATTCGTCGGAAAGTATGTAACAGGCAGAAGGAAGGGTTTCCGACCCCATAAAGTATATATATTCTTGATCAGGATCACTAGCCGAGTCGATCTAGCCATGTCCGTCTGTCCGTCTGTCCGGATGAACGCTGAGATCTCGGAAACTATAAGAGCTAGGCTATTGAGATTTGGCGTGCAGATTCCTGAGCTTCTTACGCAGCGCAAGTTTGTTTCAGCAATGTGCCACGCCCACTCTTACGCCCACAAACCGCCCAAAACTGTGGCTCCTACAGTTTTGATGCTAGAATAAAAATTTTAACTGAAATGTATAGTTCTCATCAATACCTATGGATTGACCCATAAAAAGTTTGCCACGCCCATTTTAACGCCCACAACCCGCCCAAACCTGTGACGCACACATTTGCCTGCTAGATAAAAAATTTTAACTGATATGTATTGGTCTCGTCAATACCTATAGATCGATCCAAAAAAAATTTGCCACGCCCACTCTAACGCCCATAACGCTTAAATCCGTCTACCGCCGGTAGGTGACGCATTTTAATCTCGCTTTGCTGCTTGCACATCTCCATTTCCCTTTGGTCCCTTTAGCTGAGTAACGGGTATCTGATAGTCGAGGTACTCGACTATAGCGTTCTTCCTTGTTTTTTTTTAATTTCATTACCTAAGAAATTTTTATATTTTATATATTGCAAAAACATTTTATACTTCTTACCACCCATTGATTGAATCATAAAACAAGGAAGAACGCTATAGTCGAGTACCTCGACTATCAGATACCCGTTACTCAGCTAAATGGAGATATGCAAGCAGCAAGGCGAGATTAAAATGCGCCACCTACCGGCGGTAGACAGATTTAAGCGTTATGGGCGTTAGAGTGGGCGTGGCAAATTTATTTTTGGATAAATCGATAGCTATTGACGACACCAATACATTTCAGTTAAAATTTTTTATGTAGCATGCAAATTGTGGGCGTCACAGGTTTTCGCAGTTTGTGGGCGTTTAAGTGGGCGTGGCAAACTTTTTTTTAGGTCAATCGATAGGTATTGATGAGAACAATACATTTCAGTTAAAATTTTTTATCTAGCATCAAAACTGTTGGAGTTACAGTTTTGGGCGGTTTGTGGGCGTTAGAGTGGGCGTGGCAGTCTACTGAAGGAAGCTCAGGAATCTGTACGCCAAATCTCAATAGCCTAGCTCTCATAGTTTCCGAGATCTCAGCGTTCATCCGGACAGACAGACGGACAGACGGACATGGCTAGATCGACTCGGCTAGTGATCCTGATCAAGAATATATATACTTTATGGGGTCGGAAACGCTTCCTTCTGCCTGTTACATACTTCCCGACGAATCTAGTATACCCTTTTACTCTACGAGTAACGGGTATAAATATAAAGAAAATGATTTTTGAAAAATTCTTTTTGCAGTTACTATTATTTTTGTTTTAGGAGTGTTTTTGAATCAAAAAATTTAAATTTTCAAGACCACGAAAAAAGTTTAAAAAGTAGATTATCACACAATTAAGAAAAGTATTGTATCATTCAAAACGGTATTTAAATTACCTTTCCATTGATGCCAAAGTTTACAAGAAGTAAGTTCAAACTATGAGTACATTTAACTTTTTTTTCGTCAAAATACTTATGCCGACCAGTGTTTTTGACAATCACTGATTTTGCCTGGGGCTCTGGCACCTAATAACCTCAAAAATACAAAAAAAAAATCACAAACAAATAAAACAACACATGTACTCTGTTACAAAACATATATGTTATGACAAATACTTACATTCTCTTGTGCGTTCATTGCACGAGCGTCGTTTTCCTTGCTATCCATGTTTATGCACTTATAAAAAATACTGCACTCATCTGCACAGTTGTAAACAGTTAACACACAAGCTGTACAGCGTGTAAAAAAAGAGAATTTTAGAACCCACACAGAAAGAAAAATTGATATGATATGATGGTCAATTTGATGAAATCCAGTATCCATTCGGCCTTGATACGGCACATATAAATTTGATATGTTTGAAATGGTAAAAACGATATTTCGGTAATATCATCTTAACATTAGGCGGTATCAATTTTTATACCCGTTACTCGTAGAGTAAAAGGGTATACAAGATTCGTCGGAAAGTATGAAACAGGAAGAAGGAAGCGTTTCCGACCCCATAATGTATATATATTCTTGATCAGGATCACGAGCCGAGTCCGTATGAACGCTGAGATCTCGGAAACTATGAGAGTTACAATACTGAAATTAGGCACGCAAATTCCTGAGATTCCTGCGCAGCACAAGTTTGTTTCAGTAGAGTGCCACGCCTACTCTAACGCCCACAAACCGCCAAAAACTGTGGCTCCTACAGTTTTGATGCTAGAATACAAATTTTAACTGAAATGTATTGTTCTCATTAATACCTATCGATTGGTCCAAAAAAAAGTTTGCCATGCCCACTTTACCGCCCACAAACCGCGAAAACCTGTGACGCCCACAATTTTCATGCTAGATAAACAAATTTAACTGAAATGTATTGGTCTCGTCAATACCTATCGATTGGTTCGAAAAAAAATTTGCCACGCCCACTCTAACGCCCATAACTCTTAAATCTGTATACCGCCGGTAGGTGGCGCATTTTAATC
Organism: Drosophila suzukii; assembly: GCF_043229965.1. Classification (NCBI taxonomy): domain Eukaryota; kingdom Metazoa; phylum Arthropoda; class Insecta; order Diptera; family Drosophilidae; genus Drosophila; species Drosophila suzukii. The sequence goes on along the minus strand of NW_027255927.1, from coordinate 444,417 downwards.
TCGCTTTGCTACTTGCATATCTCTATTTAGCTGAGTAACGGGTATCTGATAGTCGAGGTACTCGACTATAGCGTTCTTCCTTGTTTGAAATATTTTTGTTGTCAATTTAATATTATTGTAGATTTGATATTACAATTTAAAATGTACATTGTAATAGATTGGATATAAAAAATACCAAATTGATATTATTGATAATTTGATATTATAATGTCAAAGACAAATTTAAATAAAAAACACGGAAGAACGCTATAGTCGAGTACCTCGACTGTCAGATACCCGTTACTCAGCGAAAGGGACCAAAGGGAAATGGATATGCAAGCAGCAAAGCGAGATTAAAATGCGCCACCTACCGGCGGTAGACAGATTTAAGCGTTATGGGCGTTAGAGTGGGCGTGGTCATTTTTTTTTGGATATTGACGGGACCAATACATTTCCGTTAAAATTTTGTATCTAGCATGAAAATTGTGTCCGCCACAGGTTTTCGCGGTTCGTTAAAGTGGGCGTGGCAAACTTTTTTTTGGGTCAATCCATAGGTAGTGATGAGAACAATACATTTCAGTTAAAATGGGTATTCTACAATAGCATCAAAACTGTAGGAGCCTCAATTTTGGGCGGTTTGTGGGCGTTAGAGTGGGCGTGGCACTCTGCTGAAACAAACTTGAGCTGCATAAGAAGCTCAGGAATCTTCACGCCAAATCTCAATAGCCTAGCTATAGTTTCCGAGATCTCAGCGTTCATCCGGACAGACAGACAGGCGGACAGACGGACACACGGACATGGCTAGATCGACTCGGCTAGTGATATACTATAGTGATAGAATATATATACATTATAAGGTCGGAAACACTTCCTTCTGCCCTTTACATACTTTCCGACGAATCTAGTATAACCTTTTAGTCTACGAGTAACGGGTATAATAATATACCAAATTTTTTTATTATACGTCTTATTACCTATTTACAGTTTGTACAAAATATTTATAGTATTTCTTATTTACACATTATTTTAGATATTTATATTTGGTCTTTTTTTCATACTTATGTATACTTATTAACTACCATTTCTTAATTATGATTAACTTATATTTATAGTTTTTATACAATCTTAAAAGATTCCAGTTCGGCATCCACCACATAAGCTTGAAAGTGTTCGCTTAAATTTGAAACCTTAATTAATTGAGAAATAACAAAATATTTGTGAAAGACATTAAAGAATATGCAAAGTTTTATGAAATGCAATGAAAATTACGTGCATCTGTCTATACATACATATAAAATAGAAAAAATAATTAATAGGCATGTACATACATCTAAACACAAATTTAAGCGCATTTTAAAATATGTTTATGTTTATGGTTATGTTTATGTTGTTCTGCGCACTTAGGGAAACACTGACAATATACGTCTGACAGGCCTAACGATAAAACTCAAGTGTCAAAAAATCCACTAAAACGTTTGTAAGTGCAAGCGAGAGCACAAGATCAAAGTAGGCCAATTCGAATGTCGAATATATCTTTTTCAATTCCTCTCACGTGATTGATGTCGCCATATTGCTATATCCTCTCTTTCTCGGTGTCAAAGATTTTCCGAAAAGAGAGAAATCGAACACTTGACATTTTTTGGTATCAATTTGACATTCTTTAATGGTAAAAATGATATGTGTCTAAAAAAACCAAAATTTACTATGCGCATATCAAATTGATCCTGGCTCGTTTTTTATTCTGTGCACTACACTACAACCATAAACTGTTCTTAATCTTCTGGCCTATAGAGTATACTGTACAGTAAAGAATGAGTGCAGTAAATTTTAGATCACTATACTTCTGTTCAGATCTGTAATGCTACAAATGAGAACATTCATGCAGAAGTATAATATATACATATGTGAGCTGGTGGATTAGACATAGGTTGGCAGTCCTTATCACACTGCGTTCTAAAATGATATTCGATAGTCCATCACCATCAGCCGAATCAAGATACAGAGAAGTTGTGAAACAAAGTCGTTGGTTGGAAAAGTAGTAATTTCAGTCGCAAAATCAGTTGAAAAGTCGCCTTAATCAATATCAAAACTTAAGTAACTCTTATATGTACAAACTATTAAATTCCTAAACTTTATTAATAAACTTCAGATAATATCCATTTATCTTACATGGGGACTCAACCGTCGAGCAAGTGAAAAATCTGTTGGTGTGAGTGAACATCGTTTGATTGAATTTGACATTGCAAAAAAGTTGGTAAAAATGATTCGCTCCGCGAAAAAGAACAAAAAATGCAGTCCAGGCGGCAGACAAAACAACCAGAAACTTAAACCAGAAGATTCGCAAAATGCACCAGCAGTGGTGAATATGAATCATACTTTCTTCGTGCCGCCTGACGAGGAAGAGAAGGGAAATAATATCGAGGAGCAAGTTTAGTTCGCTAGTAATAGTGATTTAACACACGAAGCTGAATTTCAACAGGAGCTGAAATACAACCATAATCGCGAAGAAGTCTACACCAACAGCCACGAGTTAAGCGAAGTGCTAAAACTGCTTGCTACCAAAATTGGGCAAAGTGATTTAAGCAGGACCGTTGTTCCAATCGAGAGCTTCTCTAAAGTTGTCCCCGATTTTGATGGAGTGTCAATTCCAATTAGACAGTGGCTTAAATGTTTCAACGAAAACGGCAGTGCCTATGAGCTATCGTTGAAGCAAAAATATGTGAACGCTCGTATGAAAATGAAGGAAACTGCAATGTTATTCCTGGAGCCCACCACTGTTTCGGACTATGATACCCTATGCGAAGTACTTTTGGACGAATTTGATAAGACGCTGACCAGTGCTGAAGTACACAAGCAGCTTCGAGAGAAAGAAAAACGACAACGAGAATTTTCACGAATATGTTTTGTATATGCGTAAAATATCAGCTCTTCGAATTGTGGAGGGTAAGTCGGTGATCCGATATGTCGCAGATGGATTAAAGCTTCGTGACGATCTCAAATACCCTCTATACAGTGCGACAACTTTCCAATATACAGCGCAAGCAAGCAGTGAATCAGAATGGAAAACCAGTACAGCGTTTCGATCAGAAACAAACTCAGAGCCAGAGGCATTGCTTCAATTGCGGCTTTAAATGCTTTAAATGCTTTAAATGCAAAGGAGGTGGGCATCCTTCAAGGAATTGTCCAGGTGAAAAGCCAATTATCGGTGTAATCAGCGAGTCGAGAAAGAAAGTACTAGCGATCAACAAAAAGAGTGTGGCATGCCTAGTAGACACTGGAGCTGATGTGTCCCATATGAGGACCTACAAGTATAAGTTCGCTAGAATACACCTGCAGAAAAATTTTGCAAAACTGTACGGGCTCGGAAACATTGCAACCTCCGTGCTGGGTGCACTGAATGTCGACGTGGAGGTAGATGGAATGCAAACGCTACATAGGTTCCTGATTGTTCCCGACACCAAAATTAATGTGAACATCATTAATGGACTCGACTTCTTAAATAAGTTTACTGTTGTGCTGGAGAATGGAAAATACGCTTTCAAACGAGGAGATGACACCGTTTCCGAGAATGACCATAATATTTACAATGTGCTGAGTAATGAATTAGAGCTAGACGTTCCAGGCGAGTACAAAACTGCAGTCAAGCAAATGGTTGATGACTACAAGCCGTCAGACGTGAAGCTAACCTGCCCTGTAAAGATGACAATCATCACTAATTGCACCAACATAGCTTTTAGAGAACATCCAAGCCGATCTTCAGCAGCAGAAAGGGAAATAATTCAGAAGCAGTTGGAGGAATGGCTGCAGCTGGGAATAGTAAGAGCGTCATGTTCAGATGTTGCTAGTAAAGTTGTGCTGGCCAAGAAAAGAGATAAGACATACAGACTGTGCATAGATGACCGTATATTAAACACCAAGGTTCTCAAAGATCGATTTCCAGTTCCACTCATAGACGAAGTGCTTGACAAGATGCAAAATGCGAAATATTTTTCAGTCTTCGATCTCAAAAATGGATTTTTCCATGTCGAAATTGATGAAGCCAGCCGAAAAGCCAATGAAGCCGTTCGTGACCAAAGAGGGTCTATTTGAATTCAACAGAGCACCATTCGGGTATTGCAATTCTCCCGCAGTTTTTGTGAGGTATGTCACTTATATCTTTCAACAGCTGATAAATGCAGGTATTATGGAAATGTACATTGATGACATTGTTGTTTTTGGACAAACACCCGATGATTGTCTAAGCAACATGGAACGCGTCTTGAAGCAGGCCCAGCATTACGGTCTTGATATAAAGTGGTCTAAATGCCACTTTCTAAAACAGAGTATCAATTTTCTTGGGTACGAAATAGAAAATGGGCAGCTATGGCCAGAAAAAGAGAAAATCAAGGCAGTCAAAAACTTTCCTATGCCGGTCAACATCAGAGGTATACAGGCGTTCCTCGGTTTAACAGGGTATTTTCGCAAGATTTTTAAGGATTACGCCTTTATTGCTAAACCCTTAACGCAGCTGCTAAGAAAGGATGCTGCTTTTAAAATAGAAGGAGAACAGAAACAAGCCATTGATCGATTAAAAGCAGCACTTATAGAGAAGCCAGTCCTGAAGGTTTGGAGTCAAGGCGCCAAAACTCAATTTCCCACCTTGAGAAGAAAGTAAAGCAGACTATTTCCAACTGTATCGAGTGCATTACACATAATCAGAAATTGGGGAAGCAGGACGACTTCTTGCACGCTATAAACAACGGAGATACTCCCCTTTCAACGCTTCATGTGGATCATCTGGGCTCATTAGATATGACATCAAAAAGCTACCGCTAAGTTTTTTTGCAATTGTGGATGGATTTTCTAAATACACTTGGTTGTTTCCCACTAAGTCAACGAACGCAGAGGAAGTTATCAAACACTTTGAGTCTTGGGTCTCAATGTTTGGCAGCCCACAGAGAATCATCAGCGATAAAGGAGCTGCATTTACATCACACTCTTTCAAGGAATTCTGCACAGCAAAAAATATTGATCACATTGAGACTACAGCCGGTGTGCCAAGGGGCAACGGACAAATCGAACGGGTCAACAGAGTAATTATTTCAGTACTCTCAAAGATGTCAGCATCGGAGCCCGAAAAGTGGTATAAATACACTTCACAAGTACAGCAGACCATAAATGCACATGTCCACGCATCAACTAGCTTCACGCCATTCGAAGTTATGTTTGGGATGCGAATGAGAAACAACTCTAGTACCGAACTCCTTAAGATCCTTGAAGATGAGATGATATTAAATCTACAAGTAGAACGTAACGAAACTCGTCACCAAATTGAAAAAGCTCCAGAGACAAGAAGAACTTTGACAAGAAGAGAAAAGGATATCATGGTTATCAGTTGGGTGATCTGGTTGCCATCAAGGTTTTGACCCGTCAAAAAGTTAGCCAACAAATACATGGGGCCATATGCAGTCATACAGGTTAAACGCAACGTCAGGTATGATGTAAAGAAAGCAGCCGATTTTGAGGGTCCACTACAGACGTCTACTAGCGCTGACTTCATGAAGCTGTGGCGCTATGCTAGCAACGAAGAGGAAGATGAAACCCTTCAACTAAAGAGGACGAGGCATCTTGGACAGATGTTTTGCAGGATGGTCGAATGTGAGCTGGTGGATTGGAAATAGATTGGCAGTCCTTATCACGCTGCGTTCTAAAATGATATTCGATAGTCCATCACCATCATCCGAGTCAAGATACAGAAAAGTTGTGAAACAAAGTCGTTGGTCGAAAAGTAGCAATTTCAGTCGCAAAGTCAGTTGAAAAGCCGCCTTTATCAATATCAAAACTTATGTAACTCTTATATGTACAAACTATTGTATTCCTAAGCTTTATTAATAAACTACAGATTATATCCAATTATCTTACATATATATATATATATATATTTATGGGGTCAGAATCGCTTCCTTCTACCTGTTTCCTTTACCTTTCCGACGAATCTAGTACACCCTTTTACTCTATGAAGAACGGGTATATAAGCTTTTTATACAGTTAAGATTAACCCTAAAATTAGAAGAAAAGGGATATAAACAACCGATTTATTCTAAATACTTAGATTGGGCCTATACTCCCTTTAGAACGTCACCCCAGTAAATACATATTTTTGAAATTGTTGATTAGAATATCTCTTTTACTTTATTATTCACAGCACTTATAAAACTACATATATTATGTATATTTGAAGAAATAAACGATTTAAAGTATCAGATAACAGTATATGTGATCTTTGAACTGCTGCAGGATGATCACCTAGTAGTTTGAATATTGTGAAAATTAAAAAAGATATTAAACAATATAAAATATAGTTACCCTTTAAAACATGGACATTTACAGACTTTGGGTTTGCGTTTGATGGTAAGCAAGAGTAGTTTCCTGAGTCGGTAATTTTCGCTCGTTGAATCAACAGGTAGGATGTAGTTATGTCTCCTTTTTCAGTTATTACTGATACTCCTCCTCGTGGAGAATCATAGTTTATTTCCTGTAAGAAAGTATGAATTTTAATGCCGTTTTACGCTTCAGCATTTCTTTATGCGTAAAAACCAGAGCTTTTAAATAACTGTCGACCGTCTTTTCCTGACTCAGAGCGAAATCGCTTTTTTCTATTCTGATTTGTCCTGGTTGTTCCAAACCCGTTTTGTCGTGTTCAGTGAAGCAAGAGGCAAGCAAATCGTTAAGCGTCTGTTTTGCTGACGAAATATATTAATTGCAATCGTTAACAAAAATATTTATAAATGTATTTAAATTGTTCTATTAAAAAAATTATATTATTTCTTTTTTACAACAACGAAAGTAAATGTGAAGACCGTTTTCGTTGAGTTTTTCGGTCAATAAGTATTTTGCTAACTCTTATTGTGCGAGCGTTTCTCGTTCCGCTCTTTACGCACTGCTCATTGAAAGAGCGACATACAAAGAGCTCAACGAAAAGCGCTCAATAGAAAACATAAATCAATACAGCAAGAGTCTTTTGCTCAGAGCGAGAGCGAGAGAGTATGAAGTTTTTCGGTTGTGCTCGCAACGGGAGCGCAAGAAGAAAAACGGTCAATAGTTATTTGCGAGCTATGGTAAAAACACACTACTTTGACATAAACATACGACTTTACTATAGACCTTAAAACTATCGTAACCCTAAATTTAAAATTCTACCTAAATCTGAAATTATATTGTTAAGGTCATAGAATTCGTTTAATAAGTATTTAAGTCCTTTAGTAAAAAAACCACAAATAATTATACCCGTTACTCGTAGAGTAAAAGGGTATACTAGATTCGGCGGAAAGTCTGTAACAGGTAGAAGGAAGCGTTTTTGACCCCATAAAGTATATATGTTCTTTATCAGGATCACTAGCCGAGTCGATCTAGCCATGTCCGTCTGTCAGTCCGTCCGGATGAACGCTGAGATCTCGGAAACTAGAAAAGCTGGAAAATTGGGATTTGGTATGTAGATTTCTGAGCTTCTTACGTAGCGCAAGTTTGTTTCAGCAGGGTGCCACGCCCACACAAGCCGCCAAAAACGGTGGCTCCTACAGTTTTGATGCTAGAATAAAAATATTAGCTGAAATGTATTGCTCTCATCAATACCTATCGATTTGCCACGCCCACTTTAACATCAACTTAAACGCCCATAACGCTTACATCTGTCTGCCGCCCACATAACCATATATTGAGATAGCGGGTAGGTGGCTCATTACAATCTTGTATATCTGCATCTCCCTTTGGTCGCTTTAGCTGAGTAACGGGTATCTGATAGTCGACTAGAGTTCTTTCTTGTTTTTCCGAGTTACTCGTAGAGTAAAAGGGTATACTAGATTCGTCGGAATGTATGTAACAGGCAGAAGGAAGCGTTTCCGACCCCATAAAGTATGTATATTCTTGATCAGGATCAGTACCCGAGTCGATCTAGCCATGTCCGTCTGTCCGTCTGTCCATATGAACGCTGAGATCTAGTTTACGAGTTTACAAGCTACAATACTGGGATTAGGCATGCAGATTCCTGAGATTCTTGCGCAGCGCAAGTTTGTTTCAGCAGAGTGCCACGCCCACTCTATCGCCCACAAGCCGCCCACAAACTTCAAAAAATCGTAAGTATGAACGGAAAATATTAAAGACAGAAAATTGGGATTTCAGATTTAGATTCCGCAGCCCGAAGCGCATCTTAAGTTTGTCACGCGAATATGCCCCGCCCACTATAACTCCCACAAACCGCCCAAGCCTGCGGCGCCTACAATTTTCATGCTAGAAAAAAAATTTTAACTGAAATGTAATAGTCTCGTCAATACCTATCGATTGAGTTTGCCACGCCCACTCTAACGCCCATAACGCCTAAATCTGTCTGCCGCCCACATAACCATATATTGAGATCGCGGGTAGGTGGCTCATTTCAATCTTGCTTTACTGCTTGAATATCTCTATTTCCCTTTGGTCCCTTTAGCTGAGTAATTATTCGTTCGGGAGGGCAGAACCTTTAAGCGATAAATATTCGACAGCTTCGGTTATATTGACCATCTCTTTTCTTGTAAAATGATAGAATGATTTAATATACATCAAGAAAGAACGCTATAGTCGAGTGCCTTGACTATCAGATATCCGTTACTCAGCTAAACGGAGCAAATGGGAGATGGACATATAAAAGCAGGAGCGCCGCAGCTTTGGGCGGTTTGTGGGCGTTAGAGTGGGCGTGGCACACTTTTTTTTGGTTAATCAATAGGTAATAACGAGACCAATATATTTCAGTTGAAATTTATTTCTAACACTAGAAAACAGCTAATGTACAAATAGAATGTTGTTTAGTCTTTCAATAAAGTGTTTTATTTAGTGCGAACTCAATTTCTCTCGACATCTTTTCAAAACTTTAAGGAGATAAAGCAAAAACCTCGATCAAACAATGCCAATTTGCGGGTACTATTTGATCTGCTTAGTCTTCCAGTGCTCAATAGACTTTGTGGCTTTTCGTGATTTCTTTTCATAGGTAGTAGGCCAAGGTGATTAATATGCGAGTTGTGTTCAAAAGGCTTAGTTGGCTTCTGAATAATAATAGCCTTGCTTGCGTTTCGCCGTAAATGCAATACAGTCTAAACAATTTTAAATATATGGTCCTTTTTTTCCTTTTAATTTCTTAACTTCTAACACTTTACCGACACCAACGTGTCCAAGGCCATTATTATATTTAAGGAGTACGGGGGCTTCCATATATTTTGGAACATGTAAAAGTGAGCCTCGATAATTTCTAGTTTTAAGGCCCATCGTGTTGTTATGGGACTTATTTATCTTTTCGTTCTGCAGACGGACTATTTTTTCCTCCTAAAAAATCTCTACAAAAATAAAATCAACAAAATAAAATAACAGGATTTTTAATAGGTTTTCTTTAAATAAAACAAAAACGGTTTGGAGTATCAATGGAATTCTTCTGTAAAAGTACATTTAATGCCATTATTTGTGAGAGTCGATATCTTTTGCACGGCCCCCACTGGTATGATTGCATAAGTCCAGAGGCTGTACGCAACTTTTGACGTTTTTCAATCATAAATTGGACCATACTGCTGCAATCTCACGTTGAAATTCTTACATAGTTCATTAATCTACGCTGCTTCAGGTCTTGCGTCAGTTTGACCTTGTAAGGATGAAGGCCAAAATCTTTTTGCGAAATTCGCCACAACGACGTCACGGAGATGCTTACTGACTCCGAACTTCGGAATAAAATTTGAATAATATCGATTCGTTGCTGGATAGTATATCTTTCCATAATGACAGAACCTTATTGAAGAGAAATATCAAAAGAACGGGGAAAAATATGCCGTCCCTTGCTGTCCCTATCGGTCTTCTTTTGTATTTAAAAACCCGATTCAAGCCGGACAAATAGTAGCCAACTGTGACTGCATACCTTAATATTATAGAGAACCTACATCTAATATATATTTTATTTGTTTGCCTTTTGCGACTCTACTCACTGTCAACGGTCAACTGTGACATCACTGTCAACATAAAAGGGCAAATGGGCGCATAAGCACTTGCACTGACCCGAAAGATGGTGCACAAGAACAATGCCCAACTTAGTCCTCCAAATCTGCGAGCCTTCGGCAACTCATGGATGAGTGTTTCGCGGAACAGGTCAGTAGTCATCTCAACTAAGCCCCATGACGCGAAGTAACGAGTTCTGGATGCCCTGCTTCAGCGGATGGCGGAGATTTTTAATACGTTTTTTTAGACACAACAAAAACGGCTTGGAATATCAATTGAATTCTTCTGTAGAAGTACATTAAATGCCATTATGTATGAGAGTCGATATCTTTTGCATGTCCACCACTGGTATGCTTGCAGAAGTCCAGACGCTGGACTCAACTTTTGATGTTTTTCAATCCTAAATTGGACCAACTGCTGCAATCTCACGTTGAAATTCTTACAAAGTTCATTAATCTGCGCTGCTTCAGGTCTTGCGTCAATTTGACCTTGTAAGGATGAAGGCCAAAATCTTTTCGCAAAATTCGCCACAATGACGTCACAGAGATGCTCACTGACTCCAAACTTCGGTATAATTTTTGAATAATATCGATTCGTTGCTGGATAGTATATCTTTCCATGATGACAGAACCTTATTGAAGAGAAATATTAAAAGAGCGGGAAAAAATATGCCGTCCTTTGCTGTCCCTATCGGTCTTCTTTTGAAGCGACCCTATTGAAAGCCGGACAAATAATAGCCAACGATTTACTAGTCCAACTGTGATCAATTGTGTCAAGTGTGACTGCATTCCTTAATATTTAGAGAATCTACATCTAAAATATATTTTATTTGTTTGCCTTTTGCGACTCTACTCACTGTCAACGGTCAACTGCGACGTCACTGTCAACATAAAAGGGCAAATGGGCGCATAAGCTCTAGCACTGACCCGAAAGCTGGTGCACAAGAACAATGCCAAACTCAGTCCTCCAAATCTGCGAGCCTTCGACAATTCATGGATGAGCGTTTCGCGGAACAGGACAAGAGTCATCTGAATTAAGCCCCATGACGCGAAATAACGAATTCTGTATGCCCTGCTTCAGCGGATGGCGGAGATCGATGCGGACGTGATACAGCTCAATAAGAAGGTAAGGAACCTGGAGGATTTAGTCGACAACCTGCGATCAGTCCGTGAGGATGTGTGTCAGTTTGAATGCAAGCTAGCAACGACGTCATTGCCCGCGTGCGATTTTCGAATACATGGGGACTATTAGGTCAATTTCAATCATTGTGTTTTAACCCACACCCTAAACCACCATATTGGATTTGATCCCATAAATATAAACAAAAATGGGAAGTTTTCGCGAAAAAAAATTTCACGTTTGCGAGCTCTAGCACTTACCGTTGCGAGCACAAGAAACCACAAAGCCTAGCACTAATAGGCATAGGATCAGAGGCTCCGATTTAAATACACGATGAGTTCAGAAATAAACTATTCTTAAAGAGGTCATGCATCTCAAGAGTAAAAAAGCTCTTGGTGCCCAGTTTACTCGTCGTAGAATTGTTCACGTCAAACTCAGTGGGCAGAATTCAGTACGCCGCATTGAGAGAATTGAAGAACTTTCGACCCTCTCTCAAGATGAACGCTTTATCGCCTTTCCTCCCTCGATTTCATAATTATGTCTTACCCATTAATCTTTCTGCGTTATGTTAGTGTCAGTTGGTTCTGTTTAACTTTAAATAATGAGCTTTGTATAGAAATATTTGTGTTTCATGTTTTCAATGCAGGATAATGGCAGCTCATATGCAGGCAGTATTATTAAAATATTGGCAAAGAAAAGAAAGGGCTTAAGGTAGTACATGATATTGCACACAGCATAACAAAGAACATAGATGAATTGAAGTCCGTTTTTTTCCAGTTTGTTATCGTTGTAACAGTGTCTCCCGAACGTGCTTAAATACTAAATATTCTGACTAATTATTTAACTGTGGAGAATATTGTATACACCGGGCTGGTCGGTCCGGGTGGAGTTGGACTAGAAAATTAGTTCTTAGGTTGCACATAAAACCAAATGATAGTACATTGGAATATCTATTCTTAGAAATTGGAGCTTTAAGCATTAACAGGTTCTGGTCCATTTGATCTTCATTAAGGATATTGTTCGTACCCAAGGGTGCTCAACGTGACCAGCACCCAACAAATCAAGCAGTAGCCAAGTTGGGAAGAGTACCAGGCGCTCATTAGCACCCACTGCAGATGAGAATTGCTGATCAGCATATTATACGTCTCACTAACTCACCTTCTCACCGAATCAACGGTACACTGACCCGGCCATGCAGTCAGCACATTTTGCAGTGTCAGCCGAGCCAATTACGCATACGGCTGCCATAATCAAAATTCCCTGACCCACTTTAGAATATAGCTTATTTTACTAATCATTACACTAAGCTTCCGTGTTCCAAGTAGTATATAAGCATGTATCAAATGAAGAATAAATCAGTTATCAACGCAACTTATAACTCCCCGGTTCTACTTCCTATCTCTGGGAATACACTATCTCATCTAGCAGCTAACCAAGTTAGCTCAACCTCAGCGGAGCTCCAGCATCGCCTTGTCCGGCATCGCAGTAAACATCGTTACCATTGCCGCGACTCGATCGTCCTGCCAGCAAAGCGTCCCCAAGCCAGCGACAAGTGCTCATTACACCCTTGTCCCGCGGTGTGACCCAGAAGTGTCTACTTCGGTTAGACACAAACATTGGTGATCCCGACGTGATCCTTTACCAACAAATGATCAAACTCCAGCAACCTCTTTCCCACCAAAGGCTGAACCTCTAACTGGTGATGAAGCCCGTTAAATTCCCACTACATCCAACCGTCCTGGAAACTATCATTCATAGAGGAAACAAGTCACACAATCATCGATATACACAGTCGATACTAAAAAAACCAAAATGAGCTACAAGTGCAGATCCAACAGATCATAAAGAATTATAGCAAGGATTCGGTCGAACGACGACACCGAGACGGCTATTATTCCGGTAAGCAAAATCTATTAAACGATCTCTGGTAGCAGTTTTTCGACCTAGATGAAGAAGTCCAACAAGCGGCATTATCCACTGGAAGTTCACGACTAGTAGCACTTAAGGAGCTGGTCGAAAAACATCAGAAAATCTTTCCGACTGGAAGCGGACTTCCGAAGGCCCCCTGATGAACTTCGGCCAACTTCAAGATCACAACAGGAGATCAAGTCAAACGAGACTCCGCAACTGACAGGGTGATCCGACAGTTGCAGAGAAGATGCATCGAACTGGAATCATCATTAACATTAGCCTCGAACGCCCCAACCGTCACCCGAGCCCTACAAAGGCACCTGGATCTCCATTGGGCGTTACTGAGGCAAGCCCACGACGAATTGGATAGGACACCTGGGGCCGCAGCTCTGGAAGAAGCAGAGCTAGCCCAATTCCACACATTATACGAGGAATACGAAATGAACCTGCTTCGAGAAAACGAAGCGCCAATGAGCCTAAACTTGGCACTTCCGTCAATTAGCATTCCGGAGTTCAACGGCGAGTATCTATACTGGCCACGGTTCCATGATCTCTTTGTGGAATTGGTACACAATAAACCATATTCGGCCAGTCAAAAACTACATATTCGAGTTCGCTTCGTGGTGAAGCGAGGAACGTCTTGACAGACACAACCTTCTCACAGGGTGGCTATGACGACACCTGGTTGCGATTGAAGGCCAGGTACCAGATCGGCAAAATACTAGTACTCGCCGCCATAGCAAAAATTTTTGACCATAAGCCTTTAGACGGCTCCTCGCGCTAACTAAGGGCCTTACATGACACTATCAAAAACTCAAAGAGTACTCTTAAAAACCTCGATGTCAGCATAAAATCCGGGGATCCAATCCAGTGTTTTATTATCAGATGAAAACTAGACCAGTAGTCTCTAGCTGCACTGGAAAATTCGCGGATGTCCCAACGGAAATTCCAACGTTAAGAAGTGTACTGACGTTTATTGAGCGGCCCGCTTGCATGCTAGAGACAATAAGCGCTCAACCTACAGCAACTCTCCGCCATCAGTCAGTTCATATTGATATTTTTGACCAGTTCGTTTTTTTTATTATTTTCATATTTTTATGAACTAATGTTCTTGCCTCATTAAAGGAATCGACAAGAATCTTAGCATGTTTGTTCATTGTTTCTTCTTGTATTACCCTATTAGAGAGTCAGTTGCTCCCATTCCATAATAAGTATTTATTCTAATGTTTTTGACACTTTTAATATAATTCTTTGTCCTAAGTTGTACCTATCCATATATTCATTTTTAAAATAGGAAACTGAAAGAGTCTCTTCAATATTTCTGATTATCCTAAATACCCTATTCTCAAAATCTGGTTCCTTATCTAACGGTATTTTTATACACTCTTGTGTATTCATTTTTGTCAGCTTTATTTATGTGTTTAAATTTGTATACCCTTGCAGAGGGTATTATGATTTCAGTCTGAAGTTTGCAGCGCAGTGAAGGAGACGTTTCCGACCCCATAAAGTATATATATTCTGCTGCCAAAGAAACGGTCAGAGAAATAATGATATTGATTATGAAATAATTGTTTTTAAAAAAATGTTGCTTTGTTGATTTTGATCGTATTTTCTTTTAGTCTGGGATATAGAATATTTTAACTTTTCAGCATTACGAATATAGTTTTACACAAATATCACTGAAGCTGGCAACAATCCTTAAAAATTTAACATGGTGTTACTTACATTGATTATATTTTATAACTGCAGGGGTATACAAATTTCGGCTTGCCGAAGTTAACTTCCTTTCTTGTTTTTAAAAATTTCTCATATACATAATCAATTTATGTTCAGATGTTTATCTTCATTTATTTCAATTAATTCTCTTTTTTTGTACGTATATGAATATTTATACCCGTTACTCGTAGAGTAAAAGGGTATACTAGATTCGTCGGAAAGTATGTAACAGGCAGAAGGAAGCGTTTCCGACCCCACAAAGTATATATATTCTTGATCAGGATCACTAGCCGAGTCGATCTAGCCATGTCCGTCTGTCCGTCTGTCCGTCTGTCCGTCTGTCCGTCTGTCTGTCCGTCCGGATGAACGCTGAGATCTCGGAAACTATGGGAGCTAGGCTATTGAGATTTGGCGTGCAGATTCCTGAGCTTCTTACGCAGCGCAAGTTTGTTTCGGCACAGTGCCACGCCCACTCTAACGCCCACAAACCGCCCAAAACTGTGGCTCCTACAGTTTTGATGCTAGAATAAAAATTTTAACTGAAATGTATTGTTCTCATCAATACCTATCGATTGACCCAAAAAAAAGTTTGCCACGCCCACTTTAACGCCCACAAACCGCGAAAACCTGTGACGCCCACAATTTTCATGCTAGATAAAAAATTTTAACTAAAATGTATTGGTCTCGTCGATACCTATCGATTGATCCAAAAAAAAATTTGCCACGCCCACTCTAACGCCCATAACGCTTAAATCTGTATACCGCCGGTAGGTGGCGCATTTTAATCTCGCTTTGCTGCTTGCATATCTCCATATAGCTGAGTAACGGGTATCTGATAGTCGAGGTACTCGACTATAGCGTTCTTCCTTGTTTTCTTTTTGAATATATTTTTATTACAATTGCTTATGCGTTAGGTACATTAGATCTTATTTAGATCGTTAGCTTGGCCTGAGGCCCTTTTTGTTATACACTTATTGTGTAAAATGTACGCTTTATAAAGAATATACGCACACAAAATTATAACAATTATCAATAACAATACAGTCGACAAATGTGGGTCGATACTTGTTGATTCAGATTTATTAATGACACTAGCAGTGGAGTCGACTCTTTTAGTATCGATTAACCCCATTTTTGTTCAATCATTTATATAAAATTTATCTTCAAATTTGCTTATCCTTTTATATTTCATTTATATTCACTTATAAAGAACTTAATTCTGTGAATTTTAATTAAAATTTATGATTTCTCTTTTAACGCCCACAAACCGCCCAAAGCTGTGGCTCCTACAGCGAGCAGAGGTGAGGGACACCGCGAGCATTTCGAGAACCGGAAGCCAAGACGAGCATCATCAGCAGCCTTGGAATCAGTGCGAGGTCACACCGAGACCAACCAAGCCACCCAACCGCTGGGCACTGGGCCAGAAAGTTAATTTTTTGGTTAAAAATCTGTAATTTCTTTCCTGGGATAGCTAGAAGGATGCAATTTTTTGCGTTTTTCTCTCAAAAGGTTGAACTTTTCAACGAACTAAAAGTAAAATTTATTGTAACTTTATATAATGTAGATAATCCAAGCCAAAATCGGAAAATTTTACGTTCATCGCGGTTTTTTATTTTTAAAAAAATAACTAGAAGACGCACTCAATCAATTTTCATACACGATTAAGTATGAGAGAAAAAAAATTAAAAAAATTGCCACCACCATAAAATATTATGTCGTTAAAGATTTATGAACCGTTAAAAACTGCAACTTTCGGAGGCTCCCACTTAAACGTTTATTTAATAATCGAAATAACAACATTTTCTATTTTTTTCTTCTTGTTATCTCTTTGGATTCTTATAATAAAATTATTAGAAAAAAATTGTTTGTAAAATATTGTTTTTTAATTTGTTTAATGTTAATTTGATTTAATTAATTAATTAATTTTTATTTATTTATTTAAGATCATAGTAAAGTTTACAAATCTAATACTAACATAGGGGGTGTAGTGCTATCTACGAGGTCTTCGATTACCTATTTATTTATGCTACATTTATAATTGTATAATATATTTTAGTTCTTCTCCGAAGAAAGTACAAGAAATGCAGCATACCTTTAGGCATACTTAAGTAGTCCCTTAAGCGGTCTGCCATTCATTTCATCTCTGCGCTGTAATTTCCTCTTTCCGCATGGAAACTATACAAATTTCGAAAGTGACATGAACGGTTAGCGTACCTTTCTGTACCAATCACATGGAATCCCACATAAGCGGTCAACGTGGCGCTCACAACATTTGTCAAAAAAGAAAACGAAACGGATTATATTCGCTTGCCTTCAAGCTCAGCTCGAAACAGAAACTGAGAGTCTGTCTATTCTAGTGATCATGATTTTTCTGTCCGACCCTCAATATTGGCCTTTACATTAAAATCCTTGGGATTTCTATGACAAATGGGGCATGTTTGCATGAATTTTGCCTGTCATAACGTTTAGAACTTTTCCGTCTATTAATGTACAAGATAGCACGAATTCTACTGAAATATTGGTATTTTCAGTAATCGTTTGGAACAGTTGTAGACTAGAAATCTCCTTTTCCAAATTATTGTACTCCGATAAAATCAATTCTTTACTTTCCTTCACGAATTGTAACTATATCGGCCTACAAAATTTGTGGGACTGAGCCGACTTGTTGTTCCAAATTATTTCGCCAGATGGTCTGAGAATAATTCTAAGGGGAATAAGAGTTGTTGCGACCAAATTTTCATCCTGTCCAGGCCCATTCAAAAATTTTTGGTTGGTTGCAGAATGTCCGCTGCTTCCGTCAAACCCATAGGAAAATATTGTCTGCAAGTCAAATGAATTGCTGCCTAAACTTATTATTAAGTCTGAACACAAAGTTTAAAGCCGTTGGGTCGTGTGATTCACTAAAGCTTGTAGATTAACTTCAGCTCTGTCTTCGGAAATTTTCACAGTCTCTGCGGACTGACGGCATTTATGTTTAGACTCTCTTAAAGTATTATAAGAAGGCCAGATGTCGGCACTAGGTTTCTTTAACGATGTTCGAATGGCAGTATTGTTCAATGCTAAACTAAGATTCTTATCCCCAGGCATCTTTGCAGTATTTGTTCCAGCTTCGAGATACTTCTGTAAATCATTATTATGCTCTACACTTATATGTGAAATTTCTCGACTCTGCGACCGGTTAGTTCGGGTCTCTCCGCGGGACGAGGAGGGGTATGAAAGCTCGTCGCGGGCACGGCGACGCTGTGTTTTACAGTGTGATCGCGTCGCGACACGGATGACTACGGGTAGCACGGTGCCGGACCACAGGCGATATGGACTGTGTGGGGTGAGTTAACGAATGTTCGTGTAACCGGAGATCAACAGTGTGTTGGGGTCACGCAGCGTGACAAGGGGGGTACTGACACACTTGTCGCTGGCACGAGGGCATTAGATAGAACAGGACGATCGCGTCGCGACACAGGAAACTAGAGTAGTACGGTGCCGAACCACAGGCGATCGAAGAACTGTGCTAGAATGAGTTGACAAGAATCTCCGGGTGATGGAAGTAATAAGTCTTGTGGGTGTTTAGATTTGTAACTTACTTTATTGAGCTGTTGATCAGAGCGTAACTACTAGTATGACCCGGAAGCTTGGGTGCATACATTATCTGTTATGTTATGCCACCTGCATTTGTGTTGACCTAGTTTAGCTTCTGGTTTGTTGACTGGTCGTGTACGCTGCAATGTCACCAGTATGCTGCTTGTTGAGCTGTCCCGCTGAGTATTGACCGAATGTCCCATACTTGCAGTGTCGGCACTATATTGTGCTGCTATTGTGCGCCTGGTCGCTGTCCCGTATAAGTTGCTTTGGTCGTATGTTCTGCTCGCTGACAACTTACAACTCCGTAACCTTGGTTACGAACATTCTCCCCCCATTGACGGGTTCGTCAACAAAAGCGGAGAGTATCCACTATTTGTCAGTTGTCGACATGGTGCTTGTTCCTTATACGGATCTCGTGTTTCAGTTCGCACGTGAGGAGAATTCTACTCGTCTCCCACAAGGACTGCACCTTCTTTATCCAAATGGTCCTAAAATCTTTCGTCGAGGAAACCAACTGTGGATACGTAGTCCGATTGGTTTTGTTTGGCGTGACCTACGATATCCAGCTGAATGCGGTGTCCAACTTCATCCTTTCTCTTATTGGACGACGGGTCCGACCTGGTTTTCCGGCGTGCTGTCCTGGCCTTGCGCCGTAGCGATAGTCCTGTTTTGCGCGCTGACGTGTCATCGTGGGATGATGAATCAGATTCCGGTGTTGAATGCGATATTGGATCTGCCTTTGTTAGTGTTTAATACTTAATAAAATTGCTTACTTTACCATTAAGAATGTATATATATTTTTTTGCTGAGGTCTCGTTAATCATCTATAAAAACGGTGGTGTTCTGTGCGTCGGGTCTGAGTTTGTCGCAATGGTGTCTGAAGATCATTGCGAAGTCGTTTTGGACCATGACGGTTCGATGCGATATACTTGTGTTGCCACGTGTTGGTCTTTACTGGATAACATCCCAGGATTTTATGTACTTCGAAAACGCCGTACGGTCTTGAAGCCGATACCTTGGTCCTCCAGTGCCGGACGCCGATCCCCTGGAGATGTATTATGACTCCAATAGTGATTCGGATAATGAGTAGTAACCACGTCCTTTTTTTGATTCACTTTAAAACTAAACATATTCTTAAATAGCAATGATTTTTTTTTATTCCGTGGTCCTCACCGTTTTCACCCGACTCATAGGTATTGGAGAAGTGACGCTCTGTTCTGCGACGTTCTCTTGGTGAAATATTCTTGTCTGTTTACCCTTTCTGATGAGTACAAAAATTGATGCTAGCACAGTAATATTACGAGACCTGCTGCAATGGAGATTGGTTTAACGTAGTTCACCTGCGTAATTGTAGCCGGTTTTTTCTCTATTGTCGACCTTAACGCTGGGTGTCCCTGTAACGTAACTATTGTACTCCTTGCAATGCAGTCCGCATTCATTGTCACGATTCCATTATTATGCACTTTTATTTTTCCTCGTTCTTCCCCACAAACATAGGCTAGCGTTATTTCCTGTGTTGTAGCGAAAATCCAAGAATTTAGAGCATCAAGGGGATACCATATGCTTGTCGTGTTGATCCTTTCGGGTTTGCAGCTGGGTTTTTGTTCAGCTTGAATGGCTGCCAGGGCGCATTGGAACTGCTTGTGCGCTGGACCCAACGTCGTTTGTTTGTGTGCACTGGTTTAGCTCCTCCACACTTAGTGCGAAATGTCGATCTCGATGATAATATATATGATATATATAATTTTGGGTAGCTACTGGAATTGGTGTCAATTGATATACGTCGTACCCCTCTTCATCCACTAAAGGTATTTTAGTATGAAATATAAGGGTATCGTCCAATTCCTGGACTTCTGAGACCATCACCTCATAGATATCATGCATAGTCTCATGCGTAACAGGTAGCCGCCTCCCCTTCGGGATATGGGCCTGTATGTTTATAAGCTCCTTTCGTACCTGACTTACGGATATTAATGCTGGCCTGACTTTGCTCTTTTTAAACCGCTAATTATGTTGATGACTGCTGTCTGTGTCCTCTTAATATGCCCTGCTATTAGTGTTAGCTCTGATGTCACCTGTGCCATGTTCCCAGTTCATATGGTATATTCGAGGTCTGTGACGTGTGTTCCATGTTTCTTACCCTTCCTTCCATTTCATCATTCTCATCGCGTTTATTGTACTATCTAAGATCGAAGTCTGATTCTTGAGCAGATGCGTGTTGTACAATTCCTTAGATTGGATTCTCCAGATGACATCCTCCATATTCTGCGCATTCTGAGAGTCTAAAACTCCAAATAGTCCGTTGGCGAGATTTCCTACCAGATTCAGGGCTCCTCTCCGTTGTCGAAGATGATTGAATAGCTGTTGACCATCATACAGCTCGCTGGATTCTTATTCGAGCACCTGTATTATTGTCGGATAAGACCCACCTGGTTGATAATTCTTCAATATTTTTCTTAAATGCAGTGATTTCCTGCGCTAACAACCGTAGATCAAAATATGATGTGATTGTCCATTCTGCTGACATCAGAGCTATTCTATTCCTTAAATCTACATATGTTCCCGTACTATTAGGTAGTGGACCCACCTTTACGGAAGGTTCTGCCATGACTGGGACGGCTTGGGTGGCGTAGGCAACGGCCAGCAACACTATAAATTGGAACATAACCTTGCCCTTTGAGTGTCTATTGGTAAAATCTCCAGACGATGAATTGCTCTCATGCATTCTCTTGCTGAAGTCCGAATGTTGACGACTAGGATTGCCGCGTCCTTTCCTGCGTGTACCGTCACTATTCTCCCTAGTGGCCACTGCAACGGCGGCATATTGTCCTCCTCCACAAGGTCTCCTACGGCAACCGTCTTTTGCTTTTTTGTCCATTTTGATCGGTTTTGTAATTCCTGCAGGTACTCGTGGCTCCATCTTTTCCAAAAATCCTGGGTGACCTTGTCTACTTGTTTCCATCTTGTCACTAGCCCCGATCGTACCTCCTTGTTATGAATGTCGGGAGATGCGGTTATTGGTCCTCCGATCAAGAAGTGTCCTGAAGCCAATGTAGACAGATCGGGTGGGCTGGAAGAAATGGGAGTGAGAGGCCGAGAGTTTAATATTGCCTCTATGTCGATAACAACTGTTTCTAATTCTTCATATGTCAAATCTGCCGTTAACACCGTGCGGATCAACAAATGTTTTTGTTGATTTCACTGCCACCTTCCACAGTCCTCCAAAATAAGGTGCCCGTGGTGGTATAAAATGGTACTCCGTTCCTAGCTGCGACCAAGTTTTCGTAATTGGTTCCCGAGCCTTATCCGAACATATCGTAGTTTTTAACTCGCAACTCGTTTTTCGATCTGACAAAATTCGTGGCGTTGTCACAATAGATGCTCCTTGCGACTCCTCTCCTTCCATTAAATCTTTTAAGTGCTGCCAAGAACGCTTTAGTGGTTAGATCCGATACCACTTCTAAATGTACTGCCTTGGTGGTAAAACAACAAAAAATGGCTAAATAGACCTTGTGGGGTTTCTTTCCTCGGATTTTGTAATGCACAAAGAATGGCCCGCAGTAATCCACCCCACTAACATGAAACGGTCTTGCAATTTGTACCCGATCGGTTGGTAGCGGACTCATGATCTGATTTAACAACTTTGGCCGAGCTCGGCAGCAGGTGATGCAGCGTCGTACTGTCGTCAATGCGAGTTGTTTTCCCTTGATCGTCCAGAATTGTTGTCGTGTGTTTGCCAACAGTGCCTGAGGGCCACAATGCTTAAGCTGCCGATGCTTGTTCTCAAATATGAGCCGCGTTACTTCATGACCTGCTGGCAGCAACATAGTATGTTTTTCATCGAATGCTAGACTTGAATTTTGGAGTCGCCCTTCTACTCGCAGTACCTTGGTATTGTCCAGAATCGGGTCTAACGACCGGTAAGGATCTGATACTGCCACACAACCGTTCTTCTGCAACTGAGTTATAGTAGGCTGGAATACTATTCCATGTATCTGTCGCACTATTCGTTGTAACACCTTTTCTCGTTGTTCCGGCGTTATTGGTCCTGCTTCTCTCTGAGTGACTGGTCGACAATTGTTTCCAAAACGCAACATCCAGGCTGTTATTCCTACCAGTGTGTCAAATAACCCATGGTGGCTGATTTCCGTGATCTAATCATCGATTTTGATTAGACTCAGGACGTGATTGGTTAAAATCCGTTGTTCTGGATCCTTCGTGCTCAGCACGTGCTTAGTTTGTTGTTTCCAGGCTTCTTGGTTTGCTGTCAAAAATGGCTGCCCATTAAACCACAACTCCTTTCGTTTAAGCTGTGTTGCTGAATAACCTCTTGACGCAAGGTCTGATGGGTTGTCTTCTGATGCTACATGCACCCATTGCTCCGGATTTGATAGTTCATGAATCCGAGCAATTCGGTTTGCCACGAACGTGTGAAACGATGATCAGTAGATCCCCTCGGATTCTTTCTGCTAGCTCAGCTCCTAGCACAGCTGCACATAATTCTAGTCTAGGCAATGTTTGTTTTGCCAAGGGTGCCACTCGTGATTTTGCGCATAGCAGCCTACTTACTATTGTACCGGTGGATGAGATCGTACGAAGATAAGCAGCCGTTCCATAAGCGACTTCTGACGCATCAGAATATATGTGCAGTTCAATGGCTGTTGGTTCTGGCGGTAGAAACGGATGCCTGGCGAGCTAGCCAATACCTGACTATCATTACGAAACGCCTGCCAATGGGTTGCATTTTCCTTGTCCAATTCAGTATCCCATGTAGTATGTTCACATGTCAAATGCACACTGTACTCAGAGTTTCACATTAATATTATTACATACACATTGTAGCACTTACTCAAAAACTTAGCAAAAACTCAAAAAATTAAACAAAAAGAAGAAAGACCTAAAAATAAAAAAAAATTACTAATGAAATGTAATAGCATAAGTAAATTCGATCAAAGTAATGAGATAAGTTATATAAACACAATGGGATTGATCGATACGAAAACAGTGGACTCCACTGCAAACGTGATTAATAAAATAGAATCGACAAATATCGATCCCCATTTAACAAATATATTGTTATTGATAACTAGCGGATATATTCTTTATAAAGCACAATAGGTGTATAACAAAAAGGGCCCTAAGCCAAGCAAACGATCTAGATAATTATAATAAAAATATATATTCAAAAATCTTGAAATAAATATATATAAATTGAAAACAAAACTTTTTCAAAATAATGGTCTAAGTAATGAGAAATGAATTGATTGTCTAAGAAATATAATTTCTGAATAATGAAATTAATAAAATAAAAATAAAATATAATAAATAAAAATTAAAAAAAAACATGATTGTAAAAGAACACAAAAAAAAGAGAACTAGATTTTGAGAATAGATAATAGGGTATTTTTGATAAATGAAAAGATAACAGAGCCCTTGTAATTTCCTAAGCAAATATATGGATAGGTACAAAGCAAGCCATACTTCAATTGCACAACTCACCAATGTTAATCAATGAACTCGAAAATGAATGCATTGAAAGATATAACATACAATTTTCACGATTGATCCATTGCACTGCTTCATAAAAAGGAATTATTCTGAGTACAGTACCATTGTAAAATTTTTTCGGAAGTAAATAAAGATCCGTTTCTTGGTAATGTAATAGTGGTAAAAGCAGCATGGAATGGAAAGAAATAAAGGATAGGCTGACAGAAGTAAAAAATAGGTTTGACAAATCCATTAAATGCCTAAATCAAAACAGAAATATACGAGAAGGCACCATAAACAAACACGCTTAAATACTAGTAGAATGCTTTAATGAAGCACGAACGCTAGTACATAATAACAGAGAAAAACTAAACCAGTCACACTGGTCATATGCCTTAAAATTAGTCCTACGGATAAGATCCAATCTTATTTCTGTCAAAGAAAAATACGATGACTGACGACTGAACCTAGTCAACAACTAGAGTCAGATACCGATACTACTGAAAAAATAGATTCAGAAGAAGAAGAAGAAAATATTGACAAGAAAAATATAAATGATTTAACAATACCTGCCGTAATCACATTACCTGAGGCAGAAGAAAAAAATTGGTTAGTACCTGAATCTAACTGTAGTACTGTTGAGGATAAACCAGTCATAATACCGGAGCAAGAAAAAATGGCTATCACACCAATTTAATTCCTAAAATTAGCCTCATCACTCATACCAGAGTTTGATGGTAAGGCAAAAAATTTAAAAAGTTTCTTAAATTCCTTAAATTTGGAAAACTCCCTGAGGGAATCACAGGAAGCTTTAGCAGTTAATCTGATCAAGACTAAGCTAAAAGACCATGCACGAAACTTAATAGACAATGAGAATTAAATCTCAGAAATAATAGAGAAACTAAAAAATAAAGTTAAAGGAGAATCGGTAGATGTAATTTCGGCAAAACTATTGAAACTCCAACAGAGGCAGAAAACAGCCAATCAATACGTTCAAGAAGTAGAGAAATTGGCAAAGGCACTAGAAGGAACCTACATAAATGGCGGACTGTCCACAGAATTAGCCACTCAGTACAGCAGAACACATGCCGTCAAAGCAATGACCAAAAACTGTACGATCGATAAGATTAAACTTGTCATGGAGGCTGGCACATTCAACACATTGGATGAGGCCATGTCCAAATTCGTAAACAGTTGTACGGATGCAACAGGCAAATCAAACACGGTCCTGTTTTACAATAAAAGTAACCGTGGAAACTCCGCGGAAAAGGTAATTTCCGCTCTTATAACAAGAATAATAGTAACCGTGGTTACTATAACAATAACAGAGGACGAGGCCAAGATAGAGGAAGTTATAGAGGAAATAACCACCAAAATAGGGGTTATTACTATAAAAATAATAATAACAATAAAAATAGGGTAGCCCAAAACTCCCAACAACCTTTAGATACAGATACAGGCTTCTAAATATATAATCCCACATAATTTTCATATTGCCATTCCCTGTGATGGAATATTAGGAATCGACTTTATCAAAAAATACAACTGTCAGGTAGACTTCAAGCCATCCGAAGATTGGCTTATAATTAGACCAAATAACTTAAAATTCCCAGTTTATGTTCCGATAACATACAGTTCTGGCAATAGCTCCATAATTCTGCCAGCCAGATCCCAAGTTGTCCGAAAATTAAAATAGATTCAATTGAAGACAGTGTGTTGATTCTAAACCAAGAAATTGAGCATGGCATATACATAGAAAATACCATAGCATCCCCAGAAAATGCATTCATTAGACTACTTAACACAACAAATACAGATAAAGTAATCAGCATTAACAGAACTACGACGTAGTTCAATCAAGCAAAGAAAATAGAGAAAACTCTGTATTATCTCAAAATTTTCCTCCACAATTCCGGACACAACTGTCAACCCTATGCACACAATATAGCGATGTATTCGGATTGGAAACCGAATCGTTAAGTAAAAATCATTTTTATCAACCAAAGCTGAGATTGAAGGATGAAGAACTTGTTTATATCAAAAACTACTGAGGTGCAAAAATAAATAAAAGGTAAAATTGTGGAACCATCTTCACCTGCATCTTATTAGTTCCGAAAAAGTCGATCCCGGGCTCAGATAAAAAGAAATGGGGATTAATAATTGACTATCGTCAGATCAATAAAAAACGTTCTTCTCGACAAGCAATGGTTCGTATCGCTTCACGCGATTACCATTCGGCTTAAAAATCGTGCCAAACTCTTTTCAGAGAATGATGACTATAGAATTCTCTGGACTAGATCCTTCTCAAGCATTCCTTTACATGGATGATCTAATAGTCATTGGTTGTTCCAAAAAACATATGCTTAAAAACTTATCTGATGTTTTTGAGAAATGTAGGAAATACAATCGAAGTTACATCCTGAAAAAAGCTCCTGTTTATGCATGAAGTCACTTTTCTAGGACATAAATGCACTGATAAAGGAATCACGATGCGGACAGCGCTAGAAGATTTATTGCATTCTGCATTATTACAGACGTTTTATTAAAAACTTTGCCGACCATTCTCGTCACATAACTAAGTTATGCAAAAAAAATGTAACATTTGAATGGACAGCTGACTGCCAGCATGCGTTCGAACATCTTAAATCGGCTTTAATAGAACCAACATTGTTACAATACCCAGATTTCAGTAAAGAATTTTACATAATAACAGATGCTAGTAAGCAAGCTTGTGGAGCAGTTTTAACTCAAAACAAAAATGGACTTCAACTCCCAGTTGCATACGCATCAAGATCGTTTACAAAGAGTGAAAGTAACAAAAGTACAACGGAACAAGAACTTATAGCAATTCATTGGGCAATAACACACTTCAGACCTTATATTTATGGTTACACTTCACTGTCAAAACAGATCTCAGACGTACGTACCTATTTTCCATGATAAATCCAAGTTCCAAACTCACGCGAATAAGGCTTGAATTAGAAGAGTTCGACTTCACTGTAGAGTATCTAAAGGGTAAAGATAATTACGTAGCAGATGCGTTATTGAGAATAACCATCGAAGAGCTAAAAGACATTACCAGAAATATAAACAAAGATATCAAAGTAGACAGAAATCCTGCGCAGTAGAAAAAGAAATAGAGTTGCCTGGGCAATCTATAGAAAAAGCGTCAAAGCCCAACGTATACGGAGTCATCAGTAATGACGAAGTACGTAAAGTAGTGACCTTGCACGTAAATAATATGACCTGTTTCTTCAAACATGGAAAACAAATTACTACAAGATATAATGTTAGCGATTTATTTACCAATGGAATTCTTGACTTAGGTCAGTTCTTCCAAGGGCTTGAAATGCAAGCCAGTATATATAAAATCAGCCAACTAAAAGTGGCACCGTGGGAAAATATCTTTGAACAAGTTTCAATAGATGATTTAAAAAAAAATGGGAAATAAGACACTGAAATCATTGAGAGTAGCGCTACTCAACTCGGTGACCGTAATATATAATAATAAAGAAAAAGAAGATATACTGTCTACATTTCACAACGATCCAGTACAAAGAGGACACACTGGCATAACTAAAACCTTGGCCAAGGTCAAAAGATATTATTATTGGAAAGATAAGACCCGATATATTACTAAGTACATGAGAAAATGTGAAAAATGCCAAAAATCAAAAGTGACAACTCATGCAAAGACTCCTATGACAATCACAGACATTCCAATAAATGCTTTCGACAGAGTGATAGTAGACACAATTGGTCCACTACCAAAATCAGATAATAGTAACGAATATACAGTCACACTTACATGTGATCTAACAAAATATTTAGTTGCCATTCCAGTTGCCAATAAAAGTGCAAATACTGTCGCAAAAGCTATTTTCGAATCTTATAAATTTAGGTACGGTCCAATGAAGACGTTCATTTCGGACGTGGGAACCGAATATAAAAATTCTATCATAAGCGACTTGTGCAAATATTTAAAAATTAAAAATATAACATTTACAGCACACCACCACCAGACAGTTGGAACAGTAGAAAGAAGTCACAGAACATTTAACGAATACATACGCTCATACATATCTATTGATAAAAATGATTGGGACGTATGGTTAAAATATTTCGTGTACTGCTTCAACACTACACCCTCAATGGCACATGATTACTGTCCATATGAGTTAGCTTTTGGCAAAACATCGAATTTGCCAAAACAATTTAATACCATAAAAAACATAGAGCCTATATATAACATAGATGATTATGCTAGAGAGAGTAAATATAGATTAGAAATAGCACATAAAAGAGCTAGAATTATGATAGAGGGAAATAAGAGGAAAATCAAAGTATTTTATGACCTTACGGCTATTGACATAGATATATCTATAGGAGATAAAGTTTTATTGAAAAATGAAACAGGACATAAGCTAAATTCTAAGTATACTGGACCATATACGGTAGAACGTTTAGAAGAGAACGAAAATATAATAATTTCAAACAATAAAAATAAGAAGGAAACAGTACATAAGGATAGACTAAAAAATAATATTTCATAATCAGTTCACTACTCTTACAAATATATCAAGTATACATACATAGAAGTAAAAACATAATTAGACAAAAAAAAAACATTACAAATTAAAATGCAAAAATTTATATATATATTTTTATATACAAATTAATTTTATTTTTCTAAAGGAGGGAGATGTTGTATGTTCACATATCGAGTGCACACTGTACTCAGTGTTTCGCATTAATATTATTACATACACATTGTAGCACTTAGCCACAAATACAAGTCCCAAACAGTTCTTCAAGTGCCTGGTAATATGATCGCCGTTGAGTGCACTGGGACTGGGCTTTTCGGCGCTCCATGTGCCAGATGTTGTAAACATTTTGTTGCTAAGTAAGGCGCACATGCAGTCCCGCATGTCACCGTATTTAAATGGAAGTATCGCATTTTTTCTAGTGTGTTTCGTCGCCATACTATGAGTTGATAGCCCTTGTCTTCAGGATGAACCCAGATTTGTCGATACATTTTTTCCACGTCTGCTGTGAACACGAACCGGTGAGTTCGGGACCGTAACAAAATTGATATCAAATCACTCTGAACTGTCGGCCCGACCCTTAGGATGTTGTTAAGGCTCTTTCCTGTTGAGCTAGGCGCCGAAGCGCCAAAGACCACTCTTAATTTTGTAGTGGAGCTGTCTGGTTTAAGGACGAAATGGTGGAGAATAAAGACTCCTTGGTACACTGGAAACGTTCATACTCATCCATTAAGCTCACGTATCCTTCTAGTATTGCCGGGTACCGTTTTAACTGACGTTCTAGACTGGAAAATCTCCGTTGAACCAAAGCTAATGTTTTTCCTAGTACCCTTGGATTTTCTGCAAACGGCAACCTTACCATTCTTCAAAAAACCTCTCTTGGACTGTCATTGCAGGTACCTCGGTGTTAAACGTATCTAGCTTCCTAAATTTTTCCAGGGCTGGTATCGGATCCTCCCGTGTTATTGTCGTGACATTTCCTGCTATGGCTGCTGGCAATCGTCGCCTCTATGGATTCCGACGGTTGGTTTTTCATCATTTGTGGTAAGATAAGCACATCGATCTCCTTCTGAAAGTTTGACCTTAACGATGACAGCAGCTCACGGGCACGTGGCGAAGATCCCCGCTCCTGTTGTTCAACTCCTTGAATACCTTGTGATGTGCTGAGGGTGGGGAGCGCAAGTTTATCTGCCATCCTTCTGGACATGAGATTTAGCTGAGAGCCAAGGTCGATAATTGCGCGTCAATTTTCTCGCTTTGCGGCTTGTCCTTGTACTGCCACAATGGCTGTGGCGAGTAATACGTACGTATTCGGCTGTTGTTCGAGGGCACCTTGTTGATCATTGTGGTTTGCTGATTTGGACCTGAAGCATCCATTGCTTACAATGGTTGATCTCGGGTAGCAATGGCAACAACCGGCGCCGTGGGTTCTAGATGTTTGTGCAACATGGAATGATGCCGTTTACGGCAAAACTGACAGGTCATTGGCGATGGGCAACTGCTTGTCTTATGGAAGTTTGACAGACAGTTGGCACAGCCTGCAATCTTCGTTATTGCCTGCCGACGTTTGTCCGGATCCATTCCTCGAAACATGTTGCAGGATAATGGCCAGTGTGAGCCTATGCTGCAAATTTTACAATTGTTATCTCGTGGTACCAATGTTTTTGTATGTCCCATGGACATGGAGCCATCTATAGGCTCATAGTCAACGATTTTTGCTATGGCGGTTAATACTAGTATCTTTCCGTTCTGGTACCTGGCCTTCAACCGCAAAAAGGTGTCGTCATAGCCACCCAGTGAGAAGGATGTGTCTGTCAAGACGTTCCTCGCTTCACCACGAAGCGAACTTTGTAGAATATGTAGTTTTTGACTGGCCGAATATGGTTTATTGTGTACTAACTCTACAAGAAGGTCATGGAACCGTGGCCAGTGTAGATACTCGCCACTGAATTCCGGAATGCCATTTGGCGGAAGTGCCAAGTTTAGGCTCATTGGCGCGTCGTTTTCTCGGAGAAGGTTCATTTCGTATTCCTCATAAAATGTGTGGAATTGGGCTAGCTCTGCTTCTGCCAGAGCTTCGGCCCCAGGTGTCCTATCCAATTCGTCGTGGGCTTGCCTCAGTAACGCCCAATGGAGATCCAGGTGCCTTTGTAGGGCTGGGGTGACGGTTGGGGCGTTCGAGGCTAATGTTAATGATGATTCCAATTCGTTGCATCTTCTAAGCAACTGGCGGATTACTGTGTCAATTGTGGAGTCTCCCTTTACTTGATCTTCTGTTGTGATCTTGATGTTGACTAAACTTCGTCTGGGGGCTTTCGGTGGACCGCTTCCTGTCGGTATGTTGTCCAGGAAGATTTTCTGATATTTCTCGACCACCTTCTTAAGTGCTATTAGTCGTGAAGAGTATTCACTTCCCGTGGGTAATGCCGCTTGCTGGACCTCTTCATCCAGATCACAAAATTGTTGCCAGAACCCCTTAGTTGTTCTAATCTACCGGCATAATAGCCTTCTCGGAGGCGTCGGTCGGCAGAATCCTTGCCATAATTCTTAATGAGCTGTTGTATTTTTCCTTGCAGCTCGTTTTGGTCGTCTAACAGTAGATTGTGTAAATCAATTCTGTTTTGGTTTGTCTGCTCGATGAATGAAGTCGACATAAGATAGGCTTGACAGGTGATTGTGTAAGGACGTGTGTTGTCTACGTGGAAGGCTCACGTCGGGGTCCCCAATGTTCTTGCCTAAGTTTGATAGACAAGGTTCGGGTCACTCCGCGCGATGAGGAGGGGTATGAACGCTCGTCGCGGGCACGGGGACGCTGTGCATTACAGTGTGATCGCGTCGCGGCACGGATGACTACGGGTAGCACGGTGCCGGACCACAGGCGATAACCGGGGATCAACAGTTGGTTGGGGTCACGCCGCGTGACAAGGGGGGTACTGACACTCTTTTCGCTGTCACGGGGACACTAGATAGAACAGGACGATTGCGTCGCGACACAGGTAACTAGAGTAGTACGGTTCCGGACCACAGGCGATCGAAGAACTGTGCTAGGGTAAGTTGACAAGAGCCTCCGGGCGACGAAAGTAATAAGTCTTGTGGGTGTTTAGATTTGTAACTGACTTTATTGAGCTGTTGATCAGAGCTTAAATACTATTATGACCCGCAAGTTTGGGTGCATAAGTTGTCTGATATGTTAAGCCTCATGTTGGGGTTTCAGCTGCATTTGTGTTGACCTAGTTTAGCTTCTGGTTTGTTGACTGGTCGTCTACGCTGCAATGTCAGCAGTATGCTGCTTGTTGAGCTGTCCCGCTGAGTCTTGACCGAATGTCTTATACTTGCAGCGTCGGGACTATATTGTGCTGCTGTCGTATGTTCTGCTCGCTGACAACTTACACCCCCGGCGTGTTGGTGGTTGCGTGCGTTTGACCCGTGCTGCGCAACCTTGCTAGGTCGAGCCGAGTAACGTTGGTTACGAACATTTATTTTTGATGTAATGACTGCATTTGGGGAAATGCAATGTACTCATTTGCTACAAAAAGCAGTAAAAATCTACGAAAAAGTTTTGACTTCTATATTTTTTTTCATTTCCATCAATATTTGATGAATTTTTTACTTTAAAAGTACGGAAAAAGAAAACTACTTGCCCGAATTCATTGAAACTTTGGCATAAATTAGTTTAATGTATTATAAAAAGGACTCCATACTCGGTCTGGTCATTTTCTTAAAAAAAACAATGTATTTTCGGCCAAAAATCGGATCGGCTGGCCCAGTGTTCGCTGTAATAAGTAAAACAAAAATAGACCCACTGTTATCTTTTAAACTCTGCGCCTTCTAACTGATCTACGGGGAAGTCACGTGATATTAATTTGGTGGGAAAAGGGGAAAAGCTAGCTAGTGGCAAGTTCGACCTTCGACAATCTGCAAGACGTGGCACTTAAGAGAGAGATAACCCAGGATAGAAAAACAACTGCGCTGACTGCGACACCCAGCCAGACAGACTATGTAAGGGTCGCTAAACAAGTCCGCGAGAGGTTGTTCTGGTTCGACGGTGCGGAAATACCATTAGAGTTCCTGGAACAAGTAGAATGGTCAGTCAACACATGCGGCCTAAACTTGCATATGATTCGCCGAGCGATGCCGGAATTGCTAAAAAGAAGGTCTTTCAAGTTGTTCATTGCCAACAAAAAGAACCTGGGTGGAATTCATAGAAAGCTTCCACACCTATTTACTGCCAAAAGACTTTTTAACCAGGCTGGTACAGCGAGTCATTCAAGGACTACATGTTCGACATCCAGACGATCGTGAGGCCACTCAGTAATTCGCCGAAAGAGCCATTATGGATTATTGAGGAGAGCTGCACCCCAAGTATAAGGATCTTTCTAAGAGCGTACAAGGTGTCGGACCTGGATACGCTAATGATCTTAGCCAACGAGTACGAAGAACTGGAAAATGAGTGGGCACCATTCGCACAGGAGATTAAGTTCTCGAGGAAGCTGGCAGCACCAACGCAAGTCACGTGCAGAAGATGCGAAGAATCAGGCAACCAGGATAAACGGGAAAATGATCCATGGTCACCACCACACTAAGTCCTACGGCAGCAGGCAACCGACGCACCTTGCGGAAGTCAGTGGACACACACAGTGGTCAACAGACAAGCGAAGTTACCGATACTACAAATTTCTTGGATGCAGAGCTAGCAGACCTTACCGCCATGACGGAAACGACGAACATCTGCAACCTCACGCATTCGGCTACCAGGATGACATAATAGTGATCGGACGCACGCTAGAAGAACACACGGAAAACCGGAATCAAGTGTTCCAGAGTCTAAAGGATGCAAAACTGAGGATGAATCCGGACCAATTCCAACTTTTTAAGAAGGAACTGCTGTACCTGGGACATCGATTGACTAGGGACGAATTAGTAACAGGTCCGGAAAAAGCAGCCGCCATCGCTAAACTGAAATCACCCTCGACCGTGAAGGAACTCCGGCAATACCTGGGATTAGCGTCGTGGTACCGTTAAATTGTACCAGATTTTCCAAGAGTCCTCAAACCCTGGAATGACTTGCTAAGCAAAGGCAGTACGTGGAACTGGACACCGGAGCACCAGATGGCCTTTAATAAAGTGAAGGCAAGACTTGTGGCAGACCCGGTACTATCATGCCCGGACTTTAGCAGAACATTCACCCTACAATACGGACCCAGGACACCGAAAAGGGCGCAAAAGTAATCTCCCAATCGAGCCGAACGCTGAATGGCGCTGAGAAGAACTATTCAACAAGAGAGAAGGAGTGCTTGGAAGCTCAATCCGTAAGTGGAAGGTTACCACTTTAAAGTAGTAACCGTCCATATAGCTCTGAAGTGGCTCAACAGCGTCGGAAGGCCTTTATGATGAATTGCCAGATGTGTTTTGGAGTTACAACAGAAAGTGTCAGCTAAAGGTGGTGCCCGACGCTTTTCCAAGACAACCACTACGTGAGACGTTACGAGGCTTAAAGGAGACTAAGCTGCAGCTGGATCAAGGACATGTGCGAAAAGATAAGGAGCAAGCCGCCGAAGTACCCGGACTATGTGATGAAAGGGTACACCCTGTATACAAATATACAACATAGAGCGTGCAGCGAAGACGTCGCATCATGGAAGATGTGCGTCCCAAAGTTGCTACGAGAAATAGTAATGAGGGAAAACCACGACGCACTATCGGCGGGACACGTAGGAAGCCGAAGGACAATTGCACGTTTGGCAGCCCGATACTACAGGGCTACGTCTATTTTGCATGTTGCCAGGCGGTTGAGGAAGGCAGCGGATGGTGCCTTGCTGTGGTGCAGATTAATCTGTAGAAACTGCACCATCTTAAGGACCGTGATCGGGCTGGGCACCCTCCGGTTCCTTCGCTATGTCCTGGAGAACAGTGCGCCCCGGTCGGGTCGTGCCATGAGTGCACAGCTGCTTACGCTTTCGGTGAACTCTGGGTCAGTTGACACGTACCCTGTATGGGTGACCTCCTTGTGTTCAATTTCGTCGTGACTCGGGGGTTCATACGATGCGTAGGCCGCCAGGTTGTCTGCCGCTAGCTTGCGAAGGTGCACCTTGTCGAACCAATAGTTCAGCCGGTTCTGTTGCGTTGCGAGGGGTTCGAAGAAAGCCTGGTTCAGGAGGATCATCTCGTTCATGGTAACGGGCTCGGTTTTCTCCACCTTTACCACTTTCCAAGCATCTGTCGGAAGCTTCGGGTTGAACCTAGTCAGCAGGCTGAGGATAGCCCCTGGCTCCTAGGGTTCAGACGGCAGTCACACCCTCCTTCTCGGTCGAGACGATATGTCTGCAGCCTCGCAAACTGCCAGCTTTGTTGATGGCAGCCTTGAAAAGCGCTGCCGATCTTTCGTCCTCACAGGCGATCAGCTTCACATTGCCCTGGTACCACCCCGCATCTGTGCAATCGGGTGGCGGACCTGGGTTTCAAGGGATCCTACCGCCATCATCGCTCTGGTCGATGACGCCAATGATCTTCCGATCCCTTACCACTTCCGAAAAGGATCTCGACCAGATGCCGCGGTTGGTTTTCTTGGCCTTCTTGCTCGCTGGTTGAGCTATTTCTATCGACCCTTCTCGCTTGTTGCTTTTCCTGGTGGTCATAGCGATGTCGATGTCTGGGATTACCGCTTTTGCCCAGGCTATATCTTCTTGGATTTTCTGGTAATTCAGTTTAGATGCTTGGTCCTTACGTATGGGGTTGGTTGCCAGCCGTTTGAGGATTCGGAATACGTTTTTACGTTCCAGAGGTCCTGCCTAGTTAGGTGGTGTCCTCTTCAACTCCTTGGCCCTGTTGCTTACCACAAGATCAGCTTTGGCACTCTCCTCAGGTTGGACTAGCTGGTTAGCCCTTCCTACGCTGGTGGGAGGTTTGGGCTGGTCTTTGTGGTGTTTCGAGCTTATACGGCTGCGTTGTTCGCTGGCCCTGGCATCTGCAAACTGCGACCCGTTCGGTAGCCTTCAGCTCGGCGCCCTCCAAGCCATCTCACTAGCTCTTTGGCCAAATAAAATGTAAACCATAAAAAAAATCAATAATTTTTCGTAAAGTCTCAAGTGGCAACGACATGTTAAGCGATAAATATACATATCAATTTAAAAAAAATAAGAAGTCGATACGGTTAAAAGAGATAATGCACGCCGAGAGGCAGTAATTTAATTTAAGAAGAGCTAATTTTTTTTTATGCTTAAGTGTAAAATTTATTATTGTAAATCAATCAAGGAAGTGCGATGATTTCAGTACTGGTTGCAAAGTTTATTTTAAATCGTTCGCCCATCCAAGAGATATGAGAGAAAAGTTTATTTTTCCTTTAAATTCCACATAGCGAGATATATCGCTACAAATAAAATTGCAGCGAACTTATCCCGTCCGGAGATCGATCTTCAACGTTGGAGGAAATGCCGTGAGTCACACTAACTAATCATAAATATTTATCATTTTATTCAAGTTTCTCGCCGACCCGTAAAGTGATCATACTTTATTCAAACATAAAACCCCAATCTTAACAAAAAAAAATTAATTTATTAAAATACCATGAGTTATTTGCATTCTCTATGAATTAATTTGCCATTTTGGAATGAAATTAAATATAAAGTGCAATCGTCGATTGTTGACTCTTAAAGTCTCTAATGGCCTGAAAACGTAAATTGATAAACTGTATTTGACCGAGAAGGTAGCTTAAATTTACAAGTCCAGTTATTAGTTTGTGAAGGAAAATAACACCGTGGCAGGTCCGACGATCCTTGATGCCAACTATGATGCCAATGTGATCCGTGAAGTTTAAGTTGTGGTTGAATAAGACTCAAAGGTCTGTTGTTGAACGAATCAATTTAAGTTTAATTGGACGCATAAATTACGCTACAGACCTTGGAGTCTTATTCAACCACAACTTAAACTTCAGGGATCACATTGGCATCATAGTTATTAAAACAAAAGGGGTTTTAGCTTTTGTCAAACGTTGGTTAAAAGAATTTTAGGACCCCTATACAACGAAACACTTATACATTTCCTTGGTTCGACCCGATAAAATATCTTGTGAGAAAGAGATTCTTCCGATAAAAGGGCATAAAGTTACAGTTGTTGTTGTTGTTGTTGTTGTTCTTTAAGAACAGCAAATTATGGATGCACCAAGAATGCAATTTTTTCAGATCGGCTTGCAAAAGCGCATGGGAATTAGGATTCGTTAACGGGAAGCAAAGTTTTACATCCTCAGTGTTAGAACATGAGAGGAGAAAACTACTTGAGGCAAGTCATTAATGAAAATTCCAAAAAGTATCCAAGGTGTATTCCTTGCCAACCTTGGAACACCAGAGGTCACGTGGACAAGGCTAGAGAGAGAGATTGAGCTTTTAAAAGCTACTCTCTGAGTCCGGTTCGATAATATGTTGAAGTCCACTTAATCAACGTGATCGGGAATCCTATTAGATTAAGTTTTTTGAATAATAACTGATGGCTAACGGCATTGAAAGCCTTATTGAAGTCTGTAAAAATTACATCAGTTTGATTATTATTTTTAAAAGCGTCTCTGATGATTGAAGTAAATTCCAGAAGATGCTGAGTCGGTGACTTAAATGATGCGGTAGCTGAGCGATAATTAGCTGTCTAAAAATCTTGGGAGTCGCACTCACTTTTGCAATACCACGTTAGTTTTTAATATTCGACTTACTCTCCTTTTTAATGAAGTGGTATGATTAAAGATTCCTTCCGAACTTCAGGGAAACAGTTCTGTACAAGATCGGGGCCCGAAGAAAGAGACAACTTGATTCTCGAAGGTTTTGAAAAACGTCACCCTCACTAATACTCGTAAGTGGCATAGAAATACAGTTGGAGTGAGGGAGAGGGTATAGATAGGATGAAGTATTATCGTAACTAAAAGATGACTAAATTTGCTAATAGGTTTGCAATATCGGAATCACAAGAGGCGGATGAAGTCTCAAAGTGAAAACAAGATGGAAATTGTTTCGATTTTCGTTTCGAATCAACAAATGCAGAGAACTGTTTGGGGCTATCTTGGAATTCGGTTCTACAACGGTTTAGGTAACTACTGTAGCATTCGGAATTATGGATTAAGAAATTAGAGCAAGCTATTAGATACCTCGAATGGTCAGCCAACACCCCGGTTCTCTTAAATTTCTTAAAAGGTCTGGACATGGAATTTTTTTTAGGAAAGAGAGTTTACGAGAGAACTTGGTCGGCTTACGAGACTCGTTGGCAGAAGGAAATGACGGGACAAACATATCGAAAGCTGAATATAATGTAACATTAAACCGTTTCACAATATGAAAGGGTTTGTCGATTGAGTCCATGAAGGACCAATCTATTTCGGATAACTGCCTATTCATTTCTGTGAACTTAGCTCTACGAAAACAACGAATTAAGCCACGTCTCAGAAAAAGCAATTACATTGGCATCAAAGGTGACACTGCTGACGTGCAGTTTACTAAGTTTTCTCAATAAACTGCGTTAATTTTGGTGGTGCAGGGAAAAATTATTGCTTAGTTTTTTTTTAAAGTTGGTTGCAGGAACCGAGAACCCGAGGATTATGCTTGTTAACGTACTCGTGAGCAATGACAGGTTCAGGCCATATAGAGGCACTAAGAGCATTATCAAGATGTACCTGTATCTGCTTAAACTTAAACTTCAGAACGGTTAGTTTTTTTCGAGAAATTTTCAGTTTGCTGCACAGGTGGTTTTTGACATCGTCTTCAGAAGCGCCAGGATTAAGGCGGGAGACGACAATTATTTTTTTTGTGCAATGCCCATTGAGGGCATAGATTCCCTTTGAGCAACTCCAGATAAGGTTGAAAGCGATGGTCCCGTGTTGGCGTTTGAAGGCGACAAAAAAATGCCGGAGTCATTTGCAACAGCACGCGGCGTACATGCCTGCTCATTGTCGACGGGCTGCAGATCAGGGGGTAAGACAGGATCAGGTGGTCCAGGATAGGCAGCGACAGGTGAAGGTCCGAAGGAAACGACTGCACTGCGGCCGTCTGCTTCAACCAAAGAGGGCTTACTGGTAGTTAAACGATGTGACCCAAGTGTTGGATCATAGCCAAGAGCAGCAGCGCACGGCGTAGAATTGGCAGCAACAAGAAGGGGTTCCAAAGTAGCGTCAGCACTGGGGCCGTCTGCTGCCTCTGACACCAGGATTCTACCTTTAGATACGATTAGATAGATCCTTAATCCGGCCGATAAGGACTGGTATTCCAAAACGGTTTGCCTTATGAAAGCCATATTATTGACTTTGATATGATGGCAACTGAAGCAGATCCAATCCAAGTCCAGGCGCTGTGCCCGAGGTCGGCACATTTAGGGTGTGCAAGGTTGTAACATAGCCGGCAACAAATTGTGGGCTGTCGAGAAGTGATTTTGCTATTTAAAAGGCAAGGTGTGATGCAGCAGGCAGACATAGAATGTTGTTGTTATAAGCGTCTAGTATATACGCGTACATAAACAAAGTAAATGTAGAGAGCGCGGCTTGCAGTTTGGTCAGCGATAAACTTTTCGTACAGGTGAATGCTCGCAACGAGAGAGATAATAGAGCAATTGAGCCCAACAACAACACAGTGTATAGTCTTGCGGTAACCTCAAGTATAGGGTAGGGCGACGAAGCGAAAACCACAATACTATCCGTGGATTCGCATAACTAACTTTCTCTAAAACTTTTCTGTCCCTGTAATAATTATTCCTGAGTTTATTTATCGTTTACTTTTAGTTATCTATCCTCTCTTGTCGCTAGCACGCTCAATTCTAATCTTAGCGATAATATTGTGTAGTCAGTACGCGAATCTGTAGGCGCAAGACCTCCACCCCCAAGGCAACTGCAGTCGTTACACGCTACAGAGATAGTTCATTATTATTACCAAGAGAGGTGGCGCGTACAGTAGTCACTCATTAAGACTCACCGGTAAGTAAATTCGAATTTTTCTAATCTTCTTTTATTTCAACTTTTACTTTATTTACTATCCAAATTAGCTTTCTTGGATCGTTAATTCTTTTGGAGAACAGAGACAAAGAACATTAGTTTTTTTTTCTGGCCAAAATTAATAATCCAGGTTACGATTTTCCTTTACTTAGTTCGTGATGTTTAGAAAACTTAGTCCGAGGAAAATGCAGAAAGTATCAAACTACAGTAGATCTTCTAACCCTTTCTGATTTAGAGTCAAGCGGTTTGGAAAATAGGTACAACTTCAAGTGGTACACTATCCACGGAAGACCTATAGAAATTTTAATTTAGTTTAGCGTTAGGTTAGGTTAGGTAGGAGTGGTTGGAGATTAGATACTAATCCCCACACTTAGGTCACATTGGCCCCTCCGTGGTACCACATGATCTCTGATTAGATCCTTTTCACTGGCTCATGGGTTATTTGCTTTCGCGAAGTGTTTTGTTCTTCTTTCGAAAGTGTGTAGCTACCTAGGGTTTGAAAGAGCTTTAGGTTATGCGCTGGGCAGAAGCATAGAAGGTGTTCGATGCTCTCCTCTTCGTCTATCTGTTTGCAGCTGCGGCAGAAGTCGTGGTTACTGAGTCCCGGCCTGAGCGCATGAGTCCCTATAAGACAGTGGCCCGTGAGGGCATTTAGGAGAGTGGAGATGTCCGCCATGCTACATTGTAGGAGAGTTTTTGTTCTTTTCGAACTGTAGTTTAACCATGTGAGTCTAGAATTGTGGCATGTTGAGATTGAGTTCCAACGGTTGTTGGAAAGTGCGTACAGTCTCTGCCTGAGATGGAGATTGCAGGTAGCCATGGACATACCCACCGTGCCCTTGTCGCGAAGGATGTCGGCGGTTGTCCCCTGTCTTGCTAGCTCGTCTGCTATGCAGTTGCCCTCAGTATTGCGGTGTCCAGGCACCCAGATGAGGTTGATTCTCAGATGAGTGGCCATCTCGTTAAGAGATTTTCGGCATTCAGAGATTGTTTTTGAGTTCGTTGTGTAGGAGTCGAGGGCCCTGAGGGCTGCTTGACTATCCGAGAAGATGAAGATATCTATGTCTTGCTGTACAGACGTGTTCAGGTGGGTAATGGCTTCCTGAATTGCCATGACTTCCACTTGGAAAACACTACAGTGGTCTGGTAGGCGGAATGAGACTTTTATGTCTAGTTCGGGGGAAAAGACTCCCCCACCTGTTTGGGAGTTAAGCTTGGAGCCGTCTGTGTATATGTTGACTGCATTTACGAATTGGTGTGGGACGTTGTCCCAGTCTGTACGGGTGGGTATAAAGATCTTGTATCTTCTTTCGAAGTTGACTATGGGTGGGACGTAGTCTGTACTACGTGGTAAGGGTGAATGTTTTGATAGGATATTGGAGTGACCCGTAGAGCCTGTTGTCCATGCCGCTGCTTCGCGGAGCCTCAGCGCTGTTGCAGATGCCCAGCTTGTGGCAAGTAGGTGCAGGGGTTGGAGATCGAGGATTGTGTTTAGTGCCTCAGTGGCGGTAGTGCGAAGCGCCCCACTGATGCAAAACTCTGCGCTTCTTTGGATCTTGTGAAGGATCCGGAGGCTGCAGTTCTTGTCTAGGGAAGGCCACCAAACGATGTTTCCGTAGAGGAGAATGGGCCTGACTATTGCAGTGTATAGCCAGTGAACTATCATGGGGGAGAAACCCCACTTCCTCCCTATGCCTTTTTTACAAGCGAAGAGGGCTGTGGCCGCTTTGCGTGTGCGATCTAGGACGTTATCTGTCCAGAGGAGCTTTTTGTCAAGGATGAAACCTAGGTACTTTGCTTGGTTGCTAAAGGTTAGGCGCGTTTGGTGTAGTTTTGGGAGAATTAGATTTGGTACCTTTTACTTCCTTGTAAAGAGAACTAGTTCGGTCTTTTCTGGGTTAACTCCCAGTCCACAGACAGCCGTCCACCGGGAGAGGGTGGATACCACGTCGTCCGCGTAGGCTACCACTTTAATGCCCGCCTCTTCTAGAAGTGATAGCAGTTTGTTGACCACTAAAACCCATAGAAGAGGTGAGAGTACGCCCCCATGTGGGGGTTTCCTGACTGTTTTCCGTCCAGCTGTCAGCATTGGTTTTTTAGATAGCAAATGGTTGCTAGAGATTTTGCCAAAATTCTTCTGAGTCTGGATGCTTCCGCAGTAGATTCTATGCTACCGCAGAAATTAGCCCAAGCTAACGAAGACGTTTTGATATCCTAATTTCCTTTTTGTACAGGCTTAGTTTTGTATGGTATAAGTTCCAGGAAGATTCACTATTGTTGTATTTAGCTCTATTAAAGTAAGTTCTACACTCTCTTTTAAGTTTCGCCAGGGTTGTGTTCCACCATTTGGGTTTGTGCTTTGCTTTGACTGCTCTGCTTGGGCAAGCCTTTTTTAAGGCCTCACCGCAGATATCAGTAAAAGTGTTAACTAGGTTATCTAATTCTTGACCGTTGAGTATGTGCGTCGGTGGAGCGTAAAGGTTCCTGTTCAGGAGATTTTTGTAGTATCCCCAGTTGGTTAATCCTAGATTAGTAATGTTCTCGGCAAGAGGACAGTCTAGAGTTATTGTAAATTCTATGTATCGGTGGTCTGAGAATGAGTGCTCGATCCCCACCTTCCACGCTTCTAGCTGGGATCAGATATTAGTGTAATGTCTAAGACTTCCCTCCTATTTCTAGTGATGAAAGTTGGGTCATTACCTTTGTTGCAGATGAATAGATTTGATTGAAGGAGATAGTCGTAGAGTAACCCAACCCCTTCGTTTGTGTTTGTACTTCCCCATTGTGTTTTCCCCAGGATGAGTTCCTTAGATGAGTGTGTATGTATGAGTTGTTGTGTAGTGGTGTTTGGTAGTGGCCCTTCGTAGTCGTGAGCCAGATAGAATGATGCTATGGTGTGATGAGTGTGTTCGTTTAGCTCCAGTCTGACCGTGGTGAGGTCGCCTTCGCTAAACTGTGGAATAAGAAATGTATTAAAGTGTGTCTGTGTAAGAATGCAGGTTCTGGTTTTACCCTTGTCCTTGGTGTAAAATAGCTTGTATAGGGGGGTTGATAAGCCACAGATGTTGTTACCAACAATCCATGGCTCTTGTATGAGGACTACGTCTATGTTGCCTGTTGCCAGGCGGGTGAGGAGGGCAGCGGATGCTGCCTTGCTGTGGTGCAGGTTAATTTGCAGAAACTGCACCATATTTGGGACTGAGGTCGGGCTGGGTACCCTCCGCTTCCTCCGCTATGTCCTGGAGAACAGTGCGCCCTGGTCGGGTTATGTCCTTGGTGCACAGCTGCTTCAGGCTCTCTGTCAGCTCCGAGTCGGTTGAGACGTAGCCGGTGAGGGTGGCCTCTTCATGTTCTAGTTCGTCGTCGCTCGGGGGTTCGTATGACGCACAGGCAGCCAGGTTGTCTGCCGCTTACTTATCGGTGTCGTATATACGTAGCTGCACCTTATCGAACCCGTAGTTCACCCGGTATTGTTGGGCTGCGAGGGGTTCCAAGCAGGCCTGGTTCAGGAGGATAACTACGTTCATGGTGACGCGCTCGGCTTTCTCCACCTTGACCACCTTCCAACCGTCTGTTGGAAGTGTAAGGACCTTTTTCATAGGCTGGGATAAAACTCAGTCCGACCAGGGTCCTCTACAGTTAAATTTGTAGAAAAATATTGGAACGAAACTCGACGGGGATTTGCCGCGGGGATTTCTGGGGAAAAGAGGCCAGAGTATCCGCGTTGCACCGAGTAAGCGGCTCAAGCGCAACACCCGGAAGGTATAGTGGAGGGCGGGGCTGCTCCCGGCGAAAATACTAACGAAACGAGCGGCGTGGCCGATCCCTGAGAAAATACCAACAAAACTGGACGGCGTGGCCGTTCCCCCTGGTTGTGCGACTCACAAGCTACTGGGGTAGGGGGTAGGGATCCGAGGGGAGGATGGCCGGAGGCGACCCTTCCCTGTGCTCCCTGTGGTCGATCGAGTGGTCGTTTGCCCCCCCCCCCCCCCCCCTTTCTTCGGCGTCATTATGGCGGAGGGAAACGACTCGGAACCGATGACCCTCGATCTGGCGCAGGTAGCGCACCCTCCGTCGATCCTGCTCCTGGATGGATGCGACTAGGGCTGTAGGCAGTCGTCGCTGGTGAGTGTCTACCCTCCAGCCGACTGGGGCGACGATCCAGTGGGCCTCCTCCATGACTTGTCCAGCGTCCGGACACTCCCGGAATAATTGCAGGTCCGGTTCCTCGCTCGTCCCCCGATGCTCCAGCTGCAAACGCCGCAGGTGGCTCGCCGCTAACTGCGATGCTTGCGTCCGGCGACCACGGCACGGTGGAGATGGAGTCGCCGTTACGAGCTTCGCGTGACTGGAGGCTGAGGATTGGGCTGAAGCTGGGTGGTGTGGGGCTCCGGTCTGACAGGGCCGAGTCCCGGCTGGTGAGGGGTGCGCCGTCGTTGGTATCCATGTCCGAGTCATGGTGGTCGACCGGTTGGTAGACCCCTGCGACGAAGTTTGGGTAGAAGGGCTCCATCCTGTTGTTGTAGTTCCGATCTGTAAATTGCTAGAAAATTAGCCTAGGCCTAAGTTCCTTACTTGCCCTGCCTGAGCGCGAGGATCGACTTATCTAGTGGGTACAACTCTCAGCTTAACCTAGTTTTCTACTAAAGTTATTACTGCGATGCTTTGGGTACATTCGTCGACTCCCTTATGTTGGGCACGCGCTCTCTCCGGTGGCTTCTTCCGGGTCCTCTAGTTGGTCGCTGCGTTGGTGGTACTCCTTCAGGTCGCCTACTCCTGCTGTTCGCCTCTTCCTGTTTTCCATATGTTGTATCCTGACGATATTCGGGGAGAGGAACTTCAGCACCTTAAATGGCCCCGAGTACTTAGGAGC
Organism: Drosophila suzukii; assembly: GCF_043229965.1. NCBI lineage: Eukaryota > Metazoa > Arthropoda > Insecta > Diptera > Drosophilidae > Drosophila > Drosophila suzukii. Next base: position 400,268 of record NW_027255927.1, on the reverse strand, counting down.
AAGCTTCGCTGGCCTTTGACAGGTGGTGAAGGCGGACCATAACCTGTGATCCGAGCTGGGGTCTCCACTCGCGACGTCGCAAATTGTAGTGGCGGCCTTGTTCCTGAGAAGCCATCTGGTTGGTTTCCAGCGCAGTGCGGAAAGCTTCCTGAAGTCGTTTAGCTCGCTCAGTGGGGTCCAACGGCGACGAATGTAGACTAGGCGTGACCACATCAAAGAGGGCTCCTGGCAATCTGGGTTCCCTACCCTCCACCAGATAGGCGGGGCTGAAACCGGTGCTATCTGAGATGCTCGTGTTTAAGGCCAGCGAGATCTCTGGCAGTAGCTGATCCCATGTCCTGTGATCCTGGTCCACGTACTGGGCTATCATTGTCTTGATGGTCCGGTTTGCCCGTTCGGTGGGGTTCTGCTGCGGGGAATAGGGAGCTGTGTATTCCAGTTTGATGCCGTTAGTGCGACAGAATGTCTTGAAACCACGGCTGGTGAACTGCGTGCCGTTGTCGCAGATCAAAGTCCTGGGTGCTCCAAGGCGGGATTTTATCCTTTCCCGAAATCCAAACTTCAGTTGGGCGGCTGTGGCCTTCTTTAGGGGGATGATCTCGACCCCTTTGGAAAAGACATCTATAAATACGAGCAGCATGGTATTCCCTCGTCGGGTCCGAGGGAGAGGTCCAACGAAGTCGGCTCCGACGAGCGCGAATGGCTCCGTGGGATCGATGTAATCCCGGCCAGAAATATCGTTGGGCAATCCGTCTGCGAGTCTTCCGGATGCCCACGTGACCAGCAGAAAGGTGGTCGCGGCATTCCTCCATCACTCGTTGTCTCTGCTCCCGAGGCACGCAAAGCTTCCATGGGTTGCTGTTTCCCACGTCTGAGGTGTGTCCGATGTGTCGATACAGCTGTCCGTGATCCAGAGTGTAATCCGGAAACATTTCGGGGCGCCTCTGGACTTCTTCTTGCATCCTCCGGATCCATTTGCACTGAGTTCCGTGTTCCGCGAGCAGCTGAAGCATCCCTAGGGGTTGTCGGGAGAGGGCGTCGGCGACAACGTTGTATTTGCCCTTCCGATAGAGCACGGTAAACTGGTATTGTTGCAGCTCCAGAGCCCACCGGGCTATGCGGCCCGTGGGGTTGTCAATCGAGTTCAACCACTTGAGAGCGAGGTGATCCGTAATCACGTCAAACTGGTAGCCCTCCAAGTAGCAGCGTAGCTTCCGCGTGGCCCAAACTATGGCAAGGCACTCCTTTTCGGTAGTGGAGTAGTTTTCCTCGGCTCGCTCGAGGCGTCGACTTACGTAGGCGATGACCTTTTCCTCTCCATAGTCTGGCTTTGAGTGTTTCAAATGACTGCTGTTGGGGCTCCTCCCAGCTCCACTTGACCCCCTTCCTGAGGAGTCGGGACATGGGCTGAACGATGGAGGCGAAATCCTGGACGAAGCGTCGATACCAAGATGCGATGCCCAAATGGCGACGGAGTTCCTTGACGTTGGTTGGCGGGCGTAGTCCCTGGATAGCAGCTATCTTATCTGGGTCCGTCCTGATGCCTTCTTCGCTGATCAAGTGGCCTAAGTATACCAGCTTTTTCTGGAAAAACTTGCACTTGCCTTGATTCAGTTGAAACTTTGCTTCCTGCAGTCGTCGGAAGACTTCCCTGAGATTCCTGGCATGTTCCTCCCACGTCGCCCCGATGACGATGATGTCATCCAAGTAGGCGAAGGCGTGGGGTTCCATATCCGGCCAGATGACGCTGTCAAGGGCTCGCTGGAACGTTGCTGGGGCAGAATGCAGTCCGAAGGGCATGACTTTCCAGTGGAAGAGTCCACGCTCAGGGACGGTGAAAGCCGTGCATTCGCGGCTTCCTTCCGCCATAGGGATCTGCCAGTATCCATTCTTAAGATCCAGCGTTGAGATGAACCGGGCGTTCCGTAGCCGCTCCAATATGTGGTTGATTCGTGGGAGTGGGTACGCATCGGGTATGGAATGTGCGTTGAGTTGTCGATAGTCGACGCACATCCGCATATCCCCTGTCTTCTTCCGCACGAGCACCAGCGGGGCACTGTGCGGGCTACGGGAGGGCTCGATTCGGTAGTCTCGTAATAGCTCGTCCAACTGCTGATTGATTATGCTCTGCATGGCGGGGTTCTTTGGATAATACCGCTGCTTTAGTGGCTTATTATCCCGGAGAGTGATGGTATGCTCAGCGATCTCCGTTGGCCCGCTTAGCTCGTCGAAAAGCTGTAGCTCCCCCTGCAGAAAGTGGGCGGTTTCCTCGGCGTGAGGTTCTTCGGTCACCTGTAGCCTGGTTGGGTCCTCCGCTACAGTGGCCAGGTGTCCGTGGGGACAGTGGCTCCGGAACGGGTTGTGCTTCCGTGCGCTGGCTGCGTCCGACTGGGCTGGCAGCTGATATACACCGATTTTCCGTTGTGGTTCCCGAGGCCCAGGTGAGGTGGCTGGTTTGCGCGTGTGAGTTTCCACCGTTGTGGTGGCCAACATGGCGCTCGTGGAGGGGCGTCGAAACGGGTTCTTCTCCTTTGCCGTGGTGGCGTCTACCTGCGGCTGTAGGCCGTACCTGTTCTATGTGGTGATGCAGGTTCCCGCGGTGTCGCCTGACGGGTTCCTTGACAACGGGGGTCCCGAGGGGTCAGGACTTGTCTTCCGCACTGGCGCGTTTGGCTTTATGTGAGTCCTCGGAGCAGGCTTTGGAACTGTTTTTTGGTCCCCCCCTCGGTACCTTGCGATGATTGCGGCGTACCGGGTGTGCTTGGGGATTGCGCGGTTCCGGCCGTAGGAGTCGCCCGCGTATCTGGGGTTGGTTCTACCTTCCGGGTGGCAGGTGGGGCTAGTTGCTAGCAGACTTGCCCGCAGATTAGAGTTGCGCTGATGGCGCAGAGAAAGTCGATGCCCAAAATCACTTCATCCAGGATCGTTGGCAGGACTAGTAGCGTCAGCCCGATCGGTCGGTCGTTTAAGCCGACTTGCGCCCGGAGGGCCTTGGTCACCTCTTTCTGGGATCCATCCGCCAGAGAGATGCGGGAGCGGACTTCTCTGCTGTTTCTTCCTGAGTCTAGGCGCTTGGCGATCGCTTCGCTGACAAAGCTTCGCGAGGCTCCTGTGTCAATTGTTGCCGAGAAAGGTTGTCCCTCGGTGGTAACATTGGCAACAATCCGCCCCCCCGCCAGGCGGAGTGGGGAATCTAGTGATGGGGGAGCACCGAGTGGGTCACCGCGGGCTCCCGACGTGGGCGGCGACCCTGGCCGTTTTCCGTCCGGCGACAGCAGTCGATGGTACGGATGCTTCGTTTCCCACAGTCCCAGCAGTACATCAGCGGTGGGTTTCGGCATTCTCGGCCGATGTCAACCGGTGGTTCCGCTTCCTGGGCGATCATCCCGTTGGATATCGCCGGCCTCCTGGGTCCAGAGGACGTTGGAGCGAGAAAGTTCCGGGGTTGAGGTGTGGGTCTTTCGCTGCTCTCCCTGCCGGAATTCCAGCTTGCGGTTGGAATTAGGGCTGCATGTCGAACGGGGTCTCGATCCCGTGCGATTTCGAACGCAGATGCCAGTTGGGTAAGCCCCTCATAACTCATATCGACGTATGAAAAGCTGGTACTCCGGCATCAAATTCTCGTAGATCCGCTCGAGCTCCTGGTCTAGTGAGTACTTGGCGCGTTGCATCATCAGGTGTAATTCCACTACGTATATTTTGAAGAGCATCTTCTAGGCTCTGGTAGTACCGCGGAGGCAAGAAAAACTCCAGAAACTCTCTCCGGAAAGTTTCCCATGGCTCGGTGTGCATTTGGTATGCCCGGTACCAGCCTTCGGCCCGGCCTGAGAGAAGTCCAATGACGGCCCTCGGTATGTCACTCGTTCTCACATTGTAGGCAGTGGCACCTTCCTCGATGCGTTCTATAAAATGAACGGGGTCTGACTGTCCGTCAAAAAGTACGCCCCATCCTCGCAGTTTCTCGGCGAACACGGCCGCGGATATAGGGCTGTGCGGAAGATGGGCGGCTGGGTTGGCGGCCGGTATCTCCCGTCCAGGGCTTTTCCGTAGGTTCCCTAAGCAGGGCACGGAAAATCGGTGAGGTGGCCCGACTGGTGGACGTCCTCGGGGTGGGTGCCTCCAGTGCGGCAAAGCGCTCTCGTAGAGGCGGGCTGTGGTCTCCTCCTCCGATGAAGGATGCCAATCGTGGTCGTAGTTCGTCCACTTGGCCGTTCGGGTCAAGTCCAAACTCTTTTAGTAGAGCCTGCAGCTCGTCCTTCCGGCGGTAGGCGATCCACCTGACCCCCATGTTTGTGGTCGTGGAATCACCCCCGGATGCGGTGAAAAACCTGTCCTCTTCCAGTCCGGCCGCTGCCGGATCTGGCTTTGATTCTGCGTCCTCTGACGTTTTCTTTCCCGAGTCACTGCGCATACGCGCGGTGGCGCTGCCGATGGCTCTGCTGGGGATCACTCGGTGAGCGCTCCTAGTGGCGTGACTGGGCGCTGAGCGCTACTAAGGGCGCGGAAGCCGCTCGGTGGGCGCTGCTGAGGGTGGCGCTCCTGATGGCGCTCGGTGAGTGCTGCTGGTGAGCGGCGGCGCCGATCGTTGGGCGCTCCTGATGAACACGTGGGTGGGCGCTTCCCGTGGCGCGACTGACGCGCGGCAGCGCTGATCGGTGTGGTGAGCGCTCGGTTGGCACTGCTGTTGCCCTGCTTGATGGCGCTCGGTGGAAGCCGCTCGTAGAGCTTTGTGTTGGGCGCGGATGCCGCTGAGGGCACTGCTGTTGGCCGCGGTGGGCACTGATGACGCTCGATTGGCGCTCGTTGGGCGCTGCTGGAGGGCGCGGTGGGCGCTGTGGAGGGCGAGGTGGCCGCTCTGTAGGCACCTGATGGCCACGTGGGTGGCACTGCACGGCGCGGGACGCTGCTGGGTCTGCGCTGTTGATAACGCGGCTGGCGGCGCGGGTGACAATGCTGAGGGCGCGGTGGTCGCGCTGTGCGTGCTCCTGGTGGGCACGTGGGTGGGTGCCGCTGGTGGTGCACTGACGCCATTGGGCGCTGCTGGGCCGCTCTGTGGGCGCTGCTCGGGGCGCGGTATGCGCTTGACGGCTTCGTGGGAGGCCACGTGGCTATGTGGCGCTCCGGGAGTGGGTTGGCGTTGGCGGGCGCAGCGTTACGGGATCCCCTACCCTAACTATTTCTGCGGTCTCCTATCTTTCTCTAAATCTCGTCTACTGGACATGGGTCTTTAAACCATGCGGTTGGTGGTAAAAACTGAACTCTCCTGAAGGATATCTAGTCGTCCTTATTCGTCCCTGTTCGGGCGCCAAACTGTAAGGACCTTTTTCATAGGCTGGGATAAAACTCAGTCCGGCCAGGGTCCTCTACAGTTAAATTTGTAGAAAATTATTGGAACGAAACTGGACGGGGAGTTGCCGCGGGGATTTCTGGGGAAAAGAGGCCAGAGTATCCGCGTTGCACCGAGTAAGCGGCTCAAGCGCAACACCCGGAAGGTATAGTGGAGGGCGGGGCTGCTCCCGGCGAAAATACTAACGAAACGAGCGGCGTGGCCGATCCCTGAGAAAATACCAACAAAACTGGACGGCGTGGCCGTTCCCCCTGGTTGTGCGACTCACAAGCTACTGGGGTAGGGGGTAGTGATCCGAGGGGAGGATGGCCGGAGGCGACCCTTCCCTGTGCTCCCTGTGGTCGATCGAGTGGTCGTTTGCACTGAGTAATCGTCTCTGGCGCAACACGATTCCCGACCGGCACAGATCACTGCACGTGGCTCGCGACTACCTAAACCGTATTTGGGGCGGGGTTCCCAGGAGAGGGTGGCCGGAGGCGACCCTTCCCTGTGCTCCCTGTGGTCGATCGAGTGGTCGTTTGCACTGAGTAATCGTCTCTGGCGCAACACGATTCCCGACCGGCACAGATCACTGCACGTGGCTCGCGACTACCTAAACCGTATTTGGGACGGGGTTCCCAGGAGAGGGTGGCCGGAGGCGACCCTTCCCTGTGCTCCCTGTGGTCGATCGAGTGGTCGTTTGCACTGAGTAATCGTCTCTGGCGCAACACGATTCCCGACCGGCACAGATCACTGCACGTGGGTTCCCGAAAAATGCACAAATTCACGCGGACACATACTTCTTCATTCTCTTTTATCTTTGTTATTCTCTAGTTTCACAAGTTATTTTCCTAGTCCCCTACTCGCACTCAGTCTGATCTCTATTGTCTGTGTCCCACTTACTCCTTGGATCCGGCGTGCCGACGCTTGTGCCGCTGTGCCACTCCGGGTTGAAGTCCGCTCCTAGGTCTGGTCGCCTTTGCTGCCATTCGGGAATGAGAGCGAGCTTCCGCCCTTGCGGCCGCATGTAAGCCCGGTTTTCCGTGTTTTTCCGTTTCCCAACACAGTTTCTTATCGATCCTCCGCCTATCGCTATCGGCATTATCAGCTGTTGGCCCTCGGTTGACCAACACTGGGTGGTTTTCCAGCCCTGGTGCGCGATATATTTAAATCTGATAGGCTTAGCTTCTAGTTTGAACTTAAATAAATTGCCTTCGTGGCGTAACGACTTATGGCTAACTTATGCTTATAACTTATAAAAAAATGGCCGTCGTGCCGTAATATCCAAATGTATGCCTTCGTGGCGGAAAGAATAAAAGTGGCGAAATGTGGAGGGTGTGTTTTACGCATCCTCACAGAAGTTTCGGGTTGAACCTGGTCAGCAGGCTGAGTAAAGCCTCTGGTTCCGATGGTTCCGACGGCAGCCACACCCTCGCTCTCGGTCGAGACGGGATGTCTGCAGTCTCGCAAACTGCCAGCTTGGCCCCGGGGTAGACCTCGCCGACCTTGTTAATTGCAGCCTTGTATAGTGCTGCCGATCTCTCGTCTTCACAGGCGATCAACTTAACATTGCCCTGGTACCACCCTGCATCTGTGAAATCGGGTGGCGGGCCTGGGTTTTCGTCCAGCACTTTCAAGGCCACTGACGCAAGGGCCCATCTAACCAGACCCCATTGGTTTCTTGGGATCCTACCGCCTTCAACACTCTGGTCGATGACACCAATGATCTGATGATGGCCAGCCGTTTGAGGATCCTAAACGCTTTCTTTCGTTCCAGTGGTCCTTCCTGGTTAGGTGGTATCCTCTTAAGCTCCTTTGCCCTGGTACTCACCACGAGACCATCTTTAGAGCTCCCCTCAGGTTGGAGTGGCTGGTTAGCCACACCTACGCTGGTGAAAAGCTTGGGCTTGTCGCTATGGCGAGTTGGGCTTTGCCGGCTGCGTTGTTCGCTGGCCTTGGCAGGGGTAGACGTCACATGGACTGGGGTGGTCGGAGCCGTGATCTTGCTCTTTCTATCGTCGTTGGTTACGACTTCCGACTTTTTATGAGTGTCGGGCTCTTGTTTGGTGCAGTCTTTTTTGTTTTTATTATTAGTTAAATTCTCCATGTTAAATCCCACGAGCTGCGGAGAAAGGACAGGTCCACCCGGGCAGAGATCCGCCGTACCCGGGTAAGGCTGACTTAGAACAGGCGGTCGCCACTTGCCTGAGCTCACCGTTTGAGACTGAGTTATTTGATGACTCGGGCTCCCAGCCAGATTGACTCTCGGCACGGTACGAATGACACCTTAGTCCAGCCCGGGGTGAGATGAATTGTGTGGGTAGGGAGGAGGTAGGTTCAAAGAGTGTGGGAAGGGGGTATGTGTGAGCTATTTGTAGGAGGCGGCAGCACAAGCGCGACGTCGGTACTGCTACGGCGCAGATACCCGCTGACTGTCCGGGGCTACTTATTTGCGCTTCGTGTTGGGGGCTTGGCGGTAGCCGGGCCGTGTCCAACTTCCACGCTTATTCGTAGCTACCCTGGAGAACCAGGGCGCTCGCTATCCGCAACCTGCGACCCGTTCGGTAGCCTTCAGCTCGGCGCCCTCCGAGCCATCCCACTAGCTGTTTGGCAGATTGCCTTTTACATACTTTCCAACGAATCTAGTATACCCTTTTACTCTACGAGAAACGGGTATAAAAATAGCAACTTAATGACTAATCTGGCAGCACTGCAAGGCATGAGCTAATCCATCAAGATCAGTCAGTTATCAAAGCCAAAGAACACCAAGACCAGCAGCACGTGAACACCAAGCCAACAACAACAAGTCCAGTCGTTCGAAGCCTACAAGAAGCAAGGTCGCTACGTCGGGACGTTCGGGATTGGGACATCAGGAATCTCTGAATTGAGACACAGGTAGCTGAGGTCCAGAGGGAATCATACGGCTAAGTTAAGGCGGTTTATTTCATACTTTGTCACAACCACACGCTGGCACATCGCCAGGCGGGTCTGTTAGAGTGGGGCAGTAGAGTCAGTTGTCTGAACCTACTGTGCCTTGCCCGACTGAGAAGCAGGTTGAGGCATTCAAGGGTCGTTGTCTTGGAGAACCCCAATGATTCAGCAAGTTCCAGAACGGCGATCGTCCAAGACCTCAAGTGGACGGATACCACGAAACATCCAGACTCGCAGAAAGCACAATAAGGAGCAGAGCACAGGACATCGGCAGGGACATCAATAGACTTCACCGGCAGCCACGTCATGACAGCTGCGGAGAACTCATTGAGAATTGCAGGCACTTCACGGACGACAAACAACAGGGTGAGACTGGTGTGGAACGTTCGTCCGCGCTAGGTGTAAAGCAAAGTGATCTGCTAAGCAGCTTCCTGGCGTTAGCCTTGACTGTCAGCGCGAACTAAGCAAAACCCTAGTGAGACCATGCGGGACAGAGCAAGGGACAGGCGGTCACTTACTCGAAAGGCGTAGCCTTGCAGAGGAAGGCACCTACTTACCATAGTATGAGAACAGTGACGCATCCCTCAGCCCGCAAGGTCGATCTCTCCGCGAGTCCAAGGCACGACAAGCGGATAATAATAATAAGAACAAATACTACACCACCTCTGATTCACTTATCCAATACATTAAACCTATCATTACCTCTAAAATGGACTTCGGACTTCCAATTTACGGCCACGCAACAAAAGCCCATCTGAACAGGTTAAAAAAATCACTCAATTCTGCATAAAGGGCACGCCTATAACCAATAGGCTTATAAAAGTCAGCATAAGCACCTCCTGTAAAATGCTTTTATAGAAGTCTGGCAATGATGACATGTACTGTAGTATTATCTCGCTCTTACAAAGATGAAGCATCGACAATATATGATAATTGTATTATCCTTTTAAGTTAGTTGTAAATAAACGCACGCACTTCAATTATAACATTTACCAGCTCAGTAGGCTAAGGGCCTAGGCACGGTTAAATTGGAAGAGTGTTTAAAAGTTAGGAAGATTGTGTAACTCAAAAGACAAATATGAGTGGTATATACCAAATAGTTAAGTTAGAAGACAATAACTATGATTCGTGGAGCATGCGATCTGTGACGGTGCATTCTGGATTGTGGAGTGTAACGTCCGGAGAGTTGACTGCTACAAATGCTTCTGAAGGCGTCGATTGGAGTACTCAAAACCAAAAGTGTTCGTACTCAACATGATCACACCCAACAAATCAAGCAGTAGCCAAGTTGGGAACAGTACCAGGCGCTCAGTAGCACCCACTGCATATGAGAATTGCTGATATGCGTATTATATGTCTCACTAATTCACCGTCTCACCGACTCAACGGCACACTGACCGGCCAATGCAGTCAGCACATTTTGCAGTGTCAGTCAACTACGCAAAGCCAACTACGCAAACTGCTACCATAATCATAATTCCCTGACCAACTTTAGAATATAGCTTACTTCACTAATCATTACACTAAACTTCCGTGTTCCAAGTAGTATATAAACATGTTCCAAATGAAGAATAAAACACTTATCAACACACCTCTTAACTCCGCGGTTCTACTTCCTACAACTGGGAATAGGGCTCGTAATACACTATCTCAACTAGCAGCTAACCACGTTAGCTCACCCTCAGCGCAGCTCCAGCATCGCCTGTGGTCCGGCATCGCAGTAACCATCGTTACCATTGCCGCGACGCGATCGTCCTGCCATCATAGCGTCCCCGTGCCAGCGACAAGTGCTCATTACCCCCTTGTCCCGCGGTGTGACCCGGAAATGTCTACTTCGGTTAGGCACAAACATTGGTGACCCCGACGTGATCCTTTAACAACAAAGGATCACACTCAAGCAACCCCCTTCCCACTAAAGGACTCACAGCTTTATCCAGCTTCACAGGATACGCTTCTTCTTCCAGCGTCACAGGAACTTCAGCTTAATCCAGCTTCACAGGATACGCTTCTTCTTCCAGCGTCACAGGAACTTCAGCTTAATCCAGCTTCACAGGATTCGCTTCTTCTTCCAGCGTCCCAGGAACTTCAGCTTCATCCAGCTTCCCAGGATACTTAGCTTCATCCAGCTTCACAGGACACTCAGCTTCATCCAGCTTCACAAGATTCTTTGTTTCCAAGACACACAATATGTCTACTTCATTCATTGAGGAAACAAGTCACACAAGAATCGATTTACACAATCGATTACTAGACACCCAAAACGAGCTGCAAGGGAAAATCCAACAGCTTAAGAATTATGGCAAGGATTCTTCCGACCGACGCCACCGAGACGGCTATTATTCCGGTAAGCTAAATCAGTTAAACGATCTCTGGCAGCAGTTTTGCGACCTAGATGAAGAAGTCCAGCAAGCGGCATTACCCACTGGAAGTGAGTACTCTTCACGACTAGTAGCACGAAAAGAGCTGGTCGAAAAATATCAGAATATCTTTCTGGACAACATGCCGACTGGAAGCGGGCTTCCGAAGGCCCCAAGACGAACTGCGGCCAACATCAAGCTCACAACAAGAGATCAAGTCAAAGGAGATTCCGCAATTGACACGGTGATCCGACAGTTGCAGAGAAGATGCAACGAATTAGAGTCATCATTAACATTAGCCTGTCACCCCAGCCCTACAAAGGCACCTGGATCTCCATTGGGCGTTACTGAGGCAAGCCCACGACGAATTGGATAGCACACCTGGGGCCGCAGCTCTGGCAGAAGCCGAGCTAGCCCAATTCCACACATTATACGAGGAATACGAAATGAACCTGCTACGAGAAAACGACGCGTCAATGAGCCTATACTTGGCACTTCCGCCAATTAGCATTCCGGAGTTCAACGGCGAGTATCTAGACTGGCCACGGTTCCATGATCTCTTTGTGGAATTGGTACATAACAAACCATATTCGGCCAGTCAAAAGCTACATATTCTACAGAGTTCGCTTCGTGGTGAAGCGAGGAACGTCTTGACAGACACAGCCTTCTCACAGGGTGGCTATGACGACACCTGGTTGCGGTTGAAGGCCAGGTACCAGAACGGCAAAATACTAGTATTCGCCGCCATAGCAAAAATTATTGACAATAGGCTTATAGACGGCTCATCGCGCCAACTAAGGGCCTTACATGACACTATAAAAAACTCAATGAGTACTCTTAAAAACCTCGATATCAGCACAAAAACCTGGGATCCAATCCTGTGTTTTCTTATCAGAAGAAAACTAGACCAGCAGTCTCTAGCTGCTCTAGAAAATTCAGCGGATGCACCAACGGAAATTCCAACGTTATGGAGTGTACTGACGTTTATTGAGCGGCGTGCTTGCATGCTGGAGACTATAAGCGCTCAACCTACAGCAACACTCCGCCATCAGTCAGTTCACAACGAAGAGAGCTGTAAGATTTGTCACCTAGGACAACATAATCTTAGAGCATGTAGCCGTATCCAGCAAATGGACCCCAAAGCACGGCGTCAAGCCATTATTCAAGTAGGAGCATGCACAAATTGTTTGTCTACAGCTCATAAGGTTGAAAACTGTGGATCACCGACCACTTGTCGAGTCTGCCAACAACGGCATCATTCACGGTTACACAAAGGACCGACTAGCAATCCAGTGGCCGGCGCAGTAACCATTGCAGGCTATGACGATGTAGGGGGATATACTCTGCTCGCGACCGCCAAGGTATCATTACAAGGGCCAAACGGTCATTTATAAACATGTCGCGCTGTAATAGATGGTGGATCACAGGTGAATCTTATCTCAAGGAGAATGGCAGATCTGCTATCTCTTAAGGAAAGGTCACCGATTGAAATATCTGGAATCGGAGGAAAAGTATCAACAGCAATTAGATCAACACTAAAGCTCTCATTAGTTACATAAGGGTTTGAAATACTAATAGAGGTATTTATTATTCCCACAGTCATTACAGACCAAACGTCAGTACCGATTACAACCGATCTTAATATTCCCGAGAGACTGCCGTTAGCAGATACAGACTTTCGGCAACGAGGACCCATTGACCTAACGTTAGGGGTTGAAGTATTTTCTAGTGTAATTACCGGTGAACGTCTTGAACTAGGACCTAATAAACCTTTGGCACAAGGCACAAGGCTCGGTTATGTAATCACAGGTTATCTCAATAAAGAAACCTCATCTGATACGGAAATCATCCCCAATCTAATAGAAAACAGAGATGATTTTGCAGGACCGAAAGTTGCTTATGAACCAACGAAAGGTAAAAATCCGATGAATATAGAACCGACTTCTCATCAATTCAAAACCGACAAGAAGGCTGACTTTGGTTCACCATTTCTAAACTTAACCAAGAAAGATCTTAGTTTTGTTGCAGAACGTCCACATACCATAGACGTGCCAAATGATCAAGTTCTACGAGGGCACAATTTCAGTCCCCACGGTAATGTCAATTTTATCGCAAAGGGGAGTGTTAAGCAGCATCAAGAAGATGTGAAGGACCTGAATCACAAACATGAACCTCAGTTGAAGAAACGATCCACCTTGGTCAATGATTTGTTAGGTGCTTCCGATACAATTCGGTCAAGGGCTGACCGACATCACGACTTAATTGAGGGTACCCCTCAATGGGGGGGAGAATGTTCGTATCCAAAGGTACTCAACATGATCACACCCAACAAATCAAGCAGTAGCCAAGTTGGGAACAGTACCAGGCGCTCAGTAGCACCCACTGCATATGAGAATTGCTGATAAGCGTATTATATGTCTCACTAATTCACCGTCTCACCGACTCAACGGCACACTGACCGGCCAATGCAGTCAGCACATTTTGCAGTGTCAGCCAACTACGCAAAGCCAACTACGCAAACTGCTACCATAATCATAATTCCCTGACCAACTTTAGAATATAGCTTACTTCACTAATCATTACACTAAACTTCCGTGTTCCAAGTAGTATATAAACATGTTCCAAATGAAGAATAAAACACTTATCAACACACCTCTTAACTCCGCGGTTCTACTTCCTACAACTGGGAATAGGGCTCGTAATACACTATCTCAACTAGCAGCTAACCACGTTAGCTCACCCTCAGCGCAGCTCCAGCATCGCCTGTGGTCCGGCATCGCAGTAACCATCGTTACCATTGTCGCGACGCGATCGTCCTGCCATCAAAGCGTCCCCGTGCCAGCGACAAGTGCTCATTACCCCCTTGTCCCGCGGTGTGACCCGGAAGTGTCTACTTCGGTTAGGCAAAAACAAAAAGGTTTTGGCGACAATTACAATGGGAAAAGCTAAAAGAAGTACACCAGCCTCGTGGTCCGGTACGGAAGGTACAGTTGTACAAGAAGTTGCTTAGAAAGCGATTGGGACATGGCCAAAACATATCCAGTTATGAATTCCTGGAAAATGTAGATGGCCTGATTTCAGTTGGAATTGACATAAACGAGGAGCTACACACCATTGTTTTACTGTCGAGTCTTCCATAACAATTCGAAAATTTCATGGTGGCTATCGAGACCACAGATGAATTGCACTCGTTTGCCTTCTGCATTAAGCTCAAAGGAGAAGGCGAACGAAGGGGAATCGCAAATGAGCAGGATGTCAATACCAAGGCGTTTGTCGCAACACAGAACAAAAAGTCTTATACAAAGACGAATGGGCGGAAGAAAAGAAATAATATCGTCTGTTTCAAGTGTGGCGAGCGTGGACATGGCGACAAGCCATATGTGTTGTGAAAGAGAGCTTTTCACTAAATTCGAAAACACACATAGATGATCGGTCTTGCCAATGCTGGTTTCCTTGAAGCTGAAGGATGTAAAGTTTCAAACAGAGCTGTGTACATTAACCTTGAAGAACGTGCTTTATGTTCCAAAAATGCATGGCAATTATATGTCAGTTAGCAGTGCGGTGGCAAACAGCTACACGGTGAATTTCGGTCTGCAAAACGCAAAGGTCATGCAAGCCGGCGAACGCATTGTCAGTGCCAACAGAATTGGCAATCTATACTTGTTTCAAAGCACAAACAGCAAGTATTTTTCCGCCACTGTAGAGATGTGGTCACCTTAATTTTTCTAGTCTGCGGGAAATTGTTTCGAAAGGTATGGTGCGTGGTGTCGAAAATATGATTCCTTCACAGGATGTTTGCATGCTCAGCAAAATACACCAACTACCGTTTCCAGGAGCTACCGCCAACAGAGCCAATGAGCTTTTGGAGCTGATACATGCAGATGTATGTAGCCCGTTTCCCACACAATCGCTGGCGGGATCTGACATTCATCGATGACAAATCCAGGAGCATTTTTGTGTATAGCTTGCGCAAGAAGGATGAAGTTCTATCAAAGTTCATGGAGTTTAAGAATCTGTATGAACGGCATACAGATAGATAGCTGACAACAACAAAAAAAGAGTTCGGTAATTTTCTTCGTCATCATGGTATCGCTAGGCAGCTTACAATACCTGAGAGGGTTAATAGGACATTAGTGGAAATGTGTAGATGCCTACTCATGCAGTAAGGATTATGCGAGTCATAATGGGCTGAAATCTAAATCGTTCTCCAAACAGCGCAGTGAAGTACATAATCCCAATAGAAGCGTGGAATGGTAAGCAACTTTGTATAAATCATCTAAAGGAATTTGGTTATATTGCAGTTGCTCTGGACAAGGGTTCACGAAAAGGTTTCAAGCAAACTGCAAGAAGTATACAATAGTTGGTCGGTGGCGGCCAAAGGTTATCATCTGTACGATTCAACTACGCGACTAGTAATCGAAAAAAGAGATGTCCTTTTTGATGAAAATGATGATGCAGTAGACGACGATAAAACTGTTTTCGACCTTTTCCCGGAGGCTGGTAGGATTGGTCACGATTCAAGCCAAACTGGTGGAGATGACAGGTCTAGTAAAAGCTCCGATTAGTTCGAGAGTGCATCAAAATCTGACGAAAAAGATAAGGACGAAAAGGACAAGAACGAAAACAATGAGGATACAAAGATTGAGGAAGAAAAAGATAAGAAAGATGACAAAAATGAGATACGGGTAGGGACTGGCCGAAGCTCATCCGGACTGGCAAGGCTGGTCGTCCCAAAAAGCAGTACAACATTCTTGGTGCCTTAGTGTCAAAGGATATCCCGATACCAGCAACCTTTAAAGAGGCTATGAGCAGTCCCTATGCATCCGAATGGAGTGATGCTATGCAAAGGGAATACGATTCTCCTATCGCAAACCAGACCTGGCATATGGCAAATGGGTATTCAAAGTTAAGCGCGACAAAGATGGCAAACTAGAACGTTTCAAGGCACGTCTGGCTGCAAAAGAATGCTCCCAGCAGTACGGCGTTAACTCTCAAGAGTTAGAGAGAGAGTGTGCGTTTTATATTGGCCTTAGCAGCAGAGCTCGGTCTGTATCTGCATCAGAAAAACATATGTACAGCGTACTTAAAGAGCGACCAAATACATGAAGCATCCGGAGGGGTACATCGATCAGAGTCGACCTGGGAAAAGTTTGCCTTTTAACAAGGCGATATACGACTTAAAGCAGTCAGGAAAAGAACGGAAATTCATGCTTGACAGTACCCAGGTTAAGCTCGGTTTCATTGCTTGTGAGATCGAACCATGTCATGACAAGCAGACTGGCAATGGAAACCTCTTGTATATGTTTATGATATCCTGGAAGCCTTCAGTCAAAAGAGGATCTGCTCAGAATCAAATCGAGTATCTCAAAGTCTTTCAAAGGCGTGGACAAAGGCTCACTAAACCTTTTCTTGGGCATGGAGAAAGAGCGTGAGGGAGAGCTAAGAGCAATTTTCCTGGGCCATTCGCAGTATATAAACCATCTACTGAAAGCGCACTGCGTTGAAAATTGCAGACAGGCGGTCACACCACCGAATACAGGATTCCAAGTAGCTTGCACTAGCAAGCAGTGCAAGAAGATTAATCCAACTCCATACCAGTCTGCTGTTGGCGAGCTAATGTGGCTTGCACTTATAACCAGGCCGGACATTTTGCATTCCATTTCCAAACTTTCTCAACGGAATCAGGACCCACATACCGAACATCTGGCCAATATCAAGCATGTATTAAAGTATCTGGCATCAACAGAGGACATGAAGCTACACTACAGACAGTGTGGTCAACCGTTTCTTGGATACGTAGACGCGGATTGGGCCGGTGACAAAGTCGACAGGAAGTCATATTATGGGTACAACTACTTCCTAGCTGGAGGTCCATTTTCTTGGCGTTCTGAAAAGTAGTGGATTGTCGCCCTTAGCTATACCGAAATTAGATTTTAATTTTTATAAAGATGCAAGCATTAAGGAAGGGTGTAGAAAAAAAAATGCGTTTATAGAAGTCTAGAAATGCTGGCATGTACTATAGTATCATCTCGCTCTTACGAAGAAAGAGCGTCGACAATGTATGATAATTAAATTATACTATTAAGTTAGTATCAAATAAACTCATTATATGAACGCAAGCACGGCGGCTTCAATTATAAGATTTGCCAGCTCAATATCATCGTAAGCAAGAAAGGATTTTTTACAAAATAAATACGCCAATTAAAAATCATACCAATTCACTTAATACAAGGAAGAACGCTATAGTCGAGTACCTCAACTATCAGACTTGTTACTCAGCTAAAGGGACCAAAGGGAAATGTAGATATGCAAGCAGCAAAGCGAGATTCAAATGCGCCACCTACCGGCGGTAGACAGATTTAAGCGTTATGGGCGTTAGAGTGGGCGGGGCAAATTTGTTTTTGAATCAATCGATAGGTATTGACGAGACCAATACATTTCAGCTTACATTTTTTATCTAGCATACAAATTGTGGGCGTCACAGGTTTGGGCAGTTTGTTGGCGGTAAAAGGGGCGTGGGTCAATCGATAGGTATTGATGAGAACAATACATTTCAGCTAAAATATTTATTTTAGCATCAAAACTGTAAGAGCCACAGTTAGAGTGGGCGTGGCACGCTGCTGAAACAAACTTGCGCTGCGTAGGAAGCTCAGGAATCTGCATGCCAAATCTCAATAGCCTATCTCTTATAGTTTCCGAGATGTCAGCGTTCATCCGGACAGACGGACATGGCTCTTCTCATCAATACCTATCGATTGATTGAATTGCCATGCCCACTTTAACGCCCACAAACCGCCCACAATCTTCAAAAAATCGTAAGTATGAACGAGGATATCCACAGTTTTGAGCAGTTTGTGGGCGTTAGATTGGGCGTGAAGAATCTGCATGCCAAATCCCAATAGCCTAGCTCCCATAGTTTCCGAGATCTTAGCGTTCATTCGGACGGGCAGACAGACGGACAGACGGACATGGCTAGATGGACTCGGCTAGTGATCCTGATCAAGAATATGTATTCTTTATGGGGTCCGAATCGCATCCTTCTGCCTGTTACATACTTTCCGACTAATCTAGTATACCCTTTTACTCTACGAGTAACGGGTATAATAACCCATAGATACCCCAGTACAATTGACCGTGTAATACAAGTCTTCAAAAACTTCTCCCTCCCTTATCACCTAAAAAGCACAACGACACCAACAGTTTTCCATCAACTCTTCCACACGCTCAAATGTTCCTACCACAATCATAACTTTATTTATACGGACGGCTCCAAGTCCGGAAGTACATTTTTTTTCGCGCGGGAACACCGGGAACACCCGGCCACACCTCCCGGCCAACCAACTGAGGGGCGCTGCCGAGTGTCGTACGGCACGAATTCGCGAGATGATAGACGTGTATAAAAATAAAGATATAGTTCGAGGAAAAAAGTAGGATCTAACTCTCTGTAGAACATTTAATATAAACCGTTTTAAGAGATGATAGGATAAGGTCTATTGTAGTCACAAGATAATACTCTGAAATGTTCATGCAAGTCATATTTAGATCTTCAATGATTATTTGTTAAGCTGCATGGAACAGAAAAATTAAGCTGGCTAACCAAGTCGGGGCTATCAATTTTACCATCGTCCTGCGGTTGGCTAGGGCTGGTAAGTTAATTAGAAGTAATCTACTAGAATATGTAGGTAAAATGAGTTTTGCATCCCAGTGTAGGCGTCTTAAAGCAAATAACACAATGTTCTTCTGTACAGATTCGATACGATCAACATGAATTCCGTATTGGGGACTTAAGACTTCATTAGAATTATCAAATTCCTTTAACCACCATTTAATAAAGCCAGGCGCCCCTCTAGCCAAGATCGTTTACTAAAGTTATTCTATTGACACGACATAAAGTCATTACCTTACACTTAGAAAACTTTAAATCCCGTAAATTGTCAGTGCAGCATGTTTGAAAATTATTCAAATCGGATTGTAATTCGATTTGGTAAGAAGATCCTTGTTCTGCAGGCATAATTTAACATCATCTGCGTACATTACTGCACGAGAATGAACTATAACTGAAGGAAGGTAATTTATAAATAAATGTGGATGTAAATGTAAATGTAAAGTGTTGCGACCCCAGGTGGCTCCCTTGAGAGAGATAATTTTTAAAAAGTACCTACTCTTTGTGTTCTGCCATTCAGATAACTTAAGATTCATAGTAAAGGATAAACAGGAAACTCTACTAAATAAGCTTCATGAAGCTGGGTTCGGTAAAATTATATTTTTGTAATTTGTAAACGGGAATCGTTTGTAGAGTTTTGTCCACCTCGTAATTTTTTTGTCCACGCCCAGATTCAAAAATATGAAATTTCAAAAAATTTTTAAATTAAGAAGTTGAATTTAAAAAAAAAAAATTTCATGGACTGGCTTGTCAACCGTTAGTCCACGTTTGTCCACCCCCCCTTATCTTAGAGGAACATGTCCGATCATGTTGGGGAATAATGTTTCCTATGATTGTAAGACTAATTTAGAAATCAAAAGAACCCCAATAAAATAAATCTCACAAGTTAATGATTCTCAGATGTAGAATATCTCCTTTCCACAAATGGGTCATAAACATGTCATAAAAGGGATTCAAGCAAGAGCTACCCGTACATGCGCACCTGTCCATTACCTGACCGCAATAAAAGGGACACATGCACAAGTCTGAAGGCGCACGCTCATTGGCAAGCGCAATAAAAGAGACACATGGACAAGTCTGAAGGCGCACGCTCATTGACAAGATCATGGGCCTCACTCCAACGACCTCACGGCTGACTGCTAGCTCTAATACGTTCCCATAATAGGGGTTAAAATCACGACCGCGCAACAACTCACAGGTAGCCGACATATCTCAGTCAAGGAAATATATTCCATTCTCCGTACCTGTAATTTTAACTCGAAATAAAAAGTCAGAAGATTATTTTGTAGCATCATAATATATTTATTCATTTATTTTGGTATTGCGAACATTTCTATTATATATAGAAATTAATTTTCTGCTTTGATTCCGGCGATTTGCATAGAAGAAGCAGGCTCACGTTTCCGACGTCATTTCTGGCTTACAAAATCTAAAGTTTTCACCATAATTCGTAGTTTTGAGATCATGTCCACCTCGATTCATGAACATAGTTTTTTAGAAGGCATTGAAAATGCTGACCAATTATCTGTCCTTTAAATTGTTCAATAAATTGGTCAATTTCCTCATGAAATTTCATTTTGTATATATTATTTTTTTGTAGGTCCTTACACATCTAGTCTCAACTTTAAAATGTTGTATACAATTTATTTTATTGTTTTGCAGCTACTTTTTAAAAATGTCAAAATAATGTATGCATTGTTAAGAGCACAAACCCCGCCCTTAAGGTGTGTTTCACAATAGGGAAACCGGTTTCCTTTAAACCTGTCTAATGACGGACAGCCCATTTCCTCGATATTAATGAGCTGACGACTCCCAAAATACTTCTGTAGAAATCGATTTGTTTACGTCAAAAGGGCGTTTAATTTCAGGAGGCAGTGTCGAGCGGCAGTTTTATCCAGACGTTACCATCTCGCGCGCTCGCACTGCCGTCCGCTCTCCCTCTCCCCTAAGTCTCCGCACTGGTCTGGAGCGCTTAAGTTAAGTTAGGCTTAAGCAGTTCTTATTTCAAAGTGATCCAATAAACATCTACGTACGTCGCGTAAAAGCCCCAAAGTACTCCCGTGTGTTTTGGGTACCATTCAATCTTGGGGCTTCACCTATTTTCAACGATCAAGCCACCCCGCCCCTGGAGTTATCTTTGATTTTGTCCCAGCAGGCTTGAACCGCTCCAGATAAGTTCCACTTACTATAATTGCCGGTCATACAGCCAGTTTTTCGAACCCTATTTCGACTAACTTTCTGTATGATATATTGTCTAAATCCAAAAGTGATTAATACGAAGCAACGGCACTTAACATATGTATTTCAATTCCGTTACTTGTGCCCGACAATATTCCAGTTTCCTTTGCCCACAGTTGCACACTTGAAACAATTCCAGAAGATATTTCAGTGCTAATATTCAACTAAAATATTTTATATTGTTGAACGTTGTTGAACGTTGATGCACTAAGAGCAGTATAAACAAGTGGCCCAAACGACACCAAGCACGTGCTTGTTACGCGCGGGCCCATTTTTATTTCGGGCAAATACGGTTCGCGAGGAAGGTACATAGAACAAATAAAGACAGGACAAAACATAGATCAACAAGATTAAAGCAAATGAGCTAAGATTTAAGTTTTTAGTACAGGGAGAGAAGTTGAGGAACAAATTAAATGATACAGGTTGATATAATTATTAGAAAGAACGCGAAAGGGCTCATGCTGACTAAAATTAGATGAACATCGTGGCAAGTTAATAGGATGGTAGTTTCGCATTAGTCTAACAGGAACATTGAAACTTAGGCGGCTTACCAAATCTACAGAATCAGTATCGCCTCTGATAAGATTATTCATAAAAATAGTACCAAGCATAATTATACGGCTTACTAGAGTAGGCAAATTAATTAATAGCAATCTACTCGAGTAAGAAGGCAACCTGACGTTTTGATCCCAGTTCAAACCACGTA
This sequence comes from Drosophila suzukii, assembly GCF_043229965.1. Lineage (NCBI taxonomy): Eukaryota > Metazoa > Arthropoda > Insecta > Diptera > Drosophilidae > Drosophila > Drosophila suzukii. The sequence continues at coordinate 379,047 of NW_027255927.1, read as the reverse complement.
AGGCAAAAAGAAGAAATTGTTTCTGTACGGACTCTATACGATCAATGTGCACTTGATACTCAGGACTCCAAACGGAAGAACAGTATTCTAAATTAGGTCGGACAAGTGAGGTAAATAATAATTTGGTAGTGTATGGATCATCAAATTCTTTAGACCAACGCTTTATAAACCCAAGAACACTCATAGCTCTATTTACAGTAGAGGTTATGTGGGAGTCAAATTTAAGTTTAGGATCTAGGAGAACACCTAAATCGTTTACTGAGTATATTCGGTCCAAGGACATGTTCTGAAGAGAGTAACTCATGAACGTTGGCGTACCCCTATAAAAAGTCATTACGTTGCATTTAAGATAGTTTAAATTCAAAAGGTTGTACTGACACCATTCCTGGAATCTATTTATGTCTGACTGCAAGCAGAAACCAGATTCAATATTATTATATGAAAAACAAAGCTTAACATCATCAGCATACATTAGTACACGAGAGTGATTTACGATAGAAGGAAGATCATTTATAAACAGAGTAAACAGCAAAGGGCCTAAATGACTGCCCTGAGGCACTCCAGATGTCACGTTGATCATCTTGGAAACAGCGTTTTTAAATAAAACCCTCTGAGATCTACCATTCAAATAACTTGAAATCCAAGTTAACAGATTATTCGGAAACCCAAGCAGATCTAATTTGAATAAAAGAAGAGAGTGGTTAACAGAGTCAAAGGCTTTACTAAAATCTGTATATATAACGTCCGTCTGTAATTTTTTGTTAAATCCATCTAGTACAAAAGATGTCAATTCGAGCAGGTTAGTGGTGGTCGATCTAGGCTTAACAAAACCATGTTGACACGGCGATATTAAAGAGAAGCACAAATGTTGCAACTGAGAGGTAATAATGCGTTCAAATGTTTTAGGAATTGCAGACAATTTGGAGATTCCTCTATAGTTCTGAGCATTAACCTTCGCACCCTTTTTGTGGAGTGGAATAATAAAAGAATCTTTCCAGATAGTAGGAAAAACAGATGATGAGATAGACAAATTAAAAAGTTTAAGAATGGGTTTACAAATAGTTCGGGCACAAAACTTAAGAACACACCCAGGGAGTCCATCTGGCCCCGGAGAATAGGTTGGCGTTATAGTTTCTAAATCCCTTAAGAGAGAACTCTCGGTGATTACAGGAGAAAAAATACAATTTGCCCTGTTTAAGTGATTAGGGTAGCTAGAATTAGACCATGAAACAGAACTATAAGTAGATTGGAAGAATTCAGCAAATAAATCTGCAATTTCGGGATCCGTAGATGCCTCAATAGAGTTTAATCGTACGGATGATGGCAATGCTGAGGACTTTCGCTTAGCATTGACAAAGTTATAAAATTGCCTCGGATCCTTTGAAAATTCAAATTTACATCGGTTCAAATACATGGAATAGCAATGACTGTTAAGTACATTAAAATTAGTTCGAGCCACCACATATCTTGAAAAATCGGATCGCCTACCCGACTTTTTGTACTTTTTATAGAAGTTTGTTTTTAGGTTTCTAAGTCTTTGCAACTGATTGGTAAACCAAGGTGGCCTGTCTAACTTAGGAGGAAAACTGCCAGGAACACATTCACTGAAAAAAGAGTTTAGGACACTATAAAATAGTTCCGTAGCACTTTCAATATCCAAGCAATTATATAAATTTGTCCAGTTATATTGAGAAATAAATTTGTTGAGTTTACTAAAGTCACATTTACGAAAGCATCTACATTTATTTGGAGAAAGTGAAGGAGAGAGGGTATCAACGCTGGGAAAACAAATTGAAAGTTCTAATGTGGGATGATACTGGTCTTCAGGCAAAACTAGTGGGTCAATTCTAGATACAGTGACTTCAGACGGATCTAAAACAAATACTAGATCTAATTGTCTGTTTAGTGAATTACGTATAAAGCTAACTTGCTGTAATGATAATTCTAACAGACCGTCAACGAAGTCATGGTCAAATAAAGGGGTAGAGACAAGTGAGTCAGTGGAAAGGGACCTAGAAATGTCAGGGAGATTGAAATCACCCAAAACAATTAAAAGATCCCTTTCGGAAAGATGAGATAGAACAGTTTTTATTGCAGACAAATGTTGCTCATAAATTGTTAAGTCGGATCCAGGTGGAATATAAGAACAAGTTACATAAATAGAAAAAGATTTCAAAGAAACTTTAACACCAACGAATTCTATGTCATTGGGATTAAGAAAGTATATTCTCTCCGATGATAAAGTAAAGGTAACGGCAACCAGCACCCCACCCCCTACGAGGAGAGCGATCAGTTCTATACGTATTAAAATTTTTGGACAGAACTTCGGAGTCTGATATCTCCGGTTTCAGCCAAGTCTCAGTAAAGGCCAGAATGTCTTCAGAAAAGGCAGAGGAGTCAGCATAAAGCTTAGGTAGTTTCATATTGAGTCCCCTAACATTTTGATACGCCAAAAATAAACTGCTCAGTTTTTTATGCGCAGGTACAGTCGTGGAAGGCCTATTATTAGTTCTCCGTCTGTTTGGAACAAATTCTTTAATGACCAATTCATCATTAAGCCAAAAACTTTTAGAATTTAGTACATTAAATACTTCCGGAGGAGCAGATATTTTAAATGAAGATATCATACGAACATATGGAAATTTAAACTCCTCCACTGTGATGTTTTGAGATGGGAATGTTTGTATAAATTCCAAAACATCTGCAGATGTGGAAACTTTAGGTCCCCCAGACCCAGTAGATGCCGACACAGCTGCCGTTACCGATCGGGTACAAATATTTGGAGCTAAGTTGGGATTTGGAACTGATGCCTTTACGGGAGCAGATTTTGAAGGAGCGGTCTTTTTGCGTTTAGGTGACCCTACTGACATTTTTTTATTATCAAGGTCCGCCTTAAACTCATTAAAATCAGCAACTACGCTCATAAGCTTATCAAAAAGTTTCATAAAACGATCATTGGTCAGCGCAACATAGCCATCCAAATCACGGTCTATTTCAACGCAAGAGGCACAAGTCCACGAAAAACCAACACGCAGATCAATAAAATCTTTTACTCTGCCAACAAGTCCAGTACATTTTGGATGAATGACTGTATTGCAGAGACGACAGTAAATAAAAACATCATTAGGTGACGATCCAAACTCACAATCTTTCTTGGAACAAAAAGAGCCATTTTTAAGTATTTAAATTTAAGAAAAAAAGTTGTTTATAAAACCAAAGAATCAAAAGAATTATGAATACCTCACTTAATTTGACACTGGGATCAAACAATAAAAATGTAGACACACAAAAACACAAAAGTATAAGAGCGCGAAGAGACTGCGAAAGCGAGAGAGCGCGACAGAGTGGCTGTCGACTGAGCGTGGCTTGCGAAACACAAACAAAATATACACGACAACAGTTGCGTCGACAAGAAACGGGAGAGAGATTACAAGAGAGAAAGATTACAGATTATGGGAAACAACAACAAAAGCTATTGAAACAAATGCACCGCAACTTACAGAAGTTACAATAACAAAATGCACAGGTTAAAAACAGAGTTAGGTTTTGTTAAAATTGCTACAATAAAATAGACAATTAAACAAACCGCCGGTAGGTAGCGTATTAAAATCTCGATTTGCTGCTTGCATATCTCCATTTCCCTTTGGTCCCTTTAGCTGAGTAACGGGTATCTGATAGTCGAGGTACTTGACTATAGCGTTCTTCCTTGTTTTTTACTGTGTTCCAGCTGCGTGTGTATATTTACATAAATATTCTAATACAGTCCACTCTAACTACTCTTTCTAATACAGTCCACTCCAACTACTTTTCTCGACCTACAAACACGGCTAAACTATTTCTAAAATTAAAAAGAAAGTTAAAATATCCACAAATGCACTCCAGAAATTCGTCTGCAATTTAGTTGTGCAGGTGACAAACAAACGCACCGACATACAAACACAAGCGAAGTCTTTACCATTCCCGCAACGTTATTCTGCTATTCGCACCCCACATATATACATAAGTACAGTGTACATACATACGTATGTACGTCAAGAGCTCACAATAAATGTTTATTCCAAAAATACAATATTAAAGTCCGTAATTCTTTACATAAGTCCGACCATCCGATATAATAAATATTTATTAACTCGGCCTATCCGACAGTGTGACCGTATATATTTACAATCTTGATTGGTTCCTAAATTCCAATTTGATTCCAAACCGTTTTCTTACTTCTGAATGCAAATTCTAAATTACTTAACGTCATGGCAACATCAGTAAAATTCGCTTTAACCCGATTTATGGCCACAGTTGACTGTCTGATCCACTTTGAGGCCACTGTGAACGCTCCAGGTGCTCCTACCCCAACGTTATCCGCCTCTAAAATTCGTCGCGATCACCTCAATTCCTTGTGGCAAACGGTAAAGGCAGCATACGACATATGCTGCGACTGCATTATAGCTGCAGGCGAGAGCGCCGCCATACTAAAGTCCAAGTATTACAAAACGTACTCCACTTACGAAATATTTGCCGCGCAGCTGATGGAACAAATCCAAAAAGGCTCCTCCCAAATACCTCAAGCTGCAGTAACTCCGTCCCAAAATTTTACGTCTTTGAGATCCCCACTTACCAATGATGGCTTTCGCTCAGCCTGGAATAACCTAACTGAGATTTTCGAAAACAAGCGATTGCAGGTGAACAGTTACCTGAAAACACTTTTCAATGTACAATCCATAGCACAGGAGTCGGGAGCAGCCTTAGAAGAACTTCAACGCACTTTTCAAGGTTGCTTAACTTTTTTAAAATTTTCCGGTGTTAATATTGAGAATTGGGACCCTATCCTGGTTTATATGTGCTCAAACAGACAAAACTACCAAAGCTCACTCTCTCATTATGGGAGCAGTCCATCCAAAATAAAGCCGAAATTCCTACGTGGCTTAAGCTTGATTCCTATTTGACGGAGCGCCATCGAACTCTTGAGGCCGTCGATAGCTTCCGATCTGCCAATTTCCACCACGTCCAGTCCAAAGACACAAATCGAGTGGCAGAATTTCCAAAAATAAATTCCTTCAACACAAGGCTAGTTCCGATCCCCAAAGGCTGTGATCTGTGTTCGAAGAAGAACCACCCCGTGCGTATATGTCCACGCTTCCTACAAATGACGGTAGACGATCGCCTAGCCTATATCCAAAGGAAGCAGTTGTGCTCCAATTGCTTTGCAAGCAGCCATCAATTCCGGGATTGCACAAGCGCTCACAACTGTCTCACTTGCCAAGATCGGCATCACTCATTGCTGCATCGAAACAGCGGTCCTACTACATCGCCGATTCCATCCGACCCTCCAAGGCCATTATCCGCCTCAGTTCCACACATAATTTTTTCCTATTCAGCGCAAGTTTCCGTACAAAAAGTCTCTCCTAAGAATACTCCACCCGAATATTGGGTTCCATACCCCGCCTTGGATGGCAGACGTACTCGAGGTATTAAATCCTACCAATGCCGAGTCTGCCAAAAGATCCATCCTCTACGGAAGTGCCACCACTTTCTACGACTAAGCCCCCAGAATCGGCTTCAGGAAGTACATACCCAGAAGTACTGCTCCAATTGCTTGGCTCACAATCATTCGAAGGACTCCTGCCGCAGTGGTCATCACTGCCACAAGTGTGGAAAGGCCCACCACACTCTTCTACATACGGACGACCGATCTACACTTCCAGCATATTCCTGAGCCTACTATCCTGAGGTTCTTGCTACGGGTGTCCTCGCAAGGGGGGCGAGGGTGTCCTCAAAAGGGCGTTTAATTTCAGGAGGCAGTTTTATCCAGATGTCTACATCTCGCGCGCTCGCACTGCCGTCCGCTCTCCCTCTCCATCTCTCCTCTAAGTCTCCGCTCTGCTCTGGAGCGCTTAAGTTAAGTTAGGCTTAAGCAGTTCTTATTTCAAAGTGATCCAATAAACATCTACGTACGTCGCGTAAAAACCCCAAAGTACTCCCGTGTGTTTTAGGTACCATCCAATCTTGGGGCTTCACCTATTTTCAACGATCAAGCCATCCCGCCCCAACACGATTCTTTTCCACACCTTTACAAATAATTTTTTTTCCGCTTGTAATTGTCTTTAGATACTTTCGAGTTTGTGAAAACTGTTTTCTCCATCGTTTCACAAAATGTTGTGGTGTGTATTGGTTAACCAAATTGCAGTCTTTCGAGATTTTGTATTTAGCAAAGTAAAGTCATATGGTGGTTCTATTAAAAATCTATTATTCAAGTTTGGATCTTTTTCGAATACAATTCCAATTTCTTTTACAATAAAATTATTATTATTATCAAAGAAACCTTAAACATCAATCGAAACAGTGTTTTTCAACATTTTTCTAATGTTAAATAACTCGTTGTACTAGTCCGTTTAATGGGTTATATTCAACTAAACGGTCATGTATGAGGAGACAGTAAGCCTGGGTATTTTCATGACTGGGTGTCTTCAGTTCTTTTGAAATTCTCACATCAATAGGACCAGTTGTCACTGATTCGTTTTTATATGAAAGATCAACCACAATACAAGAGGCCTTCAATTTAAATTCATTTGGGGTCAAACATGGTTGTGATTCACGATTATAGTAACTAGATTGAAATCTTGTATACGTTTCATATAGGTGAGCATACTGATTCTTACTAAAATCAACATTCAGATTATCATATGGATATGATTCAGAATTCAAATGAACTTTTAACTTTGATAAATTATTTGTGATAAGTTCTCCATTAATGTAAGTCCAATTATTACAAATCTTGGTTTTTTCGCGGTTAGCCAACAATTTCACACTCCAGCTGTGTTGACTCCCAACCCCTATTTGGGATTAACATATAAATACCAACGCCGGAATACGATTGGTAGGCTTTAATAATATCATACACGTTAATTTTTGCAAAATCGATCGGAGTTACATGCAAAATTTTCCAGGCTATATTCGTCATTTCCAGTTGAAACAAGGAAGAACGCTATAGTCGAGTACCTTGACTTTCAGATACTCGTTACTCAGCTTAGTCAGGGACCAAAGGGAAATGGAGATATGCAAGCAGCAAGGCGAGATTAAAAAGCGCCACCTACCGGCGGTATACAGACTTAAGCGTTATGGGCGTTAGAGTGGGCGTGGCAAATTTTTTTGGATCAATCGATAGGTATTGACGAAAGCAATAAAATTCAGTAAAAATTTTTTATCTAGCATGAAAACTGTGGGCGTCACAGGTTTGGGCGGCTTGTGGGCGTTAAAGTAGGCGTGGCAAACTTTTTTTTGGGATAATCGATAGGTATTAATAAGAACAATACATTTCAGATAAAATTTTTATTCTATCATCAAAACTGAAGAAACCACAGTTTTGGTCGGCTTGTGGGCGTTAGAGTGGGCGTGGCACATTGCTGAAACAAACTTGCGCTGCGTATGAAGCTCAGGAATCTGCACGCCAAATCTCAATAGCCTAGCTCTTATAGTTTCCGAGATCCAGCGTTCATCCGGACAGACGGACAGACGGACATGGCCAGATCGACTCAGCTATTGATCCTGGTCAAGAATATATATACTTTATGGGGTCGGAAACGCTTCCTTCTGCCTGTTACATACTTTCCGACGAATCTAGTATACCCTTTTACTCTACGAGTAACGGGTATAAATATTGTTCATTTCTGTTTTGTTCAAACACATCGCCAAGATTCTTAGTTAGCATCAACACTAGTTATTGTTTACATTTTAACAAAACTTTTTTATAATCCTTAGCAAAGCTGAACAAAATTTTAATGGTACAGAAAAGTTGAAGTGGGGTCCCGTAGAAATTTCGCCTCCACTGCTATATCCAGAATTTAATAGATTGAGACTTTGAAGTTTTTCCAGAGATATACAATTTTTTAGGGTAGTACTCATATTATATGGACACGTTGGACACGTTGTATTTAGTTGTTACCTAGCAGTATTTTGATGGTTACATTCTGTTTAGTCTTGTTTTTGGATGGTTACTTTGTGTATAGTACCTGTGAAGTAGTTGGATTTGGATGATTACTTTTTGTATAGTATCTGTAAAGTACTTGGTTTTAGATGGTAACTAACTGTTAACAAGTGTTATGAGTTGTTATAGTCTCTTATTAAGAATTATCAAAGCATACGAACCCACTTACCGTGAACTATAATTACCTGACCGTCATTAAAGTCAGATGCCCAAGATCTAAGGAGCAGGACGTCTGATAAGATCATACATCTCAAGGCCATTGATAAGGGATGAAGTTACGACCGTGCAACAACTCGCAAGTAGCCGACGTACTTCATTTAACAAAATACTTTCCTTTCATTCGTACTTGTAGTTTTATTTACAGTCAGATAGACATTTTGTAGGATCAATTAATACTATTTTATTTATTTTATTATTGTAAAAAAATTTCATTTCATTAAATTCATAATTAAATATATATTATAATATTTTATTTTCTGACTCCTCCCTCTGTAAGAAATATATGGGTTGTTAACCTTCGTTCCAAGTGCATATTTTCGCTTGGTTCCGATAAATAGATGTAGAATAATTCTCACAATTTAATGTTTCTAAGATGTTGGATTATTTTTAAACCATTCATTTGTTCAGCCAGAAACAAGTTTTGTAGGATCATTTAATATTATTTTATTTATTTTATTATTGTAAACATATTTCATTTAATTCATAATTAAAAATATATTATAATATTTTTAAATATTTAATTTTCTGACTCTTCCCTCTGTAAGAAATATATGGGTTGTTAAACTTCGTTCCAAACGCATATTTTCTCTTGGTTCCCATAGATAGATGTAAAATAATTCTCATAATTTAATGTTTCTGAGATGTTGGATTATTTTTAAACCATTCATTTGTTCAGTCAGAAACCAATTTTGTAGGATCACATAAGATTATTTTACTTATTTTATTATTGTAAACATATTTCATTTAATTCATAATTCAATCTATATTATATACATTTTTAAATATTTAATTTTCTGACTCCTCCCTCTGAAAGAAATATATGGGTTGTTAACCTTCGTTCCAAACGCATATTTTCGCTTGGTTCCCATAGATAGATGTAAAATAATTCTCACAATTAAATGTTTCTAGGATGTTGGATTATTTTTAAACTTTATAACATATTTTGAAGACATCTTTAGCTAACATAGGAGAGTCTTTTAATTTAATTTCTTATTCAAGTATATGATAGAGGTGGTGTGACCTGGTAATATCTGTTTTTTGTTGCCAACTTTTTTTCTAGTTCTAGTGTTCTAGTTCTATTCTATTTGTATACTATTTGTATGAATTAGACATCATTGTCTAAGATTTTGAATAAGTTTAATAAACTCTTTAATAACAATTCTCATCTGGTTTTCGTGATTCATGATGGCGTACTTTGCTTGGACTTTGATTACTAGCTGTTGTTAACTGTTATGAGCTATTAGTAGATGTATACAAGTTGTTTACTAGATACTATTAGCTGGTTACTATCTGTTTAGTAACTGGTTTCTATATGCCTAGTAGATGTAAATAAGTTGTTTACTAGATGTTATTTAGCAGCTAGTAACCAGCTGCTTAGTATTTGGTTTCTTTATGTTTAGTATATGTATACAAGTTGTTTACTAGATGTTAGCTTTTATAGTCTTTTGTTAAGAATGATCAAAAAATTACTAGACGACTTTCGATGTGAAGTATAAACTTACACTCTGATTTTCAATGTGTTTGCTGTGTAAGTTAGAAATATCACACAACCAAAATATCTAAAGATTGATAAATAAATCTTAGGGGAACATGTCCGATTATGTTGGGGAAAGATGTATCCTGTGATTGTAAAACTAATTAAAAAATTAGTTGTTCACTAACTTTCTAAAAAGCTGTTTTGATAAACAATTTCGATTCATGTTGACAGATATTATGAACATATAATAATATCAACCACTTTAACTATTATATTGTAAAAATAAAACATTTCCTTTTTTTTATCTTATGTAGGTATAATAAGTGTATCCTTAACTATAATAGCTACCGTTACACCCCATAGCTATAGGTTTTAGCTACAATAAAATGTCTAGGAAGAACAAAATATATGAATGTCAAAAAAACGATTTCAAACTAACTATAATTGGGAAAGTAATTGAAATCGCTCCGGCGTAATACAGTAAAAAAAACACTGTGATTATCTAATTTTCTATCACCATAATAAATGTGTATACCCACACCTATATGACCAATTGTATCCTTTGTCCAAAATGTCTGTGACTTTCACTTATAAATTTGTCACCGATAATTTAAATCCCATTAAGCAAACCACCAATTGCTTACCATGCTATAACCCAAGAGTCAAGTTGATTACCTACAATAAACACAGGTGGTGTTGTTAAGAATTGCTAAAATGCCTCGACGAAGGCGCAAAGGTCAAGGTAATGGACAAAATTCATGGAATATTATCCCTTCATAAAAAAGGGCATTAAAATATAATTAGGAAAGTATTTTTTATTTGCGAACCATTTATAACTTTTACCAACAATACAAATTGTTATGTTACAAAGGATTGCTAAAATGCCTCTACGCAGGCACAAAGGTCAAGGTAATGAAAAAAATAATGGAATATTATCCCTTCATAAAAAAGGTCATAAAAAATATAATTGGGAAAGTATTTTTTATTTGCGAACCATTTATAACTGTTACCAACAATACAAATAGTTATGTTACAAAGGATTGCTTATATGCCTCGACGCACGCGCGTTGGGACCTGGTAATATCTGTTTTTTGTACCTTTTATATATTTCCTGTATTTATTATTTTCTTTTTTATTTTTATAATTATATTATTTATTTATTTTGCTTTGGTTTTGCTAAGTTACTTTATTTTTCTTAGAATAAAAATCGCCGAAATGTGCCTTCTCCCGGGAAGAGTGGCTCCTCCGCCTCTCTCTCAGCCGCCTGCTGTTGGCGTGCCCATTCTTCTGTCGGCGTTATTGTTAATCATTAAACAAAAAGTGAGACGAGACCAAAATACTCTGGCCGCAGCATAATTGAACTCGGCGCTGCTGCCCTCGGGTAGGGCTCTCCTTTCGCGCCCCACTCGCGCCTTTGCTCGCTCAGGCGAGCTAGCATTTCAGAGATGTCGCTAGGGAATTCGCTCATCCTTCTGCTGTGGTGTCTTCTGGTGTTCTGCCTGGGTTGTCAAGCAGTGAACAGCTCTTAAAATATTGTTAGCGCTGGCGAGAAATTTACGACTAATCCTTGTCTTAGTTAGCTGTGAACTTTTTCGCAACCCTTTGTAACTTAACTACTTGTGTTGTAGGTAACAGTTATAAATGTTTCGCAAATAAAAAATACTTTCCTAATTGTATTATTTATGACCTTTTTTATGAAGGGATAATATTCCATGAATTTTTTCCATTACCTACCTACATTTTATTGTAGCTATTGTTATGGGGTGTAAGGGTAGCTATTGTAGATAAGGATATACTTATTATACCTACATAAGATGAAAAAAGGAAATGTTTTATTTTTACAATATGATAGTTAAAGTTAAAAGTTATTATATGTTCATAATATCTGTCAACATGAATCGAAATTGTTTATCAAAACAGCTTCTAAACAGCTTTTAGACAGATTGTGAACAACTAATTTTTTAATTAGTTTTACAACCACAGGATACATCTTTCCCCAACATAATCGGACATGTTCCCCTAAGATTTATATATCAATCTTTAGATATTTTGGTTGTGTGATATTTCTAACGTACACAGCAAACACATTAAAAATCAGAGTGTAAGTTTTTACTTCACATCGAAAGTCGTCTAGTGATCAAGAATTTTTTGATCATTCTTAACAAAAGACTATAAAAGCTAACATCTAGTAAACAACTTGTATACATTTACTAAACACATAGAAACCAGATACTAAGCAGCTGGTAACCAGCTAATAACATCTAGTAAGCAACTTGTATAAGTTAACAACTAAGTATAATATTGCACAATGTATTACTCTAGTTATCAATTATCTTTGCTGAGTAATGCTGATGCGCCTCATTTGAGTTCAGCGCTCTGCGCTAAGAACGACCAACAGTGATATGCTGACACTTCATATTCGAAGTGGAGTGCTGCGCTGTATGGAATCCTGAGTCGGCTTGCCGACCATGACTTTGTGGCGTGATGCATTGCTGCTTGGCTTTAAGGTTCCTATTGTAAACTCTGATTGCCGGTCTTGTACGAGCAATACGACAATACAATTGTCTGAATAAATAACATACTCCGGCAAAGCCGTTAAAATATATCTCTTATTATTGACTGAGCTTAAGGCCAGCAATAGCGGTAAAGTTTACCGCCAACCTAATCGTCGTTCCAGAACCTGGCCTAGGACGAGATACATCGGGAGAAGCAGCAGGACACAGAGCTGCACAGCGCAGACGCAGGACTACGCGGGACAAACCCTCCGATCTTTATCTGGCGCCCAACTTCAGTTTCGAACCTTGTTAATTGGATCATGTAAGCTCGAGTGGTGATAAAATTTATTGTGATCATAAAACAAACAAGGAAGAACGCTATAGTCGAGTACCCGACTATCAGATACCCGTTACTCAGCTAAATGGAGATATGCAAGCAGCAAAGCGAGATTTAAATGCGCCACCTACCGGCGGTATACAGACTTAAGCGTTATGGGCGTTAGAGTGGGCGTGTCAAATTTTTTTATCTAGCATAAAAATTGTGGGCGTCACAGGTTTTCGCGGTTTGTGGGCGTTAAAGTGGGCGTGTCAATCGATAGGTATTGATGAGAACATTACCTTTCAGTAAAGATTTTTATTCTAGCATCAAAACTGTAGGAGCCACAGTCTTGGGCGGTTTGTGGGCGTTAGAGTGGGAGTGGCACTCTACTGAAACAAACTTGCGCTGTGCAGGAATCTCTGGAATCTGCGTGCCTAATCCCAGTATTGTAACTCTCATAGTTTCCGAGATCTCAGCGTTCATACGGACAGACGGACAGACGGACAGACGGACAGACGGACATGGCTAGATCGACTCGGCTAGTGATCCTGATCAAGAATATATATACTTTACGGGGTCGGAAACACTTCCTTCTGCCTGTTACATACTTTCCGACGAATCTAGTATACCCTTTTACTCTACGAGTAACGGGTATAAAAACTATATTTGCAGAGTAATTGCTGAATCAATAAATTCGAAAAAATTTATATTGCATACTTTTGTCAGTAGGAAATTTTCATTGCATACCTTTGTCAGGAAATTTTTTTTGCGTTGCATACTTTTGTCAGTAGAAAATTATTTTATTGCATACTTTTGTCAGTAAATTTTTTTTCCATTGCATACCCAAATATTCTTTTTTAATTTTTCTTGCTTTGCATACTTTCACCAAGGCAAAGGTTTTTTTTGTGCTTATCCAAAGAAATTAAGTGACCTCTTAGTAAGTCAATCTCTTGCGCAACCAAAGCTCGCTATTCGACCGATCAGTTCCGATCGGCAATAAAATATTTGTGTGGTGCCAGCCAACAGCCAATGAGTTGGGCAGGTTCCTATAGGGACGTTAAAGTTGAATACGACAGCGACGACAGTTGGGAGGTCAACCAACCATTATCTGGTGCCCATTCAGAGAACGACATGGATCCCAATCAGATACAAGCCCTTATTGACAATGCAGTCAGACAGGCGCTGTCGCAACAGCAGTCCCAGTTACAGGCCCAGATTAACGCTTTAGTCACTCAGGTCCAGAATTTACAGGTGGAAACACCTCAAATTGTCACATATGAAAAAAAACCAGGTAGACCAGAGGTCGGATGCGACATTCCGCTAGACATAATCAAGTCCGTCCGTGAGTTCACAGGCACTCAGGATGAATATGTAGCTTGGAGGCAGTCAGCCACTTACGCATATGAGTTGTTCAAGCCTTAAAACGGCAGCGTGCCCACTACCAAGCTGTTGCCATCATAAGAAACAAAATCAGAGGCACAGCAGGAGCCTTACTTGTCTCACACAACACAGTGTTGACTGTTTGATGGCCAGATTAGATTGCACCTACTCGGACAAGACATCTCTGCGCTTACTAAGACAGGGGCTAGAAATGGTCAGGCAAGGCGACATGTCTTTAATGCAATACTATGACGAAGTCGAAAAGAAACTAACGCTAGTAACCAATAAAATTGTCATGACGCACGAACAAGAGGGTGCCGATTGGCTCAACTCAGAAGTTAGAGCCGACGCCTTGCATGCTTTTATTTCGGATTTAAAGAAATCTCTCAGATCCGTCGTCTTTCCAGCACAGCCTAAAGACCTCCCTTCTGCGCTGGCTCTGGCTAGAGAGGCAGATTCCAGTATTGAGAGAAGCATGTTCGCAAACTCTTACGCTAAGGCTGTGGAAGAGCGGGCTCAAGGTGCCGAAATCAACAAAAGCCGTTCCTATGGCAAACCAGGCAGGTATAACAAAGAAGACCAAAATCAGGATAAGAACCCCCATTTTGTCAAGCGCCCAAAGGGCAACTCTCAAGAGCAGACTAACAGGGACAACCAATCGCAGGCCCCACAACCTATGGAGATTGATTCCTCCTCTAAGTTTAGGCAGCGTACCGAGTACAGCAAACGTCAATCTAATGACACCAACGCCGCGAAGCGACGAAACTCGTCCGATCGTGCGACAGGCCCAAGACGACAGCGACTCAATTATTAAAAATTATATCAAGCCCATAAAGGAGCTATTAACCATAATGCCGGTCACCAAAACGTTTACGGTGAATTCGATTCGCTGTTCTACCAAAATTAAGCAAAAGTGCTTTATGAACATTTTCAAGCACTCGTCACCATTTTTTTTGTTAGACACTCTCAGCTCGTTCGACGCTATCATAGGCTTCGACTAGTTAACACAGGCCGGGGTTAAGCTGAACTTAGAAAAAAACATTCTGGAATGTAAGGGCTCCTCCGAAAAACTTCAGTATCATAGCTGCGCTGACGTAAATTTCACCGTCGTTAATGACATCGTGGTTCCTACCTCCGTTAAGAAAGAGTTTAGGAGTATGATACTAAAAAGAAAAAAAGCTTTTTCAACAGCTAACGAATCTCTCCCTTTTAACACCGCAGTTATTGCCACAATTCGGACAATAACAAGCGAACCGGTGTACTCCAGTGCCTACCCAAACCTTATGGGCGTTTCCGACTTTGTGAACAGTGAAGTCAAACAAATGCTAAACGATGGCATTATCAGGCCCTCGAGGTCGCCCTACAACAGCCCAACTTGGGTATTTGACAATAAAGGTACTGACGCCTATGGTAACCCGAAGAAGAGGTTAGTCATCGATTTCAGGAAACTGAACGAACAGACTATTTCAGACCGTTACCCAATGCCCAGCATTCCCATGATTCTAGCGAACCTTGGGAAAGCGCAATTTTTTACTACCCTAGATTTAAAATCAGGGTATCACCAGATTTACCTGGAGGAGCACGATCGCGAAAAGACATCATTCTCAGCTAACAGCGGCAAATACGAATTTTGCCGTCTGCCGTTTGGCCTAAAAAATGCAAGCAGCATTTTTCAAAGGGCGTTGGACGATGTTCTCAGGGAACATATTGGAAAAATATGCTACGTCTATATAGATGACGTCATAATTTTTTCAAACAATGAGGCAGAGCATGTTCGCCACATCGATGCTTTACTCAAGTGTCTAATCGATGCTAACATGAGAGTAAGCCAAGAGAAGACTAGTTTCTTCAAAGACAGCGTAGAATACCTAGGCTTCATTGTAAGCAAAATCCGACCCTCAAAAGGTAAAAGCCATTCAAGGCGGTCATAGACCAGCACAATGCCAAAGTTTTCTACAAACCAGGCAAAGAAAATTTTGTTGCTGATGCCTTGTCCAGACAAAATCTTAACGCTCTGCAAGATGAGCCTAAGTCGGACGCTGTGACCGTTCACAGCGAAATCTCTCTGACCTACACAATCGAGGCTACCGACAAACCACTTAACTGCTTTAGGAACCAGATTGTTCTTGAAGAAGCACGTTTTCCGTTAAATCGGAATCTGGTGATGTTTCGCAGCAAAACTCGTCCTTTTATCAATTTCACCGACAAAGGCAGCATTTTAAAGTCTCTTAAAGAGCGCGTGAACACAGACGTCGTTAACGCTGTGCACTGCGACCTGCCTACCTTAGCAAGTTTTCAGCACGAGCTAATCTCCCACTTCCCCAAACACCCAATTTCGGTACTGCAAAAATTTCGTGCAAGATATATCTGATAAATATGATCAGTTAGAGCTTATCACAGCTGATAAGCACAGGAAAATGTGAAACAAGTCCTTCGCAACTATTATTTTCCTAATATGAACAACTTAGCCAAGGAAGTGGTTACAAACTGCCGAGTCTGTACCAAAGCAAAATATGACAGGCACCCTAAAAGACAAGAGCTCGGGGTAACACCTATCCCAAGTTGCACCGGCGAAATGTTGCACATTGATATCTTTTCGACCGATAAAAAACAATTCTTGACATGCATTGAAAAGTTTGCAGTCGTTCAATCGATTGTGTCTAGAACCATAGTCGACATCACTGTTCCATTATTGCAGCTATTAAACTTTTTCCCCAAGACCAAAACAATATTTTGCGATAATGAAGCTGCCTTCAACTCAGAAACGATCACCTCCATGCTTAGGAATACCTATGGCATTGACGTTGTAAATGCGGCCCTCTTGCATTGCTCGTCGAAGGGTCAAGTGGAACGCTTTCATAGCACCATGGCAGAAATCGCTAGATGTTTAAAGCTGGACAAGAAAGTCAATGATACGGTAGAGCTAATCCTGAGGGCTACGGTAGAGTACAACAGGACCATACACTCAGTCACTCGTGAAAAACCAATTGAGATTGTTCATGCTGCGCACAATGTGTATCTTGCAGACATCAAAGAAAGGTTGGTAAAAGCTCAAGAAGATAATATCAAAAGATGTAACGACTCCAGACAGAACCGTACCTTTGAGGTAGGAGAAAAGGTATACCAAAAAAACAATAAGAGGTTAGGGAACAAATTGACCCCGTTATGCTCAGAGCAAAAAGTGGAAGCAAACCTCGGAACGGCTGTCCTTATTAAGGGGAGGGTGGTCTACAAGGACAACCTCAAATAGGTGGTCTTCTACAATTAGTTAGTAAGTCAATTTAAGAAAGTTTAAACACCCTATCTTACGCTATGCTTGGATTTCAGGTTTGCCCTCACATTGCTAATCAGCGGCCAATGCACGGATCACAGACTTTTCGCACGCTGACTACATCCCGGTACTAGACGGTGAGGTGTTAGTGTTCGAACAAAGAGATTATTTGAGACACTCAAGTAACCTCTCTGAGTATAGCAATATGATAGATGAAACAGAAAATTGTCCGATTCCTTTCCGCACTCGCATATGCGTAAGTTGGTAGACGTCGATACAGACCATCTAAGACCCCTTTTGTCCGTTCTCAAAATACACCATAGAGTTTCTAGAAGCTTAGACTTCTTGGGTACTGCACTAAAGGTGGTTGCAGGCACACCTGATGCAGCAGATTTCTTGAAGATCAGAATCACCAAGGCGCAACTAGTAGAGTCCAATTTTAGGCAGATTGCCATAAATTCCGAAACTCAGAAAGATTAACAACTAAGTATTGTAACGAACTGATTTTGTGTGTCTGTTTGCTGCGAGATTCGTGCGGCTAGCTCAGAAGATTATGTGTTCGTCCCACCAAATTTATATGACGTCATTGCCCGTAGATCAGTGAGAAAACAAAGGGGTTCAAATGGTAACAGTGGGATTTATTCTCGTGGTATTAGTACAGCGGGTGTGTGGCTAGGTTGGCTTCGGTATCTCCTGGCTCTGGTTCCGCGGGCTGCTGGCGCTCCTCTCTCTGGCTCCTCGACGCGTTGACTCGTATTTCTCTGGATCCTGGGTCTCGGGACGCTCGTAGTGGCCGCCTCTGCTTTCTTGCCGACGCGCTACCTCGGGGTCGCTTGTTGCGCCTTAGACCCGAAGAGAGATCTGCCCTGTGGGCTTAGGGAAGCGTCACCGTTCTCAGACTAGGGTGAACAAGCCTTGCTCTCCAGACCGACGCCTTTCGAGGCAATACCTGTCCCTTGCTCTGTCCCGGACGGTCCCGCTAGGTTCTTGCTCAGTTCGCGCTGACAGTCAAGGCTGCCGCCAGGAAGCTGTCTAGCGGCTCACTTCGCTTTACGCCTAGCGAAGACGAACGTTCCACCCGGCTTCACCCTGATGCGTGACGTCTGCGACGCTCCTGCGCTCCCCAATGAGCTCCGCGCGGCGATGGTAACGTGGCTGCCGGAAATGTCTGCTGGTGTCGCTGTCGATGTCCTCTGCGCTGTCTTCTGACCAGTATCTCGTCCTTCTGGCACTCGGGGAGTTGGGCGATTGCTGTTCGGGAACTTCGCCGGTAATCGCAGGGCTCTCCAGGCGGCCGCCTCTTGAAACCGCAAATCGATCTACCGCTCGTCCGTCACGCCAGGTCCTGCTTGGTCGGGCAAGGTACGCTGGGTCGCAGACAACTTTCCTCCCCAAGCTGACGGTTCTTCGTCGTAGGACTCTTTTGCTTGTCTCTGACAGACCCGCCGGGCGACTCGCCAGGGTGTGGTCGCTTGGTTGTAGCTCCCTCGTAGATTACTTGCTTGTATGACTGTTTACTTGGTACTTTAACTGATCTTGAAGGTTTTACTCCCCGTGATCGACTGATCCAGCTGCCAGCGCTCTGCTGCCTTATATAGGGCCTCCGGGAACCGTTATTTCCCTTTTGCGCACGGCCCGCTGGATCTCTCCACTCTAGGTCCAAAGTCCGTGACTCCTGGTTGACTCACTTGCCCTTCACGTACCGCTTCCAATAGATGCTCCGCCCACTGCCGCCATTCCGCTTATTCCCGTGCCGCTTGTGGCGCTCCACGGCCGAGATGTGGCACTTCCTCTCCCGGTCCAAAGTTCACGGGAGAGTCCAAAGTCCGGTGGAGTTCCGTTATCCTGTTTTGCACACGGCACTCTTGCCTTGCCCGCGAAGTCTCCATTCTCTCTCGTTCTCCATGCTTGGTCTCCAAACTCTCTCGCTCTCCGTCCTTGGTCTCCAAACTCTCTCGCTCTCCATCCTTGGTCTCCAAACTCTCTCGTTCTCCATCCAAGTCTCCAAACTCTCCTCGCTGCGCCGTTACTACGCGAATTCGCCGGCGTTTTCTTGCATGTCCTAGCCTTCGAGTCCTTGTGATTCCCGCGGCGCTCCCTCGTTGCTCCCTCGATGCTCCCTCGACGCTCTTAACTCCCTTGAGTTTCTACAGCGCTGGTCATCCTCCTCGTAGCAACTTTAAATCTTCCACGCCGATATTTACCGTGTTTCCACTGGGCCATCGATACTCGTGGGCTATCGATCCCCAGCTCGCTGCTCATTGCTGCGTTTTACTCCTTTTATTGGTTCCTCCGCCTGGTCACACCATTCGTGCTTGATCGATGTTTATTCGCATATCGATACCGACGGTGCGGCGTTGCCACCTGCTCGTTGCGATATTTCCACCTTGGCCGATGTTTCCATTTTCGTGTGCCCATCGATCGCACTATCGTCCAGTGCCAATCGATCGCCTATCGAGGCGCCCCCTTCCCTGGCTCGTGGTGATTTTGAAACTTTCATTGGTAAGT